>NC_134206.1:317472902-317775932 GCF_965140235.1 Caretta caretta | reverse complement strand
TGCTTCAGTTGCTTGCTGGTGATGTCTGTAGATGGAGGTGGAAGAGAGAGCAAGAGCATGGCAAACGTCTCTCTCTTTTATCATGCCCTTTCTTTCCTCTTAGATTTGCCCTTCCTGCTTCAGAGCCAGGTGAGCATTATCTCCTCGCAGTCCCAAACCGACCAAAGGAAGGGGAGTGACTCACTCAAGAGTCCAACAGATCCTTTGTTGTTACCTAGGCCAGTGTCTTTGTTCCTGTAGGGATGGGCTGGGTTTGTCCCATACGTGCCCTGACGAGGCGTGAACTGTCCCTCCGCTTCTGGAGATTTTTTGCCTGGGCTTGCTTTAAGCCATGAGGACACATTTTCAGCCTCATAACTATATACATGAAATTAGAACCTATAACATTACTATAACAATGTTTACTATAACATTACCATAACAACAATGCTCAGTACATCAGAAGCCTTCCGAAGACATCCAACACGGCAAACTTTGCATTAGATACCACACAATCATATTATAAGGATGAACATGGGGATGCTGTGTGTTCCCCCGAGGTACAGAATGTCACAATGGTTCAGAGCTCTTTTTGTTTAGAATTTCACTAGGTTCAATCATTACTAGGATTTTTAAGTTTTCAGCCATTTGGGGTCTTTTTGTACACACATGACTTTACAAATCACACCTGAGCGGCAGCACAGCTTTTCAGCAACTAGTTATTTGTATTGACATAGAGCTTAGTATCTCTGGTCATGGATCAGGACCCCCATGGTGCTAGGTGCTGTACAAAGATAGAACAAAATACAAATTGCGAAACTGGTGTTCTAGGATATGAACTACTGAATATTACAACTATACATTATTATGGATATACATTATATAGTAAACATCATTTCACCTGATCACAGTTATTTTTATTTATTTATTTATGGGTTTTTTTTGCTGTTAACTGCATTTTAATTTTTTTAAGGGCCCCTAGTATTGTACTATTAGTCAGGTTTTTGTTTGTTTGGCTGGTTGGTTGTTGTTTTGTTTTTGTTTTTTTAAGATGAAGGGGTTTATATGGATTAAAATATGTATTTTGCTTTATTTTTATTACATTTAATATTCAACTTTTAATCTTTAAAGCACTTCACAAAAATTAGCTAATTAACCCTCATAACATCTTTATAAAGCCGATACGTGTGGATATTTCCATGTTACTAGTGGAGAAACTGAAGTGAACTGTTCAGGCATCTGCTCCTGTTCCCACTGCAGTCAATGAGAGAAAGTCAGGCTCTGGAATATTTGCCTGTGGCCGTTGAATTGGAGCTGGGATTAGAACTGTTTAATTCCTGACCTTTGGTTCAGTATTGAGATCACTTAACTCTACCAACATTGCAAGAGTGAGGAAAAGCTTAGAAGACAGCATTATATAAGTAAAACCAAATTAACCTTCAGGATGGATTTTGTCTCAGCACATATTCTTTTGATATGACTGAACAAAAACCCAAATTTTTCCTGGAAGAAAATAGACTTGGTTTTAATTTGTGTGATATCTTCATTAATAATGGTATTTAAGTAAGACATCCATTACATGCCTGTAGAGATAATTTAAAAAGAACAAAAATGCAGGCGTTACTCTAAGATTTTTTCCATTCAATAAATATTATGGATTTTTAATGGATCTCTTAATTAGACATTGCTATTAAAATGAAGAGTGAACACATTAACATAAAGTGACGCTGAAATAGGAGTATAGTTTGATTAAATTCAATGCATGTTTCCATGTTTTCCATGTTTCCATGTTTCCAATAGGGCAAGCAACACAAAATGACCAAAATGGGTATTTCACAGGTTCAAATTCCCTTTTTTAGATCATTCAAAACATTAGCCTTTTTCACTCTGCAAAGTGTGCTGCAGCTTGATGATTAATGCTTCTGTGGTACTGCACTAGTGTGCTTGAATTACTAAATATTGTCAGTGAGTGCAAATAACTGATCAAAGAAAATGAACACACACACACATATTTAAAAGAAACATGATAAATGTAAGGGACAAAATCTTGGCCCCATTACAGTCAATGGGAGTTTGGCTAAAGATTTCCCCTATATCTCTACATCTCTTCTTTCTTCCAAAGATAACTAAATTCACTACCAGAGCTATCAATAGAGAGCATCAGCTCTGCTCCCTAATTGGTATGACGCTGTCTGTGGCAGAAGCTTAAGGCCTAATCCTGCAACTGGATCCACATGATGGACCCTTGCATGAAAGTCAATGTAGATTCTGTGCAGGCATAGCTGTCCATCTGCATGGACCCCGCTGCAGGATCAAGATCTTTGTTTTTAAGTACATTGTCTTCCAGCTCCTGGTGGTTAATAAGGAAAGAAAGAACAGAGAGTGGGAAGGGGAGAGATGGGTAATGCTGGAACAAAGTGTGCAATCTCTGTCTTGCCTGTCCTCTCATACAGAAAATGAACATCTTCAAAGTTACATTAGATTTTTTTTAAAGGAATATAAATTCTCAAACTTCAGGACAAAGCCCAACTCTGAGTGATGAAGGTTGGGCAGAAACTTGTTCTATGGGCAGACTATTTCATGACTGGACACTATAGGGTTGCTTACATCTTCCTCTGAAGCATCTAGTACTGGCCAAACTGGATTGCTAGTCTTATCTGATATTGGAACTCCTATATTGTTATCTGAGATCAACACTGAGATTTTCACTTGTGTGTGTTCGGAGCACTTGTGTAATTATCAGGTCATCAACATACATGGAAAAGAAAAGATAGGGAAGAGAACTGCAGAGAACAACTTTTCTATTTTATTTTGAAAAACAGAAAACAACTTAAATATAGCATAGGACAGATTCTCAGCAGACGTAAAGGAGTATAGCTCCATAGACTTCAGTGGATCCATGCTGATTCACTACAGCCGATAATCCAACCTGTGCATTAAAATGCCTTCAGAAACATCATCTGTACAAACTTGTATGGCTGTAGCTAAAAATGCTTATTCCTTCAGAATAAGCATTCCTTCCTCAATCTCATATGCTCCTCAATTTCATATTGTTTCGCCTTTCTTTGAAAAATAAATTCTGTGTCTGAGCTATAGCACATTTACCATAAAGGAGAATGTTATATCATTTGGAGTGGCATTTTTAATAAGCAGCAGTATAAATAGTGTAGATTCATGAAACTTGTGTAACATAGTAGTGCCTAAAATTACATTTACTATATACTCTTTGCCCTTTGAAAATGGCCTGGTTTATAATTTGTTCATCTTTATTGCCTATCCTTATTTTCCTATGTTTAGAAATCTCACCTTGGGTAAATCAACATAGCTCTGATGACATCACTGTGATTTACTCCATCTGAGAATCCAGCCCTTCTATTTTTAAGATGACTGCCTCTTTTGAGGTTGCACTGCTCTCATTTGCATATTTTTACATGGAAGAAAAGAGGGCCTAAATTAGAAAGATAATTCATTGAATTACCAGAGACCATGATGGCTAGGTAAAGGAGTGTGGAAGAAACATATATATATAATCTATGTGTAGGTCACTTATGTGTCAAACCAAGGGAGTAGTTTGCCAGGTATCTTGCTGAAATGGTAATTTCTCTTCTGTTAATTTGGTTTCTCCAAGTCATTCTTTGCCATCTCAACCAGTGGGTAGTAATCTTACTATCTCCAGATAAAGGGGGAGAGGAATCAAAGCTCTTGAGATGTTGCTTCACTTATAAAGACAGCTGTTTGGCTGGCTGAACCAGCTCAGTAGGAGATCTAAAGAATAAATAAAATATTCCAACACTATATGGTCCAAATCCTTCAGTCCTTACTCAGTCAAAACTCCCACTCAGGCCAGTGATAGTATTGTTGTCATTGCACATATTTCAGGGTTTGGAGCTGTGTATAAACATTTTTCAGAAAAACAGAAAATTTAGGATAAAAAGATTCAGTCCCAACTCCATCATCTCAACAAAATGTGGTAGGATTTTTGAACTGGCACAGAGGAACTTGCAAAAATGAAATCATCGGGGAAGACATCTAACTTGTTAAATTTAGGAGCTTAATCTATCTAGAGCAAACAGTTCAAAATGACCCTGCATATTATACTGTTTGGTATACAGTTACTTTCCCCCATCCCACCCCCAAATATTGTTGCATAACGATGTTACAGTGCAAACATCAGGCTTGCATGAAGAGGAGAGACCTGGCTCATCCCATATAGTCCAGAAGTTCCTTTTTCCAAACAATGAGTAGTGGTGGGTCACATAGAACATAGGCTAGCTCAGAATAATCTCATGCTATGGTAACCTGTTTCTGCAGCATGAGGAGAAAGAGAAAGCCAGTGGCCTCCCCACAGGCAGTTCAGGAAATCCTGATGTTATGGAATTACATTCCCAGAATCATGTGCAGGAGGTTGGGTTCTGCAAGTTTAGAGTTCTACTGAACTATGTGTCAAAAGCAGAGCTCAAATCCAACCTTCCCTGGATTTTCTTGGCCCTAATTCAATCTTGCACAATATTTCCATGAAATGGAACTTTAGACAATGCCGCTCCCTCCCCCGCAAAAAAATTATCTTGTATATGTGCCTATTTTTCAACCTGCTTTATTATCTGCAGAGTTTCAGTCCATTTGACCCATGGCATTTAGCTGTAAACACAAGAGTTAAATCATCCCAGTTTCATTCATGTAGGACCATTTTCTCTGCTCATCTCACGGTGATGTCTTATCATTAGGTCTTCCCTGAAAATATCTGGGGGAGGAAATAAAACTGATGGCCAATTTGTATTGAGGGAATCCTTTTACAAAGAGGTATGTCTTGCATTGTGCTCTGAAATGAACAATAAATGACTGGCCTTGTGTGAAAATTAATTTTGCCACTATTATCCCACTGATAATGATAACGTCGTAGTATATTAGCCCTGTCAGTATCAGCTTTACAGTAGGCCATTAAAACCATTACTTTTGGACACTGGGCCTCATTCTTATTTGCAGTAAGTCTCCTTCATTGTTCTGGTAGTGTAAAGGGTCTTTAAAGTGGGAGTAAATGTAATTTAATGTAATACTCACTTTATGGTCCATTCACTCTGCAATTTTACACCCTCTTGAAGTCCTCTGTATGCTGCTAGAGTGGTGTAAAGGGGCATTGGTATAAATGAGAATCAAGCCCAGTATATTTTATCTGTAAATTATTCCAGCTATCATACTGTAAATGTTCTAACAGCCAGCAATGTAATGTAAGAGTTGGTTCTTGCAGTTTGCCCTGGATTTATTTTTAAAAAAATGGTTGACCTAGTATTCTTTTCCAGTGGTAAGAGAGAACTTTGTTTTTAGGATAGACATTTCAAGAAGGCAGTGGGATGGAAAAATCCTTTGCACCTGCAGGTCTAACTGGGGTTCCCTTCTCTAAAACTGCCTGCATGGTTATTACTGACTGTGTTACCATAGCAATGTGAACTCTATCTAATATGAACATTCTTCCTGACAATTACTACAGCTGATGAGCACAGTAATTATCATAGCTTCCTAAGGTGCTCTTAAAATAGCAAAGACAAGGGAAAGCATTCTTAGAATCTATAACTCCCTCTTTACAGGCTGCCCTGAGAAAAAAAATCTCTCAGTGGGAAAGTTCAGCTTGTCTTCTGGAGTTACAGATGAGACGGTTGAGATTTCTCAGGATAAAGGTTATATTGGGACAAGACACAGCAGTCGGTTTAGAAGATATTCAGTTATTGTAACACAGCTTGATTTATATTACAGTTTAAATCATCTGAATGCTGCGAGTTCCACTTTTTACTAGAGATGACAGAGCAGGCCCAGGGGCAACGTGAACTAGTTTTACTTAGTGGAGCGACATAGGGAGGGTATATCAACACGAGAGAAATTAGTACCTGCATTTCACTGACAGCCAGCAACGGTCCAGCTGTGCCAGTGCTAAGCTGCTACTGCAGACAGAGCTCAGATGTTTTATGGTGGGTTTTTTTTCATGGTCTGGTGGTAAAAAAGCCTATGCGCTGTCTACATCACTGCTACCACTAGGGGAGCTGCACTGTGGGTGGCAGTTGTGATGGGGTAATTTTTCTAGTGTTGACAAAGACTAGGGGCCAAATCTTCTTCCAGTGTAATTGGGGGTGAACACTTTTGAACGCAATGGAGCAGCACCCATTTACCTTGGCAGAGAATTTGGCCCCAGGAATTTCCGTGGGCCATAAAAATCTGACGCTACTCTTCTGCAGTTGCTAACCTTTATGATAATTTTTTTTTTTAATGTAAAGCATCAAGAACAAATTGTGGGACCTTCTGATCCAAAAGAAGAGAGATTTATTATTTAACTGTTCTAGTGTGGTTTGTCCTTATTTTAAGTGAAGTTCAGTTCTTGTAAAAGGTGTCACACTGACAGGTTTTAGAGTTGTCTGTCTTCTGTTTACTCACAAAACAGAGACAACCCAGATGTCAGCAGAACCTGCTTTTCTTTGTCCTCTGCTGGTCCCTCAATCTGTGGCAGTTTTAAGGATAAAGACCCAGTTGTTAAATGAACAGAGGGAGGAGGGAGAGGCATGATCGGTGATAGAGCATGGGTTTGGCATAAGGGGATATCTACTACATTCAGATAATCAGTGGGCTAACCCAAGGGTGCAATAACCAGTTAAGAGGTGCAGAAACCATGTGAATTGGATAACAGAGAAACAGTGGAAGACAAAGGGAGGGTTAATTACTATTCCTATGACTAATTGTTACTAATATTTAAAAATCAAGGGTCAGTCATTCCAATAGGCCAGGGATTGTGGAGCTGGTTCCCACCAGCCTGATGTTTGTGGGAGTTTTCTGGTGAATTTTAGATTATATCAGATAGGAGTATTTCCATTAACAGGCCCTCAAAACGAACAGGTTTCAGATTATTCTTGACAACCTTTATATATTTGCCCAGTATAGCAGCACTTATGATATTCATAAGACTCTTTATCCAAAAAAGTGCAAATCAGTTCTGATCCCTCCACTGAGCATTAACCACTCACCGGTGAATATAAGCTGTAAAATGTAAACTGAGTTTGTGAGAAGGCACCTAGCAAATTTTGTGCTAGAAGCTGTTTTTGGCTCAGTGCAGCTTTTTCAAATTAATGAGTTGTTTAAAAGACAAACGTTTATGCACATCAACAGTATAAAGTTATCAGAGAGGAGTTTGGGTGGCCATGTCTGGATTTTGGCAAAACCTCAACCATCATGTTGTGCCTTTCCAGTGACAAAACCCAAACCCACAGAAGTTGGATCAAAAGTGTGAACTGACTGCAGGCAAAGGCTACATCTGCACTGTAAAAAGAGGGTATTTTTACACTGAGATGACTAAAATTATCCATCATCTCAATGTACGATCCTAGTGGAGACAAAGCACAGGTAGTTTTTATCTCCAGTGTAGCTAATTGAAGTCAACCCTATCTCCCCCAGCCTGGGGTTTACACTGACTAGTCACACTGAGGTAAAAATTACAGTGTCTTGTCTCCACTAGGATTTTAAATGGAGATAGCTATATCAAAATAGCTATCTCGATGTAAAAACACACCTCTTTGCAATGAAGGCAAAACCTCCGAGAAAGAAGAATGGTGCAGAGTGCAAGGGACAGCAGGATGAATCACCAACTCAGCCCTGGTCTACACTTAAAATTTAAGTTGACATAGCCATGGCACTTAGACGTGTGATCTGCACAGCTGAGCTCTGTAGCTCTGCCAACTAACCGTGGGTGTAGCTGCAGCTAGGTGGATGGAAGAATGCTTCTGTTGACCTAGCTACCATTGCTTGGGGCAGTGGTGTTCCTACAGCGATGGGAAAATCCCTTCTGTCACTGTAGGCTGAGTCTACACTATGGGGTGTATAACTATAGCACCATACCTGTATAGCTATAGTCCCCAGAGTGTAGTAATTAATAAATGAGGAGGAAAAAAGCAAGCCATCAACAGCAGAGCTGATTACATTTAAGGGGAGGACTCTACCTGAGAAAGTAACACTAGGGTTTCAGATATTGAAAACCAAGCCATATATCCCCCACCCCCGAAGCTGTTATAAGTGCCAATGGTATGGGCATGTAGCAACTGTTTGTAAAAGGAAAACAAGATGTGGTCGGGGCGGAGAGTTATATACACCTGTGGTGCCCCGGCTCCAGCAATATTCAGGGCCCGGGGGCCTGGCTCCACCAATGTTTGGAGCCGGGTCTCTCCCCTGGCCCTGGCTGCCGCCCCCCGCCCCCGCACCTCCCCCAAATGTCCCCTGGCCTCCACTTGCTACCCCCACTCACCTCCCCCAGCCCCGGTTCCTGCAGCTCACGCAGACTCTCCTCTGCTGGCTCCCGGCATCAACTGCTGCCGCAGGGTCCTAGTGCCCCCCATTCACTAATGGCAGGGCAGGCAGCCCTTATCCTGCCCTTCTGCCCTAGCCCTGAGTCTCTCCAATGCCCCAAACTCCTCAACCCCAGCCCCAGACAGATCCCTCATCCCCCTGCACCTAATCTTCTACCCCAGCCCTGAGCCCCCTCCCACACCCCAAACCTCTCATCATCAAGGCTACAGCCCTCACCCATGCACCCCCTCCTATCCCCAAACTCCCACCCAGAGCCTGCACCCCCTCCCCCTTCCCACACACTCCCTCCTGCCCCCAAACTCCCTCCCAGAGCCTGCACCCCCTCCTCCTCCTACACCCTGACCCCCATCCCAGAGCCTGCACCCAAACGCCATCCCAGAGCCTGCACCCCTCACCCCCTCCTGCACCCCCACCCCTGCCCCAGCCCGGAGCCTGCACCCAAACTCCCTCCCAGAGCCTGCACCTCTCATCCCCTCCTGCACCCCGGCCCCAGCCCAGAGCCTACACCGAGCACCCAAACTCCATCCCAGGGCCTGCACCCCAGACCCAAATTCCCTCCCAGAGCCTTCACCCTGCACCCCTCCTGCACACTAATCCCCAGCCCAGGGCCTGCACCCCAGACCTCCTCCCCGTACCCAAACTCCCTCCCAGAGCCTTAGGCAGGTTGGGGGCGGAGTTTGTGGCGCGCGGGCACCACCAAAATTTCTACAAACCTGCCACCCCTGGATGTGGTAAATGTGGGGGAAAGCATTCCTCTGAAAATGGTATAGAAGGGACAGAGGTAAAATGTAGTAATTCCTGTGGTAATCACAGTCCAACATTTAGAGAGTGCATTGCAGCAATACACGCTAAAGAGATACAAAACCCAAATGCAGAAGCTGTAAATAGACTCTCAAAGCATCAGGCAGAGACGGAAGAGACAATCAGCAAAGAAAAGGAGGAACTGCAGACATAGCCTTATTCTGTAATGAATATGATAAAGGCTGCAGAAGGAATGGGTGATGATGTACTAGTATAAGAAAGAAAGGTTTATTGTGTTTATGATAGAAGTGATAAATTATACATCACAAACTGGGGAAAAAATCAGAAAAAAAATAAAAATTATAGAAAGGGCCGTGGAAAAATACTTGTATGTTAGCAATTTGTCAATGGACTATATTCATGCCGTTTTCAATGAGGCTAATGGTGCAATGTGATTAGTATGAGGATCACAATCTTGCTGGAATGCACACAGTTTGATAGTGTCTGGTCATGAACTAAAAGAAAATATCCTGGAAATTAAAACTAAACCAAATGCCACGTGTATCAAAGAAACATGGTTGGTTAAAAAGCTTGCTTTTAAAATTTGCTGGTACAATGCCTTAGGCAAGACCAAGAACTAGGAAGAGGAGGAGGCATTTCTACTTTCATACAGGAAAGATTAAACTACATAGCAGTAGAGAACAAAGAAGTTAGCCTAGCACATAGTGCGGTTGAGATACCATTGCAGAAGATAAATATTTCTTTAAGGATTTATTATATCTTTAACCCAAGTAGGAAATTAGAAAGCTCAGAGCTACAAGAAACAGTGAAGAATGCTAAAAGACTATATATTATACGCAGTGACCTAATAAATTGTGGTGAAGTAAGACAGCTGATAAAAATGGTGCAAGCTTAGAAAAGTAGCTTGATGAAAACAATCTAGTGGTTTTAAGTGATGGCACCACAACTAAATTTAATGCAGCAGATGATAGTTTTTCCCTGTTTAGACATGGGAATTATATACTGGAAGTAAACGCAACTGGGAAATATATAACAAACTAGGAAATGGGATGATCATGTCTCTATAATTATTACTTTTCAAGGGCAAAGTAAGGTTGAAGGTAATGGATAATTACCCACCTGGAATTTGAAGAAAGGTAACTGGGATCTACTTACAAGTAAATGTACTGAATTTGTGAGAAATCATTAGGTGAGTGATGACATAGAGAATTCCAGCGATAATATAACAAAGGGATTAATAGTAGCAGCTACGGTAGCCATACCTATGATATTGAAGTACCCCAATTTAAAAACTCACTTCCATAGTGGAATGAGGAGTGCAAAATAGCAGCTAAAGAAAGGAATAAAGCCTATAAAAAGTGAAAAAATGCAATGAATAGTGAAGATCTAATGAAGTGTAAAAGTAAGGCAATAGCACAAAGAAAACGAGTTGGAGGAAGTGCTGTGGGCAGATAAATAAAGATATAAAGACATCAGAAATATACAGGCAAATTAGAAGAATGAATGGAATTCAGATTAAAAGTAGTCACATCCTAGGTCTTATTAAGACTGACAACATAGTTACAAGTTCTGATCATGAGCAAGCAGAAGTTTTAGCAGAAACTTTGTAAGGGGTGAGTAAGGATGAAAAACAAAGTGAGGTTTTCACCAGATTAAAAGACAATTCATTGAAGAGAGTCATGATCTATTATGTATTTGGGGTAAACATGAATATACTATACTGAATTAATGGTTTTGTATGTGGGAACTTGAGAAAGCTATTGATATCAGCAAAAAAACATTGCCAGGTAAAGATAATATATATAACATGATGTTTAAATATCTCTTTGAAAGCAGTTTGAGGATTCCCTTGGAATTATATAACATCTTGGTGTGGGGGCTGGCGGGGGCAGGAAGAGGGTAAAGGAATGATACCAATAGGGTGAAAACATGCTGTAGTAATTACAATATGAAAACCAGGCAAATTATTCACAAAATGGATGTCTATAGACCAATTGCCCTTACATACCGTCTGGTTAAAAGCATGGAGATAATGGTGAAAGGATACCTATTTGGAAAACAGTGGCATTATAGATAAGGTGCAGAGTGGTTTTAGGAGAGGAGGATGCACTGTTGATCACATTGTTAAATTAAAAACTGAAATACAAAAAAGCATGAGGCACAAGGGTTTCATGATAGTTGTCTTTCTAGATATTGGAAAGATATATGACATGCTAAGGAAATCAGGCTTGTACAAAATAGGTGTATTACAGTTAAGGGGAAGACTGTCTGGGTAGGTGAGAGAATATTTGAGTTACAGGACCATGCAGGTCAGAGTTGGGGAAGTTATGCTTAGTATATATAATATTTAAAATGGTATACCCCGGGGAAGTATTATCAGCCTAACCTTATTTAATATTATGATAAATGATTTCCCCAAACAAATAAGTGCTAGGGTAGATGTCACTCTATTTGCAGATGATTGTGCTCTGTGGGTTAGGAGCAGGAATATTGAGGTGGCAGAGAATCAACAATGCATTATGAAAGATCTCTGACTGGGGAAATTAATGGGATTTCAAGTTCTCCAGTGCTAAAACTAGAGGACTGATCTTTACATAAGGAAAATAAATGGTTACAAAGGAACATAAACTGTATCTGTATGGAGAACAAATAGGTATGCTTAAAAGGTTTAAATTCTTAGGGATAACATTTGTTACTAAATTACTTTGGAAAAATGATATAAACTATGTTAAAGATATAGATATAGATATATAGCAGTGGTTCCCAAACTGGGGTTCATGATCCTCTGGGGGTTCGCGAAATGTTACAGGGGGTTCTCGGGGGAAAATTCCCTAACGGTGGACCAGGGCTGGGGTGGATGACTCCAGGATCAAGATGCCTGTCTGGTGGGGGACTGTCTGTGCAGGCAGAGGACGAACTAGTGACACACTCTTTTCTTCCCATTGCAGGTTCTTCTGTGTAAAGTACATGCAAGTTAAGGAAAGGAAAAACAAAAAACACAACACACAACCCTACCACCGTGCTTTCTTTCACTGGTTAACTCCCTTAGTCTCCCAGCCACCTTTGTCTCACCAGCCACATTTCCCATGATTGGGTTACAGGCCAGGACATTATCTGAGTTATAGACCAGTGTCCTACCACAGGCCACAACAGACACGTCTTTTTCCATCCCACTCCAACCAAGTGCAAGTAGACAGTCCCCTCCTCTGTTTCCCGGGTGCAGGTTGACGTCCATGATGAAATGGCTGAGTGTGGGCAGGGAACACTGTAGAAAAGAAAATTGATAGCGATAGGACCAAGATATATCCACTTTGCAAGATATGTTGGGAGCAGGCTATGGAATGTAAGATTCGAAGGAAAATAACACTCTTCATATCTGACACCGTGGATCAAGCCCTTTCAGATAACCCTGTAAGAGATGTTGAATTCATTCTCAAACTTGATGGCCTGATATGATTATTGTGGGACAAGATGACAACAAGAACTCTCTGAGTCCTGTGTTGCTTCTAACCAAATATTTTTTGTTCCCTCACTAGAGTTATCCTCCCAGTAAATTTAATTGGAGATTTTATTAGACTTCTTACTCATTTCTTTCTATATCCTATATTTTTATATTTACCAACCTCTAATGAATGGTCACACAATACAACAAGTGCACAGAATCATAGAATATCAGGGTTGGAAGGGACCTCAGGAGGTCATCTAGTCCACCTCCCTGCTCAAAGCAGGACAAATCCCCAACTAAATCATCCCAGCCATGGCCTGACCTTGAAAACCTCTAAGAAAGGAGATTCCACCCCCTCCCTAGGTAACCCATTCCAGTGCTTCACCACCCTCCTAGTGAAAAAGTTTTTCCTTACATCCAACCTAAACCTCCCCCGTCAGGGTTCTCTCTCCACTCTGAACTCTAGGGTACAGATGTGGGGACCTGCATGAAAGACCCCCCTAAGCTTATTTCTACCAGTTTAGTTAAAAAATCCCCAGGCACAAATTCTTCCTTGTACCTTGGGTTTAGGTAACTCTGCCACCACCAAGTGATTTAACAAAGAACCAGGGAAAAGGACCACTTGGAGTTCCTCTTCCCCCAGCAATCCCCCCAAGCCCTTGCACCCCCTTTCCTGGGGAGGCTTGAGAATAATATCCTAACCAATTGGTTACAAAATGATGAAAGACCCAAACCCCTGGATCTTGGAACAATGGAAAAATCAGTCAGGTTCTTAAAAGAAGGATTTTATTTTAAAAAAAAACCAAAGGTAAAAATCATCTCTGTAAAATCAGGATGGAAAATACTTTACAGGGTATTCAGATTCAAAACACAGAGGATTCCCCTCTGGGCAAAACCTTAAAGTTACAGAAAACAGGAATAAACCTCCCTCTTAGCACAGGGAAAATTCACAAGAAAAACAAAAGATAAACTAATCAGCCTTGCCTGGCTTACCTATACTGGTTGCAATATTGGAGACTTGGATTTGGATGGGTTGGAGAAGATGGACTTCTGTCTGGCCCCTCTCAGTCCCAGGAGAGAACCCCCACACAAAACAAAGAGCACAAACAAAACCTTCCCCCCTCCCAAGATTTGAAAGTATCTTCTTTCCCCATTGGTCCTGTTGGTCAGGTGCCAACCAGGCTATTTGAGCTTCTTAACCCCTTACAGGAGGAATTCTAGGCTACCCTTAGCTGTATGTTTATGACATGCCCACTGCAACTTGAGACCATTACTCTTTATTCTGTCATCTGCCACCACTGAGAACAGTCTAGATCCATCCTCTTTGGAACCCCTCTTCAGGTAGTTGAAAACAGCTATCAAATCCCCCCTCATTCTTCTCTTCTGCAGACTAAACAATCCCAGTTCCCTCAGCTTCTCCTCATAAGTCATGTACTCCAGCCCCCTAATAATTTTTGTTGCCTCCGCTGGGCTCTTTCCAATTTTTCCACATCCTTCTTGTAGTGTGGGGCCCAAAACTGGACACAGTACTCCAGATGAGGCCTCACCAATGTCGAATAGAGGGGAATGATCACATCCCTCGATCTGCTGGCAATGCCCCTACCTATACAACCCAAAATGCCATTGGCCTTCTTGGCAACAAGGGCACACTGTTGACTCATATCCAGCTTCTCGTCCACTGTAACCCCTAGGTCCTTTTCTGCAGAACTGCTGCCGAGCCATTCAGTCCCTAGTCTGTAGCAGTGCATGGGATTCTGCACTTGTCCTTGTTGAACCTCATCAGATTTCTTTTGGCCCAATCCTCTAATTTGTCTAGGTCCCTCTGTATCCTATCCCTACCCTCCAGTGTGTCTATCACTCCTTCCAGTTTAGTGTCATCTGCAAACTTGCTGAGAGTGCAATCCACACCATCCTCCAGATCATTAATGAAGATATTGAACAAAACCGGCCCCAGGACTGACCCTTGGGGCACTCCGCTTGATTCCGGCTGCTAACTAGACATGGAGCCATTGATCACTACCCACTGAGCCCGATGATCTAGCCAGCTTTCATCCACCTTATAGTCCATTCATCCAGCCCATACTTCTTTAACTTGCTGGCAAGAATACTGTGGGAGACCGTGTCAAAAGCTTTGCTAAAGTCAAGGAATAACACATCCACTGCTTTCCCCTCGTCCACAGAACCAGTTATCTAGTCATAAAGACAATTAGGTTAGTCAGGCATGACTTGCCCTTGGTGAATCCATGCTGACTGTTCCTGATCACTTTCCTCTCCTCTAAGTGCTTCAGAATTGATTTCTTGAGAACCTGCTCCATGATTTTTCCAGGACTGAGGTGAGGCTGACTGGCCTGTAATTCTCCGGATCCTCCTTCTTCCCTTTTTTTAGAGATGGGCACTACATTAGCCTTTTTCCAGTCTTCCGGGTCCTCCCCCAATCACCATGAGTTTTCAAAGATATGGCCAATGGCTCTGCGATCACATCTGCCAACTCCTTTAGCACCCTCGGATACAGTGTTTCCTGTTCCATGGACTTGTGCTCATCCAACTTTTCTAAATAGTCACGAACCACTTCTTTCTCCACAGAGGGATGGTCACCTCCTCCCCATGCTGTGCTGCCCAGTGCAGCAGTCTGGGAGCTGACCTTGTTTGTGAAGTCAGAGGCAAAAAAAAAGCATTGAGTACATTAGCTTTTTCCACATCCTCAGTCACGAGGTTGCCTCCCTCATTCAGCAAGGGGCCCACACTTTCCTTGGCTTTCTTCTTGTTGCTAACAAACTTGAAGAAACCCTTCTTGTTACTCTTAACATCTCTTGCTTGCTGCAACTCCAAGTGTGATTTGGCGTTCCTGATTTCACTCCAGCATCCCTGAGATCCTGGCATCCCTTAAAACATGTTGACACATGGTTCACTATGCCAACACCCTTGTTCTTTCTTAGATATTGTTGTTTCTTTTTTTCATTAGTCTTCTATTCAACATACATATTAGTGGGATGGCCTGGCTTAGGGTAGTGCTGTCCATGAGTGTTTCTAGAAGGGCTTGGGTAATTCACACAATTGCCTCCTTGATTTCCACTTGCTTTGAGTTAGCCTCATATTGTCTAGGTCCCAATGGGATTGTCTAGGTCATCATGGATTCACTGCATCAGATGCCTCTCTGACACGAACAATGTAGAGTTCCATCTGGTGAGAACCTCCTGCTTCAGTTGATGTAATGGCAGGTGACATTTTTCCTGCTGCTCTCATAATTTCCTGCAAACTGTGGCAGAGTGCCTGAAATGCCCACACACCATGAGCTGTACAGTATATGTTAACACTCTTCTCCTTATGTGGGAAGTTATGCATGCCCAAATTCAGAATGTGCATGAAACAAGGAAAATTTATCGTTTTCCACCTCAAAATAATATGTAAAATGTTGGCTCCTTTATTCAAAATGACTGAACTGTGTGAAAAGCCCTTCGAAGTGAGCTGTGTCACTATTTCTTTTTACGGTTCCCCCAGGTCATCTGATAGAAGATTCACATTAGAATCAGTGCTGGCAAGGTCAGCCTGTCTATGAAATGTCTTTGTGAGTGCAAAGAGTATGGTGCAGGAGACTCCATTGTGGATGTGAAAACGAGCTGTGTCTCTCATACAGTTGTCTGTTAGATTGCTGAATCACATCTCTCTGGTTAACTGTACAGACCTTAAGGCCCATGTTACTTTGGTCATGGAGCTGCTTGTCCATGTTTGAGGTGACATTTTTTTGAAAAACAAACCAAGCAACAAACAGTGGTGTAATCTAGTCCAACATCTTGCCACTGACAGCGGCCTGTGCACAGGCATGTGATGTGCCTTCTGTGGCTGAAAAGGGGGTCAAGTGCAATGCAATACTAGTGTCAGCAGCTTGAGTCAGTCGCTGTGTGGGATAGTCATATTACTTGCCCCTTTTACTGGTTTCCATAAGAATTAGGTGCTGGATAGTGTTTTATATTTGTTAGCCTTAGAGGATTTATTAGTTCAGGAGGTCACTGAGAACGGTACGTGATGCAGTATTATGGACACTGTCCTGCAGACTGAATCATAGAATCATAGAATCATAGAATATCAGGGTTGGAAGGGACCTCAGGAGGTCATCTAGTCCAACCCCCTGCTCAAAAGCAGGACCCATACCCAATTAAATCATCCCAGCCAGGGCTTTGTCAAGCCTGACCTTAAAAACTTCGAAGGAAGGAGATTCCACCACCTCCCTAGGCAACGCATTCCAGTGTTTCACCACCCTCCTAGTGAAAAAGTTTTTCCTAATATCCAACCTGAACCTCCCCCACTGCAACTTGAGACCATTACTCCTTGTCCTGTCCTCTTCCACCACTGAGAATAGTCTAAAACCATCCTCTCTGGAACTACCTCTCAGGTAGTTGAAAGCAGCTATCAAATCCCCCCTCATTCTTCTCTTCTGCAGACTAAACAATCCCAGTTCCCTCAGCCTCTCCTCATAACTCATGTGTTCCAGACCCCTAATCATTTTTGTTGCCCTTCGCTGGACTCTCTCCAATTTATCCACATCCTTCTTATAGTGTGGGGCCCAAAACTGGACACAGTACTCCAGATGAGGCCTCACCAATGTCGAACAGAGGAGGACGATCACATCCCTCAATCTGCTCGCTATGCCCCTACTTATACATCCCAAAATGCCATTGGCTTTCTTGGCAACAAGGGCACACTGCTGACTCATATCCAGCTTCTCGTCCACTGTCACCCCTAGGTCCTTTTCCGCAGAACTGCTTTTGGATAGCATCACTTTGGCCTGTAGGGGGCTGATAGTTCCTTGACCCACCTGCTGTCCAAGGTAAGTCACTCTGTTTAGGCCTATTTGACACTTCTTTGTCTTAACAGTTAGTCCTGCCTCCTTTATGCGCTTGAAGACTTTTTGTAGATGTTCTGCCTAGGAATCCGAAAATATGGCCACATCATCAAGGTAGGTGACTGCATATTCTCTTAATCCCTCTAGGAGACCATCTACAAGTCTTTGGAAGGTGGCAGGTGCATTCCACAGCCCGAAAGGGAGTACATTAAATTCATACAGCCCGACATGTGTGATGAAGGCTGACCTTTCCTTGGCAGATTCATCTAGTGGTACCTGCCAGTACCCCTTGGTTAAGTCCAAGGTAGAGATGAACTGGGCCTGTCCCAGTTTCTCCAGTAGTTCATCTGTCCGTGGCATTGGATAGTTGTCTGGGCGAGTTACAGCATTTAGCTTACTGTAGTCACGCAAAAACATATCTCCCCATCTGGTTTGGGAACTAGAACCACTGGAGATGCCCATGCACTGCCAGAGGGGCGGATTACACCCATCTGTAGCATATCATGGATCTCCCGTTCTATAGCAATTTTAGCTTGAGGAGACACCCAGTAAGGTTGGGCTCTAATTGGGTGAGCATTAACCGTGTCAATGGAGTGGTATGCCCGTTCAGTCAGTCCTGGGGTGGCTGAGAACGTCGGTGTGTAGCTAGCGCACAGCTCCTGGATTTGCTGTCGCTGCATACGCCCAAGGGTCATGGAAAGGTTCACCTCTTCCACGCCACCAGCACTTTTTCCTTCGTAGTAGACACCTTCAGGCCACTCAGTGTCATCTCCTCCCTGGGCTGTAAACTGACAAACCTTTAATTTTCTGGAATAAAAGGGCTTTAGAGAATTAATATGGTTGGAGTTGGGGAATGCTATGAGATAATTAACAGCTCCCAGGAGCTCTTGGACCGTGAATGGCCCTTCCCACGATGCTTCCATTTTATGGGCCTGGAGTGTCTTTAAGACCATGACATGGACCCCTACTTTCATAGAATCATAGAATCATAGAATATAAGGGTTGGAAGGGACCCCAGAAGGACATCTAGTCCAACCCCCTGCTCGAAGCAGGACCAATTCCCAGTTAAATCATCCCAGCCAGGGCTTTGTCAAGCCTGACCTTAAAAACCTCTAAGGAAGGAGATTCTACTACCTCCCTAGGTAACACATTCCAGTGTTTCACCACCCTCTTAGTGAAAAAGTTTTTCCTAATATCCAATCTAAACCTCCCCCACTGCAGTTTGAGACCATTACTCCTCGTTCTGTCATCTGCTACCATTGAGAACAGTCTAGAGCCATCCTCTTTGGAACCCCCTTTCAGGTAGTTGAAAGCAGCTATCAAATCCCCCCTCATTCTTCTCTTCTGCAGGCTAAACAATCCCAGCTCCCTCAGCCTCTCCTCATAACTCATGTGTTCCAGACCCCTAATCATTTTTGTTGCCCTTCGCTGGACTCTCTCCAATTTATCCACATCCTTCTTGAAGTGTGGGGCCCAAAACTGTACACAGTACTCCAGATGAGGCCTCACCAATGTCGAATAGAGGGGAACGATCACGTCCCTCGATCTGCTCGCTATGCCCCTACTTATACATCCCAAAATGCCATTGGCCTTCTTGGCAACAAGGGCACACTGCTGGCTCATATCCAGCTTCTCGTCCACTGTCACCCCTAGGTCCTTTTCCGCAGAACTGCTGCCTAGCCATTCGGTCCCTAGTCTGTAGCTGTGCATTGGGTTCTTCTGTCCTAAGTGCAGGACCCTGCACTTATCCTTATTGAACCTCATCAGATTTCTTTTGGCCCAATCCTCCAATTTGTCTAGGTCCCTCTGTATCCTATCCCTGCCCTCCAGCGTATCTACCACTCCTCCCAGTTTAGTATCATCCGCAAATTTGCTGAGAGTGCAATCCACACCATCCTCCAGATCATTTATGAAGATATTGAACAAAACCGGCCCCAGGACCAACCCCTGGGGCACTCCACTTGACACCGGCTGCCAACTAGACATGGAGCCATTGATCACTACCCGTTGAGCCCGACAATCTAGCCAACTTTCTACCCACCTTATGGTGCATTCATCCAGCCCATACTTCCTTAACTTGCTGACAAGAATACTGTGGGAGACCGTGTCAAAAGCTTTGCTAAAGACTGACAGCAATACAAGTCTTTTGCTCTTTACATAACAAATGTAACAGAAAGGAACCATTCAGATATGGTGCTGTCCAAATTACTGTGTTTGCCAACTAAATATAACATGCAAGGCCTAGCTACAAATACATACTACTGCTCTAGGAGGGTTCTGGTGGTTTCTAAAACAGAAGGTGGTGAGGGCCAATAGAGGGCTCACAAACTATTTAAAGTGATAGTATCCAATCTCTACTACAATAAGCAACAGTATGTTCATCTGCACTTGGCCCGTGTCAGTGACAGGTGAAGGATGCTCTGAAGTCACCATTTATCAGACACTTCACATGTAGTTCCAGTCTCTGCCACTTCTTCTCCAGTACCACTTGTAAGAGACCTCTTGTACTTTTCCCGTACACTGGTATGCACTCACATCACATGATGGAGTAAAGTGGAAATGCTCGGGTGGTTCCTATGTCTCCCCTGCTCACTGTGTTCTTCCTGAGTGCATGTTGCCTGACATTGATCTGAGGAACCCGAATAATAAAAATTACAAGCTGACAAAGAGGCAGCCTTGCTTTTTATCAGTATCAACAATGTAACACATGACATTCATGTTCTAATTGTTCCTGTTTGGCCAGGCCTGTAAATAACTAAGGGAATACCTGTTCATTTGAACTGTCCTGATGGTTTTGACAGTCAGTGATTCTTGTTGCCATGACCCTGTATTAATAATAGCATTATTTGACTCACTATCTTTTGAAGAAGAGCAGCCATGGAGGCATTCTGTGTTATGGTGGTGGAATACAATACTCTGAAGCGGCCCCCTTCCCCTGGAGTCCTTTCCTTTGTGATTCTCTGGTCCCCATTGACTCTTCCCAGTTCAGGAATAGCCTGCTGTAGGAACATTTCCCCCAGCATTCATTTCTGGGACAACCCTAAAGTAGTCAATCTGGAACAAGCTACTGCTTGTTTTATCTTCCTCCCTTCCAGCCTGTGAGTACTTCTAATACCTGTTATGTGTTCTCCCACTTTATCATATTTTTTATCCCTGAGAAGAGGATACATTCTCATACAGCTACATCTTTCTGCATCTCTAAGCTCTCCTTATTTTCAACAGTTTGGACAATAGATTTAAAGTTATTATTATTTGTATTACAATAGCACACACAGGCCCCAGTGGTCCCACTGTGCTAGACACTGTGCATATGCATGGTAAGAGGTAGTCACTTCTCAGAAAAGCTTATAATATAAATAGATATGAGGTAGGAGAAAGGGAGAATTAGCATCCCCATTGTACAGCTGCGGAACTGTGGCAGTGAGATCAAGCGCTTTGCCAAAAGTAACACAGAAAGTCTGTAACAGAGCTGAGAATTTAACCCAGCTCTCCTGTGCCTTACCCACAAAGACATTCTTCCTCCTCCAAATTTAATCCTCTCTCATACTAGGATCACTCTTCTTCTTGGCATTCTCTTATTTGGAGAGAAACTCTCCTAATTGCTTGGACAAGTATTTGGAGTCTGTTGAAACACTAATACAGCCCTGTGCCACTAGAAACAATCATTAAGTGTTTGTACTGGCACAGCACAGGCATGTAGAGCAACAATGGACAAGTCACTATGAATGGTAATAGGAAACTTTTTTAGTTTTGTCCTTACCTTTTCTCAGGCAATATTCTTGCTGCATGCATTGAAAAACTTAAACACAGTGATATAATTTGAGAGGCTAAACTATTTCCACATAGGGTGAACAGGTGTCCCATTTTCGATCGGAACACCTAGTCGAAAAGGGATCCTGGCGGCTCCGGGAACCACGGTGAATGGGAGCTGCAGTGGCAGAGCCTGCAGACAGGATAGCGTGCAGAGCTTCCTGGCTGCACCTCCGCATAGGAGTCAGAGGGGAGACATGTCAATGCTTCCAGGAGCTGCTTGAGGTAAGCGCCACCCAGAGCTTGCATCCCTGACCCCCTCCCAGTCCTGATCCCTCACCTGCACTCCGAATGCTTCAACCCTTCTGCACCCCCAGGCCCACCCCAGAGCCCACACCCCCAGCTGGAGCCCTCACTCCCCACTCCGCCATGCCTGAACCCCTTGCCCCAGTCCTGATCCCTCTCCTGTCCTCCCAACCACTCAGTCCTAGCCTGGAGCACCCTCCTGCACCCCAAACCCCTCATCCCCGTCCTCACCCCAGAGCCCGCACCCCCATCCAGAGCCCTCATCTCCTCTTGCATCTCAACCCACTGCCTCACCTTGGAGTAGGGTGACCAGACGTCCCGATATTTAACTCTTTGTTCCATGTCCCGATCTATGTACAATCAGGATGCCATTTGTGTGCCATTTTTGTGCTTCCAACCTGCGGCTTGTGGTGGGGGCCAAAGCTTGGGCCATGCGCCCCCAAGCCGTGGCTTGCAACGGGGGCCAGAGCTGTGAACCCCCAACTCATGGCTTGTAGAGGGGCTGTGGCTGGGGGCTGCTGTTGGGGCCTTGCACCCCAACCTGCAGCTTTCTCATGCTGTGTGCCTCTGTCTCCCATGGCTCTGGTGAGGGCTGTGAGCCTGTGGCTGCCTCCCCCATGTGTCCTGATATTTTCTTCTTGCCATCTGGTCACCATAGCTTGGATCCCGCTCCCACACACTGAAGTCCTCATTTCTGGCCCCACCCCAGAGCCCACACTCCCAGCCGGAGCCCTCACCCCCTCTCGCACCCCAACCCCTTCTGCCAGCCCAGTGAAAATGAGTGAGTGAGTGAGGAGTGGGGAGAGCAAGCGACAAAAGGAGGAGCGATGGAGTGAGTGGGGGTGGGGCCTCAGAGAAGGGGCAGGGCCTGGGTGGGGCCTAGGAGAAGGGTGGGCCAGGGACAGAGCAAGGGTGTTCGGTTTTGTGCAAGTTGGGTATTTCTACTTGAAATCTTTGAAACATCAACATTTTTAACATACTGGGTTTTAGCACACTCTGGGGCCCATAGAACGATGTTTTTATATTTCTCCATCACAGCTGCACACTTTCAATATCACATTGACATATTTAAGAAGGAAATGTTTTCTATTTCTCTAAGGGCAGAAGTCGTTCACTTATATTGTGTAGTAGGTGGACAGTTTACTTTCTCTCATAAAAAGAAAGAAAGAAAGAAAGAAAGAAAGAAAGAAAGAAAGAAAGAAAGAAACCCAAACATTTGCCAACCTAAAATCTTCCAGATCAAAATATGGTGAACCAGGAGGTGTGCAAACTGCTATTATGAGCACAATGACTCAGAAACAATTGACAACCAAATATTCTGGTGATGGAATATTACATAAAAAAGAAATAGGTCAAAAGAACTTTGTAGGTCTGGCTTTTCACTTACCATCTTATTTAGAAAAAAAATGACATTCATTAATGTACAACCAATAATCATTTGCTATGATGTGTAACGTCAGCAAGTTATACTTCATAGCACTTTAAAAACTATACATTGCATAGTAGTTGTGTTTTAAAATATAGCTTATACATCAAGCATCATAAAACATCTTGTGGGTCTCCGTCATATTTTGAAGAACTTGATTAATTTAGTTTTGTGATCTAAGATGACATGGGAGAAATAAACAGTCTGCATTTCCTTAATTTAAGTATAAGTAAACAAGCACTGGCAGTGACTGTTGTGGAGATGAAGATCTGAACTCATGCATCTCTTCTAGTTTTACTTTCCTATTGTTCTTTTATAACATAATTATTAGTTTAACGCAGAATTACATTATATTACATATGGTTTTGCACAGAAAAAGACACGTTTGGTCTTGACAATACTAACCAGCCAAACCCTTTCTGAAGCTGTTTTGTTTGCAACTGTGTTAAGAATTCAAACTCTATTTTCAAAAATTTTTCCAAGCCCAGTGTCCATAGAGGCTAAAGAAAATAGAGATACTATTGAAGTACAGAAGTGATAGTGGTGACCTGGCAGGTAGTGCAAAACCCTTCCCTCTGAGTCAGTGCTGCCCGAACATAGTGTGGGTCTGAACAGTGATTCTAGAAGTAATATTTTTCAGATGAGACATAAAACAGAGGTCCTGACAACTTGAGGTCATTAAAGATGTCTTTGTCCTTTTTTCAAGAATAAAAGTATTTACTCTGAAGTCCTAGGCCCAGATTCACTAAAGGTGTCTTGAAAGCCACTGGACTTCACAAAGCCTGAGTTCAGCACCTCTACAATGGAATGGGGAGAGAGATGTGCCTAAGAATGTGTTTCACAAAATTCAGCAGACTAGGCAGGGAGCCATCTAAACTAGTCCTTGTGAGATGCTGATGAGAAGGGTGAATGCTAAGCCTCCCCTTCTCACAGAGTTTGGCACCTAAGACCAGGCAGCAGGGAGGAACCTACCTCAGCGAGTGATCCATAGCTGGGAACCCTCTTACGTACGTAAGCCATTTCTTGCAAGAATGGCTTAAGCACCTACCTAACTCCACACAAAATGGCTGGGGTGGGGAGAGGGAGAAGATCTGCCACCTCTGTGGGGAGTGCCCCAACCATTGGACTATAGAGTGATTCTCACTCTCTCTGGCCCAATTCATATATCCTTATTTAATATGAAGTGGACCAGCTTTGACAAGAGAGATTGAGAGAGCCTCTGACAGGGTGTATAAACCCCTCACTGGACAGCAGAGGGTTCAAGAGCAGGTCTGGGCTCAGGAGGCCCTGCCCCTCCGTCCTTGCTGAGCATGCTCCAATTGGAGGCAAGGTTTAAAAGGGAGCCAGCTGGCTCAGCTGAGGCTTGAACAGGAGCATGTTCCACATCCCAGCTGAGTACCCTAACTACTAGGCTAAAGGTTATAAGGCAGGCCTCTGCTTGCAGCCATTTTATGTGGAGTTAGGCATGCTCACAGCATGCTTACTGGATCTGGCCTCACAGAAGTTTTCCCATTTATCCCTGTTTTCATGCCTAAGCACTGGGGCTTTGGCGGGAAATAGGTAATTTGGTGCCTGCCTGAGGTAGCAGTGTGCATACCCAGAGGCAGAAATTTAAGCATCTAAGGGACTTTTATAGCAAACATTGAGGTGCCAAGTGAATTTAGGTGCCTACAGGGTTAGATGGCAGCTGGGCAGGGATTTTGTGGATCACCTTGGTGCCAAAATGTGGCCTTCCGGTGCCAAAGTCCTTTTGTGTATCTGTCCCTTAGTCAACTTCTGATCTGAGTTTATGCACATTGCATGAAACCTCTGGCCTCTTTGTTTCAACTGAAATTATTTTTTACTCCCATTCCAATAAAATGTCATTTCTGCATTTCCCTGCTGTGGGAGAGTGTACCATATATATAGTGTATATCTACACTCTATATAGTTTCAGAGTAACAGCCGTGTTAGTCTGTATTCGTAAAAAGAAAAGGAGTACTTGTGGCATCTTAGAGACTAACCAATTTATTTGAGCATGAGCTTTCGTGAGCTACAGAGCTCACGAAAGCTCATGCTCAAATAAATTGGTTAGTCTCTAAGGTGCCACAAGTACTCCTTTTCTTTTTACTCTATATAGTGTGGATTCTGGTTTCTTCTGTAGCTTGATGCATGAATAGTCATTCATACCAACTGTGGTGTGCCAGTCTGACCTTTGTAATATATATGTGACACAGATTATGACTACTGTGTACAATTAAGAGGGGCAGCTCTAAGTCATGTGAAGCCAAAGAATTCCTCATCTTATTTCGTTCAGGACAAGTGCATAATTTATAAGTGCAGTTATTTTTAACAAATGCATCACCTATTCATGTGCTTGTTCACTAGGAGAATATGTATACATTACTACGTTTTGGCAATTCTGCTCCTTTTTTGTTTCCATCAGCCCTTTTGTAGTAGGTTATTTCTTGAAAGAGTGAAAATTTTTAGCAACAACCCCAAGAGCTGTTACTTTGGAAATTAAAGGAAGAAGAGGATTTTAGTAAAACTGTTAGTATCAATCCTGTCAAACTGAATTTGTTGTAATCTGTGATTCATTCCAGCAATGATGCTAAAGTAATAAAGTTAGAAATCATTACCTGAATTAGTCACATCCTTTTCAAACCCATCTGTATTCCAGTGTATTTTCACTTAGATTCATAAGTGACTTTCAAGCTTTAGCTTGGCAATATGTTTTCCCTTCTCTCTTTATCAATAGTTTATCTGAGAATCTAATAACATATGGAGATTAACTTGACAGGCAGAAGACTTTTTTAACATGTAGTATATGTCAAACTAAACGGTAAAGAAATGTCTGGAAATGTGGATTAAGGAACTCACTGGTAGAAAGTACAAAGTTTAGAATGGCACCCATGTGATTTTGCAGTACCTTTCTATGCAATATTATCTAAATAACTGTCTATTTTATTAAACATGGCCAACCTTCTAATTGAGGCTTTCTCGTATCATTGATTTCAAAGAGATTTTGCAACTACCAGAGAGCTTCCCACTGAAGACTTATGCCTCATCCATCTTAATGGGGCATTAAATCTAAAACCTAAAGATGACAATTTAAATGTTAACATTTTAATCTATTTCACTGCTGATCATTTTACCAGAAACATTCCAAACTGCCTCTCAAACCTTTGACTGGTGTCACTAACTCCATCTTTCTTCACACAGATCCGGGACCTCCAGCTTTCCTCTGAAAGCTTCTACAATACAGTTAGGCATTTTCCATATAAAATTCTACAGCACATCAACAATTGAAAATGTGGGACAGTTTATAGCAAACTGAATTTCATATCCCCATGGATAGCATGGGAGCTACAGTCCTGATTATATTATTTGTTTTCAAATTTAATTTAATAAAATCCTAATTTTTTTTCAGTGTATCTAAAGCTGTCCAGAATTTCCACCCGAATACATGACCCAAGAATTTAGGTCCATCTTGCTAAGGAACATACACAACTTTAGTTAATGATGAAAAACTAACTTTCAACATTAACTATTTCACCACTGACCATTTTAGCATTGACATTGAGCTAATGCGCTTATCTTCTGATGATAGATTCAGGGTGGGCAGTAGCTTCTCCCTGAAGGAGACTGGGCCCCTGAAAGAAGAGCACAGGTGTTCTCCTGAAGATCTAGGCACCAGGGAAGGAAGCAACCTGACATTAGATCCACAAACTAAAGGTCGGGTGTTTGGGTTGTTCAGGGGACGGGGGGAATTGTGGAGAAGAATACACTCCTAGGAGAGGGGAGCCTATTGAAATTGTAGTGAGGCCTGTAAGGAAGGTGATAGGAAGGGCCTTGTGGGAGATGTTGGGATACTCACAAGGTCTGGATAAATGTATGGGACCTAACTGAAAGCCTATTGGAGCTAAGAAAGTCTTTCCATTGATTTCAATGTGCTTTGGATCAGCCCACAGACATTCAGATGTTTATCCAAACTGACTCTCCTGGTCCCTTTTCAGGTTCAGCTGTCATGAAGCTTTTCTTTTTTCAAGTTTTAAAAGCACACAAACTGTAAACATTAGTGGGAATCTGTCCAAGTGAGGAAGAACATTCTGTTTTATTAGTGTCATTTTTCATACATAATCACAATATTACCTGAGAAGTACAAGACCTCCAGTATTTGCTGCATTTTGAGAGCCAAGTCTTGTAAAAGACTTTTATTGAGACCTGGGAAATTAATGATTGAGCAATGTTAATGCTTTTTTGGCTTATGTGCCATCATTGTGCCCCACTGAAAACATATAAAAGATTATTTTTTATTGCATTTGACAACAAGGAAGGTGCAGTTTCCTGATTTCAACATTGTTCAGCTATGGAGATTGTACCTTTCTTGGGTTGGCTGGGATTTTAATTGAATATAAATGTGCTGTTTCAGAACAAGGAGAACCCATAAAAACGCAAATGAGACAAATAGAAAATGTTTATGGAAAAGGCTTTCTTTATGTTTTTCTCACAGTTTGGCCACAGGACCAGGAAATGAATGGCTTCTTGTTTTCCAAAACAAAAGGTGGCCTGCTGATGTTGTTAGTCTAACTCATGAGGAAGACACAAGATGCCAAGTGATCACGCTATGATAGGGTCTTTATATTTCAGAAGAAAACCTTCTGAAATATAAGGATGGTGTGCAAGGGCTTTTTGTTTTTTTAAACTATTTTATGTGTTTACTTGCTTTTTCTTTGGAAACCAGGAATGTTAACATAAGAACATAAGAATGGCCATACTGGGTCAGACCAAAGGTCCATCCAGCCCAGTATCCTGTCTACCGACAGTGGCCAACACCAGGTGCCCCAGAGGGAATGAACCTAATGGGTAATGATCTAGTGATCTCTCTCCTGCCATCCATCTCCGCCCTCTGACAAACAGAGGCTAGGGACACCAATCCTTACCCATCCTGGCTAATAGCCATTAATGGACATAACCTCCATGAATTTATCCAGTTCTCTTTTAAACCCTGTTATAGTCCTAGCCTTCACAACCTCCTCAGGCAAGGAGTTCCACAGGTTGACTGTGCTCTTAGTGAAGAAGAACTTCCTTTTATTTGTTTTAAACCTGCTACCCGTTAATTTCATTTGGTGCCCCCTAGTTCTTATATTATGGGAGCAAGTAAATAACTTTTCCTTATTCACTTTCTCCACACCACTCATGATTTTATATACCTCTATCATATCCCCCCTTAGTCTCTTATTTTCTACGCTGAAAAGTCCTAGCCTCTTTAATCTCACCTCATATGGGACCTGTTCCAAACCCCAATCATTTAGTTGCCCTTTTCTGAAACTTTTTTAATGCCAGTATATCTTTTTTGAGATGAGGGGACCACAACTGTACGCAGTCTTCAAGATGTGGGCGTACCATGGATTTATATAAGGGCAATAAGATATTCTCTATCTCTTTTTTAATGATTCCTAACATCCCGTTTGCTTTTTTGACTGCCGCTGCACACTGCGTGGACGTCTTCAGAGAACTATCCACGATGACTCCAAGATCTTTCTCCTGATTAGTTGTAGCTAAATTAGCCCCCATCATATTGTATGTGTAGTTGGGGTTATTTTTTCCAATGTGCATTACTTTACATTTATCCACATTAAATTTCATTTGCCATTTTGTTGCCCAATCACTTAGTTTTCTGAGATCTTTTGGTCTTAACTAACTTGAGCAGTTTAGTATCATCTGCAAACTTTGCCACCTGGCTGCTTACCCCTTTCTCCAGATCATTTATGAATAGGTTGAATAGGATAGGTCCTAAGACTGACCCTTGGGGAACACCACTAGTTACCCCTCTCCATTCTGAAAATTTACCATTTATTCCTACACTTTGTTCCCTGTATTTTAACCAGTTCTCAGTCCATGAGAGGATCTTCCCTCTTATCCCATGACAACTTAATTTATGTAAGAACCTTTGGTGAGGGACCTTGTCAAAGGCTTTCTGGAAATCTAAGTACACTATGTCCACTGGATCACCCTTGTCCACATGTTTGTTGTCCCCCTCAAAGAACTCTAATAGATTAGTAAGACATGATCTCCCTTTATAGAAACCATGCTGACTTTTGCACAATAATTTATGTTCTTCTATGTGTCTGACAATTTTATTCTTTACTATTGTTTCAACTAATTTGCCCGGTACTGACGTTAGACTTACCAGTCTGTAATTGCCAGGATCACCTTTAGAGCCCTTCTTAAATATTGGCGTTACATTAGCTATCTTCCAGTCATTGGGTACAGAAGCTGATTTAAAGGACAGGTTACAAACCATAGTTAATAGTTCCTCAATTTCACATTTGAGTTCTTTCAGAACTCTTTGTGAATGCCATCTGGTCCCGGTGACTTGTTACTGTTAAGATTGTCAATTAATTCCAAAACCTCCTCTAGTTGCACTTCACTCTGTGACAATTCCTCAGATTTGTCACCTACAAAAGATGGCTCAGGTTTGGGAATCTCCCTAACATCCTTAGCCATGAAGACTGAAGCAAAGAATTTGTTTAGTTTCCCTGTGATGACTTTATTGTCTTTAAGTGCTCCTTTTGTATCTCCATCGTCCAGGGATCCCGTTGGTTGTTTAGCAGGCTTTTTGCTTCTGATGTACTTAAAAACATTTTGTTATTACCTTTTGAGTTTTTGGCTAGCTGTTCTTCAAACTCCTTTTTGGCTTTTCTTATTACATTTTTACATTTAATTTGGCAATGTTTATGCTCCTTTCTAGTTACCTCACTAGGATTTGACTTCCACTTTTTAAAAGATGCCTTTTTATCTCTCACTGCTTCTTGTACATGGTTGTTAAGCCACGGTGGCTCTTTTTTAGTTCTTTTACCGTGTTTTTTTAATTTGGGGTATACATTTAAGTTCAGCCTCTATTATGGTGTCTTTGAAAAGCATCCATGCAGCTTGCAGGGATTTCACCCTAGTCACTGTACCTTTTAATTTCTGTTTAACTAACCTCCTCATTTTTGCATAGTTCCCCTTTTTGAAATTAAATGCCACAGTGTTGGGTTGTTGAGGTGTTCTTCCCACCACAGGAATGTTAAATGTTATTATATTATGGTCACTATTTCCAAGCGGTCCTGTTATAGTTACCTCTTAGACCAGATCCTGCGCTCCACTCAGGACTAGATCGAGAGTTGCCTCTCCCCTTGTGGCTTTCTGTACCAGCTGCTCCAAGAAGCAGTCATTTAAAGTATCTAGAAATTTTGTCTCTGCATTTCGTCCTGAGGTGACATGTACCCAGTCAATATGGGGATAATTGAAATCCCCTACTATTATTGAGTTCTTTATATTGATAGCCTCTCTAATCTCCCTTAGCATTTCATTGTCACTATCACTGTCCTCGTCAGGTGGTCGATAATAGATCCCTACTGTTATATTCTTATTAGAGCATGGAATTACTATCCATAGAGATTCTATGGAACATGCGGATTCATTTAAGATTTTTATTTCATTTGATTCTACATTTTCTTTCATATATAGTGCCATTCGCCCCGCCCCACAACCTGTTCTGTCCTTCCGATATATTTTGTATCCTGGAATGATTGTGTCCCATTGATTGTCCTCACTCCACCAGGTTTCTGTGATGCCTATTATATCAATATCCTCCTTTAACACGAGGCACTCTAGTTCACCCATCTTATTATTTAGACTTCTAGCATTTGTGTACAAGCACTTTAAAAACTTGTCACTGTTTATTTGTCTGCCCTTTTCTGATGTGTCAGATTCTTTTTTTATGAATGTTTCTCGTCTGATCTGGCCTATACTTTGTCCTCTTCCATCCTCTCCTCCTGACTAAAACCATAAGCTAGTACCAGCAGGAGAGTGGGGTGGGGGGAGAGAAAACCCTTTTGTAGTGATAAACACCCATTTTTTCGTGGTCTGTGTGTATGAAAACATCCTCAGTATTTTCCACTTTATGCATCCGATGAAGTGAGCTGTAGCTCACGAAAGCTTATGCTCAAATAAATTGGTTAGTCTCTAAGGTGCCACAAGTACTCCTTTTCTTTTTGCGAATACAGACTAACATGGCTGTTACTCTGAACTCTGAAATCTATCAGTAGATTCTCCTCTAAGAGAAGTCTCTGTCTGATCCACTTGCGCCTCTGCAGCAATCAGCTTTCCCCCATCTCTTAGTTTAAAAACTGCTCTGCAACCTTTTTAATGTTAAGTCCAGCAGTCTGGATCCACCTTGTTTTAGGTGGAGCCCATCCTTCCTGTATAGGCTCCCCCTGTCCCAAAAGTTTCCCCAGTTCCTAATAAATCTAAACCCCTCCTGTCTACACCATTGTCTCATCCACGCATTGAGACTCTGAAGCTCTGCCTGCCTACCTGGCCCTGTGCATGGAACTGGTAGCATTTCTGAGAATGCCACCATAGAGGTTCTGGATTTCAGTCTCTTTCCTAGCAGCCTAAATTTGGCCTCCAGGACGTCTCTCCTACCCTTCCATATATCAGTGGTCCCTACATGTTCCACGACCACCAGTTCCTCCCCAGCACTACACATAAGTCTATGTAGATGCCTCGAGAGATCCGCAACCTTCGCACCAGGCAGGCAAGTCACCATACGGTTCTCCCAGTCATCACAAACCCAGCTATCTATGTTTCTAATGATCGAATCTCCCATTACTAACACCTGCGTTTTCCTAATGACTGGAGTTCCCTCCCCCAGAGAGGTAACCTCAGTGCGAGAGGTTACCCCAACATCACCTGGAAGGAGGGTCCCAACTATGGGAAGGTTTCCCTCGGTTCCTGTTGACTGCTCTCCTTCTCTGGGCCTTTCATCCTCCTTAACAGCACAGGGGCTGTCTGACCGGAGGTGGGACAAATCTACATTGTTCCAGAAAGCCTCATCAGCATGCCTCTCTGCCTCCCTTAGCTCCTCCAGTTCTGCCACCCTGGCCTCCAAAGCCCGTACACGGTCTCTGAGGGCCAGGAGCTCCTTGCACCGAATGCACACATACGCCACCCACCCACAGGGCAGGTAATGATAGCCCCACTCTGCTGCTGGGCTTCTGCCTGCATTTTCTCCTACAGTTACCTAGGTTAATGATAGGGTTTTTGTTTAAATCAAGAAGTTTTGATTATAGTCTAGTGTAAAGGTTTTAAAGAATGGCAAGTGTACCTTGCCCCCTTCCCACTCCCCTTCCAAACTCCCTCTCGAAACTCCCTATTTGCGGCTGTTAGGGGGCTTATTCCTTCACCCGCTTACTTCCCTGGTCCTTCTCGCATGAACAGAGAGCAACAATACCCGAAGTCCAAAGGTGCAAACAATTCGATGTTTATTGGGGTGAACTTCCAGCAAGCATGATTCCAGTTTCCTTCCTTAGTATCCTCCTTCCCAGCTCTGACACCACAGAGCCTTACGCCTGTGTCCCTGTTCCCATTCCTACCCTTAGCCAAACATGATTCCAACTTCCTTACTCCCATTCCCTGTTCCCATTTCCCCCTTTAGCAAAACATGATTCCAATTTTCTTACCCCCATTCCCTGTTCCCATCTCACACACCCACATGCCCACCCCCACCCACACCCAGTCACTTCCTCATTGACTACAGATTATATAGTAAAACTTGAGTTCTGCTTAGCTATACCTTAACCAATCATTTTCCTGAAATTTAACTAACCAATCCTAACATATTGTAACATGATTATGTAACCAATTATATCCCACCACCTCAATTAGTTTACACCCAGCAAAATTAATTATACAGCAGACAGGAACAATCACAGAACCAGACAGAGATTATACAGACAAACAACAGCAAAGTGGGAACTATAATGACAAAACAATACAGAAGTGAGGATTTCACATCCCAGCTATTGATAAGTGAGTTCTTGCCAGACAGGATGCTATCAAACTAAGTTTCCTTTTACATTTTCTAGGCACTTCCCTTTCTCTGGAGGTGATAGGAATACAATCCTGTCCTGATAGTGCCTAACAGCTCAATAGCACCTTATTTCAATGTGACTAGTTTGGAATGTGAGGATGTGACTGTTCTCTTCCCAGCTTATGGCTGCCTCTGCTGCTTAGCCAAAGGCCTGAGCCTAAGCACAGGGCCACAAACTGTCACAGTAAGAGAAGGCCCTTACACTGGCAGACAGTGGTTTTGATTCTTTCTTTTATACCTCTATCACTAGCCAAGTGATAAGAATACACCTAAATTCTTAGAGTATAGGCCTTTACAGACAGGCCTGAATATCTATATCCTAACAGTGGCCCCTGTCCGCAAAGCGCCCTGGCCTCCTTGATAGCCCTGCTCAGCCAATGAAGAGAGGCTTCTAGATTTCAAACCTTGTTTAGAAGCTCACAGCTTCCACCTGCTGGCCACAGCACATGGTCCTTCAAACAAACAAACAGACAGACAGACAGACAAACACAAGCTCAGCACACAGCACGTAACCCCCAAACACAAACACACACTACAGACAGCCATTTACCCCAAGGGTCCCATATTTGCTCCTCCTTCACCTGTAGAACTCCCTCTCGAAACTCCCTGTTAGCGGACCCTGTTCACAAAGTTAAATTTTAGTTTCCCTGCTTTGCTGGAGGTCTCCTTGGACTGGAGGACCTAGATATGAGGACTGGAAGATTTCTTAGGCCCCAATCCTTCAAACATTTATGTATATGGTTAGCTTTAAATGCATGAGCAGTACCATTGAGTTCACTGAGATAATAGACCTGTTCAAAGCAAAGCATGTGTAAACGTTTGCAGCATGGACTTAGCTATTCACTGCAGGGGTGGACTTACTGAATCTTTAACAAGGAGCTTTTCCTTCAACTCTGTCTCAGGTGTTTGAATTAAATGATATTAAAATAATAAATAAAATCACTTTTAAACAGTTTGAATAAAAAGTACTTTCCTTTCAATTTGGTTTTAATTGCTTGGCATTTGAAATGATATGAACCTATCAGTTCTTCTCTAGAATTTTCCAGGAAAAAGCAGGATAGAATTTCTACTGTGAAAAACAAGTGTGAACAAAAACAGTTTTTACAGGGTGAAGGCCAAGAGAAGAAGACCTTTCTTTTTACATCCTAAAGAATCAAAAGAAGACACAGACCTAATCTTCATTTCCCCTTCAGGTCATCTTGGATGTTTGTAACCTTAGAGGCATAACAAGACAGAATTTACAATTCAAGTATATTAAATTCTTTAGTGGCTTCACTTGGGTTTAACTAAGCATGAAAATATCTTCACATAGCACTTAGTTGCTCCAATCTTCTACTCCTCCCATGTCTGCAACATGTGTATTACACCATCAGAAGTAGAGATGGTTTAATAATATGTCATAAAACTCAGTTGATGAAATGTGTAATATGCAGGGAATAATTTATTTGGAAAAATATAATTTGTCATTATTTACCCAGCTCATAGCTAAGGTTTGATCATTTTAAATATATTAATGAATAATATATATTAATACAGTTGAATTTTATGTTTGAATTTTGTGATTTTTTTAGCAATCTTTTCGTTCTTTTAATTTTTCATTTAAATTTATTGAGTACTTGTCTCTTCCCTGTATTGATGGTGTTTTGGGACCACATCCCCCTATATCAGCAATGAGATATAGAGACTAATTGTGCTGAAAGGCACTGACCAAAAAGACAAGATCGTTAGGGAAATATGCATAATTGTTGAGTCAAAAAGTCTGAATTTCTCTGTTGCTGATGGGAATTCTAGGGGCCAAGCCAAGATCCATCATTACCACTTAGGAGAAACAATCTTCCTTAATAGCTTTCAAGTGATGGTATAATCTTTTCAAGACATGCTTTCAGTAAATGTTGGCCAATGATTCAATGCAATTGCCCCAGCTTTTGTCTCTGCCCTCTGAGGACGCCCTTGATCTCCCTCTGCCTCTGACAGGCCCAGAAATCACAGAGCAGAGGGAAGATAAAGTAGGAATGGGTGAGAGGAGGAGCACCTAATGTAATAGAGAACAGCCCCTTACCCAACTGTATATTTATTAGTCCTTCCTGGAGAGAAGGAAAAACCAGTGCAGCCAGGGGTTGCCTGCCTTCTTTTCTGCTCCCAGGAGGTGCTCCTGGCCAGTCCAGTGGGAATGAGTGGTAGAAATAGGTCAACCATACGTAGGGCAATGGAGACGTGATTATAATTGGGGGGAGGCTGTTAAAGGGATGTGGAAGAAATGAGAAGCCATCAGAGTTGGAGGGGATGGTGAGAGAGAAAGAGATGTTGAAGAAGGAGAATAGAAAAATAAGGAACAAAACAAGATCTGATGAGGTTCAATAAGGATAAGTGCAGGGTCCTGCACTTAGGACGGAAGAACCCAATGCACAGCTACAGACTAGGGACCGAATGGCTAGGCAGCAGTTCTGCGGAAAAGGACCTAGGGGTGACAGTGGACGAGAAGCTGGATATGAGTCAGCAGTGTGCCCTTGTTGCCAAGAAGGCCAATGGCATTTTGGGATGTATAAGTAGGGGCATAGCGAGCAGATCGAGGGACGTGATCGTTCCCCTCTATTCGACATTGGTGAGGCCTCATCTGGAGTACTGTGTACAGTTTTGGGCCCCACACTTCAAGAAGGATGTGGATAAATTGGAGAGAGTCCAGCGAAGGGCAACAAAAATGATTAGGGGTCTGGAACACATGAGTTATGAGGAGAGGCTGAGGGAGCTGGGATTGTTTAGCCTGCAGAAGAGAAGAATGAGGGGGGATTTGATAGCTGCTTTCAACTACCTGAAAGGGGGTTCCAAAGAGGATGGCTCTAGACTGTTCTCAATGGTAGCAGATGACAGAACGAGGAGTAATGGTCTCAAGCTGCAGTGGGGGAGGTTTAGATTGGATATTAGGAAAAACTTTTTCACTAAGAGGGTGGTGAAACACTGGAATGCGTTACCTAGGGAGGTAGTAGAATCTCCTTCCTTAGAGGTTTTTAAGGTCAGGCTTGACAAAGCCCTGGCTGGGATGATTTAACTGGGAATTGGTCCTGCTTCGAGCAGGGGGTTGGACTAGATGACCTTCTGGGGTCCCTTCCAACCCTTATATTCTATGATTCTATGATTCTAAGACAAAATCTACTTAAAAGAAAAAAGAAGTTATACAAGAGAAAAAAGATATCTTTACAGAAAGACCTTTAATAGAAGAAGACAGAGAAGCAGAGAGGACAAAGACAAGGCAGTGTTGCCTTCAAGTTGCAGTGGGGGAGGTTTAGATTGGATATTAGGAAAAACTTTTTCACTAAGAGGGTGGTGAAACACTGGAATGCGTTACCTAGGGAGGTGGTAGAATCTCCTTCCTTAGAGGTTTTTAAGGTCAGGCTTGACAAAGCCCTGGCTGGGATGATTTAACTGGGAATTGGTCCTGCTTTGAGCAGCGGGTTGGACTAGATGACCTTCTGGGGTCCCTTCCAACCCTGATATTCTATGATTCTATGATTCTATGATTCTAAGGCAAAGAGAGATGGTGGTTCACACAGTGGAATGTGGAACTTGTGCTGAGGTGGTGAGAGAAGATGCCAGTGCTGACAGTGAGAAGATAGTGGGAGTGTGGTAGTCAACAGTGGAGACACTGATGGTGTCTTTAGGTATATTATTAAAAAGACAAAGTAAATACTTGAATATTATGTTTTTATTGTACACTGGCTAGTAATTTGTCATTGGTTTGTGGAAATACCTACAGTATCAATTTTTAGTAATTATAAATAACACATTTTACATTCAATGGATTACAGAGGTTAGTCACCTTTAAAACATTGACTCACTTGTTGTTCTAGTTGGGAAAGTTCAAATGGTTTTATTATTTGAATTGAAAGTACATTAACAAACCTCATTGGATGCCTTGTAATTACATTAATATTTTAGGCTATTATCCTAGAAAAGTATCCATGTAGGTGGGCGCTTGCACCTACTTGAAGTTTATTGACTTCAACTGGACTCCACATTTGTGCAGGGGCTCCACCTGTTCAGCTGTCTTTGCCAGATTAGGGCCCCTCTGAGTGGTGGCATCTGAAATCAGCCTAACTTCTTACTCCTAAATTCCAAAAAAATTTGTGTCATTTCTAGTTGTAGTGTAAGAAATTGGAGAGATGCTATGCCCTATAACATAGCAAATTAGCATATTTTAGTGGTGATGCTATTAGAAGAGCGGTAGATTTATTGTTTGACTCTTCCAGGATGATTTTTATAAATCTCCTGCTCGTTCTTCTGATGTTATAGACAATTTTTTCCGTGGTTTTCTGGTTTTGGCTTTGTAACTACAGTACTGTAAATCTTAGCAGATTTGGTTAAAAGGGGGTTCATTTCATATGGATTCACATCTTCTGAGTTTTGCTTTCAGTTCTGAGTTCAAACAACCAAAAAAACCAAAGCAAAGCTCCACCCAAATCACTCAATCAGTCTTCCTTCTTTTCGCTTTAAGTCATAACTAGAATAATGAATAATGCATGATTTCTATCTGAAACTATCTAATGGCCCACTTTTTCTAAGACTTGGGCCTTCAATTTCTGGGAGAGTTCATAAACCCTAGTGAACATTTTGGTGAACCTGGTTTAAGTTTCAGCTTTGAAACAAAACCCTGCTTTGTTTTGAAAGTTTGGCCTGGGTCTATTTGTAACATTTTCCTTGTCAGTACAGCTGTACCTTCATGTTTACAGATTTGATTGGTTAGCTTTGTTTTACATTTCTGTATATTTTGGGGAAGAAAGGGGTTTTACAGAGAATTTCTCACTACTTTTTCTGAAATTTCCCTATTGCACAAAGCCATCTGTGGTGACTTGGTTGTTGGGTTTAATATGCAGGTGCTGGGTGGTGTTGGTGGCCTGTAATATACAGGAAGTTAGATGATCGAGTGGTCCTTTCTGGCCTTAAACTCTGTGATTCTAACTCTAACATCTGGATACGACCTTCTCCAGAGTCCATCAGTACTAGATCTGCACCATCAGAGGAAGTGTTTGAAGGTGAAATAGATCATTCCCTCTTCCAAGTGACAGATTGGCTATAGAGTTTGCATCTAGTGGACAAAATTGCAGTAATTCCTACCAGTGCTATTTCTAGTTCATCTGAACTAGTATTTGGAACTAGAGTATGATTGCATATTAAGCAAATGGAAAAATTGTACATTAGGAGGGGAGGAGGTCTAGGGGATTGGTGCATGGCAGTGATGGTAATGCTCACCATGAATAAAATATGTAGGTTATATGGTGTATATAATGTTGCAATACTGAAGTCAATACCCATAATAATTGGTCCACTAAATGGAGACTAAGGCCCTGATCCAGCAAAGACTTACACTTGTATTTAATTTTATGAGCAGTGTGATGGGGTATTCACCCCACACCAGCACTGACAGGGTTAAGGAAGCCGAGATAGGGCCAATTCATGTGATAGGCCAGACATGAGGGCATTAGGCTGGAGATGCAGCCCCTGACTGGATGGTGGAGCTGGGCTAGTATAAAGCCAGGAAGTTGGCAACAGACAGGGCAACTGTGAACAAGTCTGTAGCCACCTTCTGTGTATTAGAGGGGAAAGAAAGGAACCCAGGGAAAGAGTAGACCCAGAAAGCCTGGCCCTGAGGAAAGGGCATACCCAGAAAAGAGAAGGGGGAGAAGAAAGACTGTAGGAAGTAGTCCAGGGAGAGAACAACAGGGTGGAGACTGAGATGACCTTCGCTGCATGTTGTTGGATCCCTGGGGTGGAACCCAGAGTAGTGGGTCTGCCTGGGTTCCCATACCAGCCACTGATGGAGTAGCATTGCACGGAGAGCTGGTCCGGTGAGATTTGATACCTTGGAAGGGGATGCCACATGTGACCTGTCTGGAGGACTGAGTCATGAAGAGGAAGCCAGAGAGAAGACAATGGGTTGAGAGACTGCAAGGAAAGGTGTTGAACCTGGAAGAGAGCTATTCCTCAGAGCAACCATGAGGAGACACCATCTGCAGTAAGTGAGTACCCTTTGACAAATAGTTCCATTGCCTTCAAAGGGACATTCCCTGTGCTTAAAGTTAAGCATGTCTCCTGAGTCCATGAAGCTATTTTTATTTTTTACAAAGAGCCATACTAGTAATAAGAAAAGGAGTACTTGTGGCATCTTAGAAAAAATGTGTTAGTCTCTAAGATGCCACAAGTACTCCTTTTCTTTTTACCGTTACAGACTAACACGACTGCTTCTCTGAAACCATACTGGTAATGTGAACTATTGTAAATATTTCCTTTCCCCCCTGCACATAAGGCTTGCCCACATTTCAAAGTGAACATTTTTTAAGGTTTGCAAATATTCAGCTTCTCTCCCACCCCATTCTTTTTCATTTTCATGCTCCTCTGCACTTCATGCTTTTGACTGGAATTGGAAGTGTTGAGATTTCATGAGGGGAAAAACTGTTCTTGGGATGACATGACAAATTAACAGCTTTTTCATGAGTGCATGATTGGAGGAGGGTTGGAGTTATTTGGGGATATTTCCAGCCCATCTGACAGAATATTATAACTCTTGTAAGAGAGCCCCTCTTATTATACAATTTTTTCAGCCCTGGTTTGCAGACTTCATACATTTGAATAAGGTTTGAGTAATCATCCACACTTCTGAATTTGGAATTCTTATCTGGATCAAACATTTGAAGATGTTATGTTTCACTGAGGGCCTGAACCAAAGTTCATTGAAGTCACAGGAAAGACTCCTGTTGGAGAAATCTTAATTGTCACCACTTTATCATTTTGATAGAATCTAAAATTTTGAAAAGCTTCAATGCTTTGATTTTATAAATACATCCCATGCTGCTTTAACACAAAAATGCCAATTTTCCAGAAATTTTATGTAATATAATTTTTGCTCCTTGTGTTTTCCAATTGCCTAGCAGGTTTGGGAAGTTACCATGAGTAGGTTAACTTTTTGAATGAATCACTGCTAATTAAATAGTTTTCATGTTTAACGCTTTTTTATTAATATTATTCCCTATCTATTAGGCATGAAAGACATTCAGAAAAGCACATACATTCTTCATGAGGGGCCCTAAGAGTAAAGTGTTACAGAATAATAATAGAGCAGAAATCAAATATGAAAAAGTGCATTTTAAAATCAAGACTTTCCATCTGGGAATTTTACTCTCTTTAAAGACTTCAATAAACTGTTTATTCATTCCATCATTCTCTTCTGATTTAAAGAGCACATTCACTGGCAATTATCAGAAAGATTTAGTTTATTGTAGCTTTATATAAGTTCAATTACTGACCACTCTGTTTCAAGGTGGGGAAAGTAGGTAATAGGAAAGCCAACTGCATACGTCACTCAGTAAGCGGTAAATTTCAAGGAGTCTAAATAGTGCTTTAACAGGCTGAGAGATAAACTACACTTCTTTAGGTTTCTGGCGTTAGTATGTATTATGACATCTTCATGATTTGAATCTTGATAGTGTTCATGTTATGATTTGACTGATTATTGATTCCATTCCATATCATGGCCCGTGATATTCAGGAGGTCAGACTAGACGACCTGCTGGTCCCTTCTGGCCTTATGACTGACTGTATAATTATTTATTGATTTGTTGACTTGACTTGTTCAATTCTTAATTAGTTTAGTACAAGTTATAGCTTTAGCTAGAAGTTTAATTAATTTTAATTTTGTTTATTAACTTGGAATAACCCATAAGAAGCATATAGATCTTTTTTCCCTCAATGTTGCAACAAGGGTCTCTCAATCCCTATGAACAAAAGTGATTTAAATGACATGTGTGTGAGCCATTTAGCTCTGCCTCTAGATTAATACCTATGTCCCTCCCATTTATGTCTCTGCCCCAGTTACCCATCTGTAAAGTGGGAATAACACCTTATCTCACAAGAGTGTTGTGAAGATAAATGAATTAATGTCTGTGACGCACTCCAGTGCTACAGTGTTGATTGCCATTGAAAAGCCCATGAGACAATGAATCATTTTGTATTCAGAGCTGGGTTTACATAGGCAATTAAGGCATAGGGCCATGCATTGAACACCGAAGATACCACAAAATATTGAATAGCCGCCCATTCAGTCAGCTTCGTCCATCCTGTGCACTGAATGAGATGAGCCCTGTAGGAAAAATAGCATATGATTATGTAATTAAAGATAATATTCATAGACAACATGATCCATAAACCATCCTGAAATCACTAAAAAACATGAAGTGAACAATTGTAAATCACCAGGATATAGGTACACATATTGTTAGCCTTTTGCTTGACAGTGTCAGAGTTATGGGGAAGAAAACACTATAATTTAGCTTTTCACATGCTGTTTTGTGTGAGGAGCAGGAACAGAAGTTTTTTGTCTGCTCAATGGCAGAAATTCAGATTGCATACATAACAAGGCTACATATCACTGCATATGTTTTTACAAGACTTTTCCATGTGAAGAAAAAATGCATGTTAACGAAAGCAGCTTTCAGTCCACAGACATGTTTAGATCTCAGTAGAGACTGGCTGGAACACTTTTCCAGCTAAATGGTGCTGTATCACTTCAGTGTGTATATTAAAAACAGAGAACCAGTTTTCATTGCAGAAGTGTGTATTACTGATGAAAGAAAGAGAACCTAATGTACTTTAGAAGTCCTTTGTTGGCTGACTTTCATTTAATACATAGCACATTTTATTTACTCTAGTTTGTATGCTTAGATGTGTCCTCATTTGACTTTTGGCTCAAGTAAAATTAACTCCAGAAGTGAAGAGTATGCCTGCTGAGATCACTTCCTGCTGAAGTCTGTTTCTTGGCTAGGATACTGGCTTCTCTTGTTCCTGCTGGAAAGCATTTACAATGGAGATGTTGTAATGTAATGGCAATGTTATTCCAGGACATGTACACAAGCATAAATAGACATTTGAATAATATTATGCTACAAAATCAGACATGGCCAGTTAAATCAAAACCTCACCATAATTTTATCTATCTAAATTCAAAATGTTCACGTAATGATTCCTACATGGTATTTGGCATCACTAAAGGCTATAGATATGCCAAGCAGGGAATACCCATTATCTATTTCTACCCATGAACTGTGGAAAAATGCCCTCTTTTTGTAAGCAATCTGTTGACTAAATTATCTGAAAAGTTTCTCATGGTGATAAATCAAATCCCAGAGTTTACAGATAACAGAGCCCTTTACACAACAATATTCTTCTGAAGTGCAACATTTTGTCAAGACTGTCTTTCACATATTTTTAACAGATGTGCTCTATTGTGCAGGGTAATATGTATATAACTGGCATGAGTCTTGTGGTGCTGTTAGTTGTTAGACTGTTTTACATTCAGAGGCCAATGCAGCAGCATGCAACATACACTTAGCTCTCAGAAAAGAAAATTTAGAAAGAGGAATGTAACAGTAGGACCTAACGATGCTCACCATTTGCTTTTTCCAAATGCTGCCATTGCTCAAGAAGAAATTGCAATCAACTTCCATTCCTTCTTTCTATGAATTACAAACTAAGCAGATGAAAAGAAATTGAGGCCTTTCATGGTGTGAAGGCAGTAAAAATAAATAAAGTGCAGAGCTGAAAAGAGTAAAATACTGGTACAAAAGATCAGTAATCATACTTGCACAAGGACTGGATATGCGTTGAAGAGTTAACTAAGAGAGAAACAGAAAACAGAACAGGGTCCTACCTTCTGGGAGTGACCAAAGTACTACAAGCCAGACATTGGCGATTACAGCCTAGAATGAAGAAAAAGAAGCCGGAAAGAATCAAGCTACAACTGAGTCAGCTAGAGAGAGGCAGTTGTCACGCAACCACTGTTCACATGCATTCAGAGAGCAGTGTTTGTCAGTTAGGAAGAGAATGACAAGGTGTGGAGGACAGAAGTAGTTTCTGCAAACTAAAACTATTTCCATGGGCATGTCTTCAAAGCTTGTGAGTCATGCATTGCATAGCATAGCCTTAAAAAAAAAAAAAAAACGTAAAAGAAGGAAAGGAAGAGAGAACTTGGTTTCAGCTTAACATTTAAACCTGTCAACAGAGAACATCTAAACCTACCTCAGTGTGATTTCACGCCCCTCCTCCCACAACATCACATGTGTACCCTCCATATCCTGTAGCCTGCTAAACTAGGGATACAAGATGACCTTGGAGGCAAATTCTTTTTCTTTTTGTTCTTCAGTATTGTGCTTCAGCTACACAGGCACTTCTGGCAGTAGCTTGAGTTGCAGCTGATCAGAAGGTCACATAACCTTTAGGCTAAGTACACTCATACACTTCTATGCAGCTGAAAAAAGCTGGTTTGCCCAGAGACGTACTGGGCAAGCCAATGTCATTAACTACAGTAGTCAAAAGAGGAATGGAAGAATATAAGCCAAGGGCTGTTTATGTCTCTGACTCAACTTGTCACAGCATATGAAATCATGCCTTGCTTTCAAATTGATCTCAGGCCTCTAGCAATCATTTAGGAAAGGGCCACTTGCACATGATGTACACTCACATTGCGTCTGTGCATGATATATACGTGTGTGTGTTTAAGAAGTAAACTTTGGTAAATATAGGTACTTTGTATCTCTATATTTACTCAGTGAGGAGGGAAAGACAATAACAAAAAATGCAGAAATGGCTGAAGTGTTAAACTGAAACAAAAAGGCATTTTCACCCAAAAGATTAGCAGTGATCAGACAACTAACCTAGTGAACTGCAGTGTAAATGGGATAGATCTGAGGCTAAAATAGGGAAAGAACAAGTTAACAATTACTTAGACAAATTAGATGTCTTCAAGCTGGCAATGTCTGATGAAATACATCCTAGAATACTTAAGGAACTGGCTGAGGAGATCTCTGCACCATTAGTGATTATCTTTGAGAACTTGTGAAGGACAGGAGAGATCCCAGAGGACTGGAAATGGGCAACTATAGTTGCCCATCTATAAAAAGGGGAATAAGGACATTCCAGGGAAATATAGACCAGTCAGCTTAACTATGGTGAATGGAAAGATGATGGGGCAAATAATCAGTTTGTAAGTAGCTAGAAGATAAGGTGATAAGTTACAGTCAATATACATTTGTCAAGAACAAATCATGTCAAACTAACCTAATATACTTCTTTGACAGGGTAACCAGCTGAGTGATGTGCTGGGGCGGGGGGCGGGGGGGAGAGCAAGCAGTAGATGTGATATATTTCAACATTAGTAAGGCTTTTGCTACTGTCTCACATGACCTTCTCATAAACAAATTCAGGAAATATAGCGTAGATGAACCTACCATAAGGTGGTTGCACAACTGGTTGGAAAACAGTACTCAGAGTACTTATCCATGGTTCACACTTAAGGAGGGCATATCAAATGGGGGTCCCACAAAGATTTGTTCTGGGTCCAGTTCTTTTCAATATCTTTATAAATGGTTTGGATAATGACAGAGAGAACACACTTATCAAGCATGTGGATTGTACCAAGCTGGGAGGGGTCGCAAGCATTTTGGAGGTCAGGATTAGAATTCCAAATGATCTTGTCAAACTGGAGAAATGGTCTAAATAAATAGGATGAAATTCAATAAGGACAAATGCAAAGTATTAAAATTAGGAAGGAATAATCAACTGCACAAAACAAAATGGGAAATGACTGCCTGGGAAGGAGTACAGCAGGAAAGGATCTAGCAGTTATAGTGGCTCACAAACTAAATATGAGTGAACAATGTAATACTGTTGCAAAAAACAAAAGCAAACATCATTCTGGAATGTATTAGCAGAAGTGTTGTATGCAAAACATGAGAAGTAATTCTTTCACTCTACTCAGCACCGGTAAGGCCTCAGTTGGAGTTCTGTGTCCAGTTCTGGACACCACTCTTTGGAGAAAATCCAGAGGACAGCAACAAAAATGATTAAAGGTCTAGAAAACATGACCTATGAGAAAAGATTGAAAAAATTGGGTTTGTTTAGTCTGGAGAAGGGAAGACAGAGTGGGGAAATAAGTCTTCAAGTGTATAAAAGATTGTTATAAAGAGGAGACTGATAAATTATTCTCCTTATCCATTGAGGACAGGTCAAGAAGCAATGGATTTAAATTGCAGCAAGGGAGATTTAGGTTTGACATACAAAAACTTCCTAACTGTCAGGGTAGTTAAGCAGAGACAAACTCTTGTCAGGAGTGGTCTAGATAAGTGGTTCTCAAATTGGGGTCCACTGACCTCTTGGGGTCCACAAGGATACCTGAGAGGATCCATTGGCCCCACTGATCAATTCCTCATCTCCCTCCAGTGCCTCCTGCACGCCACAGAACAGCTGTTCAGCAGCATGCAGGAGGCGCTGGGAGGGAGGGGGAAGAGTGGGGAAGGGGTGCGTTTGGGGGAGGAGGTGGAAAGAGGCAGGGAAGAGGAGGGGTGGGGTCTTGGGGGAAGGGATGAGGCGGGGCCTGGAGCTGAGCAGGGGTTGAATACTCCCAGAGAAAATTAGAACCTGGCTTGGGGGTCCGTGAAAAAATTTAAATAAAAATGGGGGTCATCAGGTTGCTAAAGTTTGAGAACGGCTGAGATAATACTTAGTCCTGCCTCAGTACAGTGGACTGGACTAGATAACCTATAAAGGTCCCTTCTAGTCCTAACATTTCTGTGATTTCTATGTACTTGGGAGATTTTCAAAAGTATCTAAGGCGGCGGTGGGCAACTTGTGGCATGCAGGCCACACGCGGCCCGTCAGAGTAATCCACTGGCGGGCTGCGAGACAGCTTGTTTACATTGACCGTCCACAGGCATGGCTGCCCGCAGCTCCCAGTGGCCGTGGTTTGCCATTCCCTGCCAATGGGAGCTGCGGGAAGCAATCACTTTGGGGATTGAAATTTGGTCTCACTAAGGTGATTTTTGGTGGTGGTGCAGCGGGGGGTGAGGGGGACGTGGATGGGGGGCGGAGAAATAGTATGAACAAAAAATACTCTGGTCTTTTGGGAGAAAATAGAAAAATGTGCTTTTTCATTTTGAAAAAGCAATGTTCTTGTGATACTTACCATTGGGAGCAGACACAGCATTTTGGCTATAAACCTGTTATCTGAGCACCCATGTGACTGTGCTCATATGTAAATAATTTAGATTTGAGTGTTGTTTTCTAATGAATTATTTTGCATATGTTTCTTAATTAAAATACATAGTCTGGTTCATTGTTATATAACTCTAGTTGGAGCTGTGCTCTTATTGCTCAGAAGTTCAGGTTTAAAATAGCAGCCTACTTTCATATTTGATATGAAGAACTGTGTTGTTAAATTTCACAGCACCTGTTTTGTGTAGTTGACATTCAGTTGACATGTTTACTGAAAAATGGAAGTGGTTGAACATGAACTTCACTCTAATCCCCCTTATACAGAAATGTTAGTATTATGGGTTTTCTCATCATCATGGCTGTTTTACTACATTCACCTGGTTGTTCTGACAATTTTAATGTTGTGTTTGCTCCTCTTACAGCTCTGTTGATTGCCACAAATTGCTCAAATCCAATGAATAAAAAAACAAACTTTTAGATTGAACAAAAAAATTGAGACTTTTTCTTTTGTCATTGAATATTTTAGGGTTTTTTTTGGGGGGGGGAGGATCTGAAAACCAAATACATTTTTTTTGGTGGATTTGTGGTTGAAACCCCCCAAAATCAGTGAAAATATATTACAAAAATGATTTTTTATTTTTTTTTGTCAAAATGAATACCTATCTCGATTAGTTATAATAAAAGGCTAAAGTTAATGTTCAGAACTCAGCTTCTGATCTTTCCTTCTGGTAGGACCCCTCTGGCCCCACAGAGTCCCCCAGGACTTCTGTGTGATCATTTGGGGAAGGTTGTGCCAAGGAGTAGCTGTTCCCCAAAATTTTATCTCTGTTGTTAGCGACATGCCCTTGAAAGTAGGATATTCTAACTGAAGTATGGATGAAAACGGTGGGAATGAGTTAGCAGGGTCATATCATGGGTAAATCCAGACAATGGCTTAAATTCCCAGTTTTCATAGATATATTGGGCAAGTCACTCATAGATCTCTGTGTGGCTCCATTCCTTCCTCATCTATAAAATGAGGATACTTCCTCTTGCTTGAAGAGTCATTGTGAGGATAAATTCATCAGTGTACACGAGGGAGTTGTATAGTAGGGTAATGGCTTACAAACACCTGTAAATAAGTGTAATTCATGCTCATGTCACTGTTGATGACCATCCTCCTTGTCATCTACGCCTCCCAAGTGTCTTCTTCAGCTCCTCCCTCTTTCTGGCCTCTCATTCTCAGGAAGTGGTCAAATGTTCATTAAAATGCTAAGATATGTCCCTTTCTCTCTGTCCTTACAGCTACAACTCTTTTCCACCTCTCCCATCCCCTGCATCTTGAATATTGTAACTGCCTCCAGTCAGGCTTCCCGGACACCTCCTTCAACCTCCTCATATCCAATCAGAACATTGCTGATAAGATCATCTTTCTTGCCCATTGCCCTGACCACATCTCTCTCACCTCGCCTTTCATTCCCTTGACTGTTCCCTGTTTCACAGCATCAGATGCAAGTGTACCTTCACAACTCTGTCCCACCCTTCTTTCTTGCTCTCTTCTGTTGTTGTGTTGCCCTTACCTCCTCTGTTCTGGTATCAGTCTCATTCACCTGATGATCAGTTTCTCACACACAGGTCACCATGTCTCCTTGGAATCAAAGAATATCAGGGTTGGAGGGGACCTTAGGAGGTCATCTAGTTCAACCCCCTGCTCAAAGCAGGACCAATCCCCAATCAAATAATCCCAGCCAGGGCTTTGTCAAGCCTGACCTTAAAAACCTCTAAGGAAGGAGATTCCACCACCTCCCTAGGTAACACATTCCAGTGCTTCACCACCCTCCTAGTGAAAAAGTTTTTCCTAATATCCAACCTACACTTCTCCCACTGCAACTTGAGACCATTACTCCTTGTTCTGTCATCAGCTACCACTGAGAACAGTCTAGATCCATCCTCTTTGGAACCCCCTTTCAGGTAATTGAAATCAGTGATCAAATCCCCTCCCCCATTCTTCTCTTCTGTAGACTAAACAATCCCAGTTCCCTCAGCCTCTCCTCATAAATCATGTGTTCCAGCCCTCTAGTCATTTTTGTTGCCCTCCAGTGGACTCTTTCCAATTTTTCCACATCCTTCTTGTAGTGTGCGGCCCAAAACTGGACACGGTACTCCAGATGAGGCCTCACCAATGCCGAATAAAGGGGAATGATTACATCCCTCGATCTGCTGGCAATGCCCCTACTTATACAGCCCAAAATGCTGTTAGCCTTCTTGGCAACAAGGGCACACTGTTGACTCATATCCAGCTTCTTGTCCACTGTAACCCCTAGGTTCTTTTCTGCAGAACTGCTGCCTAGCCACTTGGTCCCTGGTCTGTATCAGTGCATGGGTTTTGTCTGTCCTAAGTGCAGGACTCTGCACTTGTCCTTGTTGAACCTCATCGGATTTCTTTTGGCCCAATCCTCTAATTTGTCTAGGTCCCTCTGTATCCTATCCCTACCCTCCAGCGTATCTACCACTCCTCCTAGTTTAGTGTAATCTGCAAACTTGCTGAGGATGCAAACCATACCATCCTCCAGATCATTAATGAAGATATTGAACAAAACCGGCCCCAGGACCAACCCTTCAGGCACTCCACTTGATACCAGCTGCCAACTAGACATGGAGCCATTGATCACTACCCGTTGAGCCTGATGATCTAGCCAGCTTTCTATGCACCTTATAGTCCATTCATCCAGCCCATACTTCTTTAACTTGCTGGTGAGACTACTGTGGGAGACTGTATCAAAAGCTTTGCTAAAGTCAAGGAATAACACATCCACTGCTTTCCCCTCATGAACAGAGCCAGTTATCTCATCATAGAAGGAAATTAAGTTAATCAGGCATGCCTTCCTTGAATTGATTCATATTACCCCTCTCTTCCACCCAATCCCTTTTCCACTGTGACCATGTGGACCCTCTCTTCCACCAAATCCCAAATTCACTGTAGCCATGACCCTATATGTGACGCGGGCCGCAGTGACGTGCTGGCCACCGCTTTCTGCAGCTCCCATTGGCTGGGAACGGTGAACCATGGCCACTAGGAGCTGCGGGTGGCCGTGCCTGCGGACGATCAATGTAAACAAACTGTCTCGCAGCCCACCAGCGGATTACCCTGATGGGCCGCTTGCGGCCCACGAGCCGCAGGTTGCCCACCATTGGTCTACCTGGTCCTTATGGACTATCTCGAGTCTGATATTCTGCTTCCCCTATATGCACACCTGAGAGGTCTGTTATGTAGGCAGAGCCTGGTATAAGCAATAAAGTGCATTGTGCGGATAAGAAAGGAGAACTTTGCCCTTTATGTAGGTATTCAGCATTAATAAAAATTTGTTCACAGGAGCGAAAAGACCCAATGAAATGGCACATTTTCAACTGGAAAAATTGCTTCTGACAAATTAAATTGACCTTTACAAGTACACATTTCTGGGCTGGCACTAAAACTAACGTTTGTTTTTTAGTGTGTGTGTGCGTGTGTTTGTGTTCAGAAAACATTAAGCAGAGTTTGTGGTGTTACTGAGCTATTGTTTGTGTCCAAACAGGTGGCCATAACAGGTACACTCTGCATGTGTACTAGTGAATGATTGCACCTCCTTCACTAAACTCTCTTCCAAATCCAGGACACAATGTAGAGTTGCACAATCTGAATAACTAAGGTGTTTTAAGCAAGAAGACTTTGAGACTTTCTTTAGTTTTAGATACCAAAAAAAATATATTTATTTTTTTCTTAGAGCTCTATTTTCAAATATTGTTACAGTTAAATGTTCTGTCCTCATTTTTCAAAATGAACATTTTGGATAGTTTCTAGGAATTCTATAAATCCAAAACCCAGAAATCTATAATTTTTGTTACTTCAAATTATAATTATTTGCATTTATATGGGATATTTCATCTGCACTCTAAGTGCTTGACAAGCATTCATTTTTTAAGCCTCACAATGCCTGTGAGAGACAAGTTACACTAATATCCATTTCATGAGATAACTGAGGCCCAGAGAAGCTAAGGGTCAAGTTTTCAAAGAGCTCAGCTCAAAAGTAGGGCCAGATTTTCAAAGGAGCTTTGCTTCTGTTTATGGACCAGAATAAGGGTACAAATTTTCAGGCGATTTTAGCACATTGGTTTCTGAGTACTTTTGAAAATCTGGCCATAAGCATCGCAATGGAAGCTGGTGGGTGTTGAGGGCCAGATTTTCAAAAAGAAAAAAAGCTATGTGACTTGGCCAAGAGGAGAGATCAAAATGTGTCCCTAAACCATGATTTCTTACAAGCGATTAATAGATATTTAGGTCAGAAGGGACCATTATGATCATCTAGTCTGACGTCCTGCACAACGCAGGCCACAGAATTTCACCCACCACTCCTGCAAAAAACCTCACACCTATATCTTTGCTATTGAAGTCCTCAAATCGTAGTTTAAAGACTTCAAGGAGCAGAGAATCTTCCAGCAAGCGACCCGTGCCCCATGCTACAGAGGAAGGTGAAAAACCACCAGGGCCTCTTCCAATCTGCCCTGGAGGAAAATTCCTTCCCGACCCCAAATATGGCGATCAGCTAAACCCTGAGCATATGGGCAAGATTCATCAGCCAGATACTACAGAAAATTCTTTCCTGGGTAACTCGGATCCCACCCCATCTAATATCCCATCACAGGCTATTGGGCCTATTTACCATGAATATTTAATTACCAAAACCATGTTATCCCATCATACCATCTCCTCCATAAACTTATCGAGTTTAATCTTAAAGCCAGATAGATCTTTTGCCCCCACTGCTTCCCTTGGAAGATCTGTGGACTCCAAATTCCCTCCTTTCCTTCCATCCACTTCCATGCCACATTTCCTAGTAATAGGGCTTTTTTTCCCTGACATCTGTTGCTGGTGAGATGTTTGTACTGTCTAAGAATGGCACAGATGTGACATGAAAAAAATTGATGTCATGTCTGCAGCTACCTTAGAATGGGGAATAAGGTGTGCAGAGGTAATATTTTGACATGAGGGACAGAACTACTGCTAAAATGAACATTGAACAAGAGTAGAGTAGCAAATTTTGAAAATTTCATTGTTTGTTTGAGATATAATTTTCTTCCTGAGTTCATAAACCCCTTGCACTTTGAGCAAATGTTCAGAGTAAGTATACTCCCTGCATTTGGATTTGAAAATTCCTCAGTTTGCCTAAGTGCCCAAGACTGGGGATTCAAATGGAAGTTGCATGCCCATGGTTGAGGTATGTGCCTTATTTATTCTGTGCTATGTGTGCCTGACCTTTTTTGCACTATCATTAGTTTCTGCTAGATACAGAAGAATGTGATTGGTTAGGAAAAGTCTCTGTGAGTTGCTCCTAGCTTCCTGAAGTGTCTATTAATACACTGGAGGTCAGAGAGTACAGGGGTGGGAGGAACTGAAGTTATGCAAAACAAAACTTCAGTCGACTCTGATGAAGCACAGCCCAGGTTTATCCTAGGAAACAGTGAATGTATTACATGACTGGAATGGTGCAATAGAGGCTTCCAAGGCAGTACTTTGAAAGTATTACTTTATTAAACCATGTAGCAGTCCTATATGAAGAGAAATATCTCCAATTTATAAATTGGGAAACCAAGGCACAATTGTCAAGGAAGTGATTGTCCCAACTAAGTCACTGCCAAAAATAGACTGATCTCCAGTCCCTTGGTCTCTGTTCCATCTTGGTTCAAGGATTTAAAGAAAGACAAAGTATCGGATGGGACATTTAGTGAAGGAGAGCCCCTTGGAATGTTGTGAACTGCAAGTAGGTCATGGAAGAAGTCATTCACTACAGATTCTCCATAAAGAAGTCAAAGGGATCATGCTCCACCATTTGAGGGAGCACACTTTATGAGGGATAATAAGTATATATTCCCATGATGCTATACTGCTAATCCAGCAGGCATTTGCAGAAAGTAAAGTGAGGTGACTAGTCTAACATCAGACACAGGTAGAAAAGTGCTGAAAAAACCTTTACTTTGGGTCCTTTGAGAATACTGTAATCTTAAACCCAAATGCTCCTCCCCCCGCCCCACCCATTACTCATGCCCAAATGTACACATAAGGGAGTACTGATATATTGATGTACAGCATAGAGCAGCAGTTCTCAAACTTCATTGCACCGCGACCCTGACTGACAACAAAAATTACTATACAACCCCAGAAGAGGAAACTGAAGCCTGAGCCCACCTGAGCCCCACCACCCCAGGTGGGGGGTGAAAGCCAAAGCTCGAGCCCTATCACCCTGGGCAGCGGGTGGGGGGGGGCAATGCCAAAGCTCAAGGGCTTCAGCCCCAGGCAGGGGGCCTGTAACCTGAGCCCTGCCACCCAGAGCTGAAACCGAAGCCTGAGCCCCACCACCCAGGGCTGAAGCCCTTGAGCTTCAGCTTTGATCCCAATGGGGTGGGGCTCTGGCTTCAGCTTTGGGCAGTGAGGCTTGGGCTTTGGCTTCAGCCTTAGGCCCCAGCAAGTCTTACACCAGCCCTGGTGACCACATTAAAACAGGACCATGATCCACTTTGGGGTCCCGACCCATAGTTTGAGAGCCTCTGGCATAGAGCACACAGACAATTTCAAAAATTGCTGTGTATCTTCAGTGGGGCATGTTTCTGTGACAAAGGGAGAACTTCAAAGAAAATAGAAGCCCTGTTTTATTTCTACTACAGACCTATAACTATTGATGCATGCTCATGAAGCTGCTAAAATTTCCTCCTTCACTAGCGTACAACCTGATTATCTCTTCACTGTGATCTGTTGTTCCACCATCAGTTTCCAAATGAATTAATAAGACTAAAAAACGGTATTGTTGATAATGCAATGCAACACCATATAAGCCTCGGCAACAGCATATATGAATGAAGTCCCCAAACGAAATACAGTTCCATAGGATTTTGTCAGAAGGACAAAGCCAGGATAAAAATACATTTGCATTGATATTTGAGTGAGAATTTTATAACTTCACTAGAAAAATTTCCAGATAGATTATGGTTACACTACAATAAAGGAGAATCCTAAGCTAGTCATTAACATGGTGTGTTGAAATGGTCAAGAGAATAAGTTCATGCAGTCTCTCAAACAATCAGCAGGATCATAAAATGCATATAAATATAAAAGACACATACTGATGGAGGCTGCAAAACTAGGAATGTATAGTGTCTATCATCTGCAAATGAATGGATGAAAGAATGCAGCCACTCAAATGTGCACAAAATGGGACCAGAAGGGTGACTTAATTCAGCCCCAGGAGTATTCAAACTGCCCCAGGGTATGTGCTTTCAGATTTTCTTTGGGTCCAAGTCTAGAACAGCCAGACAGAAAAGATAGAAAGTCCTCCAAGCTGGGTGTTGCAGATCTGCACAGTCCTGTGCCAGGAACTGCACAAGGGGGTTGTATAGGGCTATCTACGTTGTATCTGTATTGTGGGAATTCCCCATCAGGTCCTTCCACACCCTTTACAGCCACTTGATGCATCATGGTGGCCAAAAAGGGCTCAAGCAGGGGATAGGATCTTTCCTGTAGTTTCCTCTGCATCCCTTTCCCCAAACCTTTGTGCTTCCCACTGGTTCTGGGGGTGCATAGCCTGAACCACAGGCAATGGCCTCATTTGCTCCCAGTCCCATTTGGGGTGTCTTGCTCCATTTCTGTGCCCTTTGGAATGCAGTCTCTGCGTATACACGCTCTCTCTCTCTCTCTCTCTCTCTCTGTACACAGACTGCATTTGTAGCTGGCTCTTACATGGGCTGTGCAAGGTAGGCAAAGATCCTTGGTCCCATCTCCACCCTGGAACTGCTGAACACCAGTACGTGGCTAGCTGGGATCCTAGATGAGTATGTATAGTGCTCCTATAGTTTATCTGTTTGAAGTCTGCAAAATACTGTATCCAGAATCTATATAATAACCAATAGTATGAAAGGGCTATATACAAATTGACACCATGCTAGTAATTAATGTTTACTATTTGTATTAGAGCTTCCTGCATAGGCTGGGGAAATATGATTTTGACCTATTATATCAGGTGCAAGTTCATTTAAGTCAGTGGAATTACACCCGGGATGAATTTGGCATGCTAAATATTAATCACATAAATTTGCATTGCAACATTCAATCCAAAAAGTTTTTTTCAAAGAATAAGTTTTCAAGTTAATATTTGTAAAATGCTTTGAAGAGGTAAAGTACTATATAAATGTTATGTATTAGTCATTGTTACTATGGATCGTGATGTTAACTTGATTTAAAGAGCTCCATATGATTTTTTTTTGTGATTACTGGTGGAATGACAACTGTATGCTGCACGAAAGCAAGCTCAAAACACTAGCTCAGCACTATATGCAGCTTTGGGGGGAAGGTTTCTTGAAAACATTGAGATGTAATTTTTGCACATGCCTTTTTCCTGTGAACTAAAACATCTGCTTGGAATTTCTGAGACTCTGGAGAGCGTATGGAAATAAGATACAGTATTCCAAGTTTTTGATCTTTGATTAATTGCAGATCAGAATGCAATCCAAACTCCAGGTGGATTGTCTCATTGTATGTATCTATGTTTCTAGCATAAGACAGAGCCACAGTTTACATCAGAATTCTCTAAGGGTTTTTAGGGGTGTCCTGATCTGAGTTTATTTGGCCTTTTATAGAGCTAGGAGTCAGCTCCAATGATCAAATTCAGATCTGGAGCTAGACTTCCTTTACTAGGAGGGTGTTCAGACCTGGGATTTAGGTTCAGGCCCATCTTTTCTTCTGCCGTGTTTCTGTGTAGGTCTCAAGACTCCCCCCTTAGTTGTCCTTCTAGCGGCCTAATATTTTTTATTGTCCATATCTTTCTGCTAATTGAATGCAAAACTCCACGCTGAGTCACTCAAAGACAGGGGTTCCCACACTTGGTTTGCGGCTTGTTCAGGATAAGCCCCTGGCGGGCCGTGAGACGTTTGGTTTACCTGAGCATCCGCAGGTCTGGCCACTCACAGCTCCCTGTGATAGCCCACTGGACAACACTTGCATCCAACTCAAACTGCTTTCTATGGTTTCCCATTGGTTTTTGTCCTTCTCTTAATTTTCATTCAATCAAGCTATTCTGAATTAATGTAGAGAGTAAGATTTGTGAGATACTCAAGCCTTCCCAAATCATGTTCTCTCCACTAACCAAATAATAAATCTAGGGATCTTTTAATTTTTTTTATTTTTTGTTTTTAGGGTTCATATGATCAGATTATTCTCTGCGAATATGAAGACTAGAAACTTAGTTTTTTTCATTCTTAATTAAAGCTGAAATTCTCACGTAATAACGTGACTCCAGGTCCCGAGGCTTTGAGAAAAACATCAAGGATGGAATCATAACCACATTGAAGTCAAAATTACGAGTGTTGGCTAGATATTCTTAAATAGAGATATATTATGCCTGTTGCTTTCCTTTCATCCACTAAGTTTGTTATACTGTTTAAAAACTTTGTCTGTCTGTTCCTTTTACATCCATACTGCTTATCTCACATGGTTCTATTTAAACTGGACTAATGCTGACAAAATATTCTTGAATGTTCTTTTCAATATTTAAATTACTTTACTTTGACTATGTTCTTTTTGGGTTTTTATACTGCTCCCATCACTGTGGTATCTATTTCACTCTCCCTCCCTCCCCTTTTTTGTGTTTGCTTTCTGAAAATATACTAGTAAATGAGCCAACTGCAGGATTGTCTGTAGAAACAAAAAGTGAATTTTGGAGAACAATCACACAAAAAGCAAATTTTAAAATCATATATGTGAGTATGTGCCTTGAAAGCCTCATTCTGAGGGTGATGATCATCCACTCAAGGAACAGCAGCACACCATGTGATGTATGCATCCAATAATGCTAATCAACATAGCTAAAACATTTCCTTTAGAAAATCAAGTGTTTATAATAAGCTGCTTGGTGCAATTCAGAGATCAAAATTTATTGGCTGGAATAACCAACAAATAATTTTGAATAACAAATAAATGTGAGATAATTGTTAACTTCAAGAATTGTCCATGAACAGAAAAAAAGAAAATTTATTCAGCTTTGATACTGTAAATGTAGTGGTCTCTTTTTTCCTTCTGCTGTTTGTTCCATTATTTTAGTAGGGTTGAAAGTTAGATTTGTATGGCAGTAATTGTCAGGATCCTTTTTTTTTCCATATTTATTTGCTTTTCTCCAATCATCTTGTGGCTCCTCTGTTTTTATAACTTCTCAAATACATTGTCAGTGATTTAAATTATTTTTAAAAATTCCTTTTAATATTCTAAGATACACGAGTCTAGACCAGCTATTTTGAAATCTGTCATTTTATAAAGAAATAGTCTAATTTTATAATTCAATGACAATGATCCTTGATCTTCCCAAGAAGTCCCCAGGAATGACCTTGACTTTAATTTACCTAATCCAAATGGGGTCATATCCACTGACTTCAATGAGCTTTGAATCAAGCTCACAGAGCTGGAACATAATCCCCACAACAATTTTCTTCTGTGTTTCTTTACTGAAATAAAACTAGAAATAAAGCACTGATGAATAGTGCACTAACTGAAATAATGTAAGCATTTACTCAACAATGGACTGCCTGATATTGTAAGCATCTTGAATAAGCACACCTGCTTCTTTATTTTAACATTTGACAGTTCCTCGGAACAAAGTTTAATTCTTGGTAAGAGAGACTTTGTTGATGTCACAGTGGTAATATTTATCTCTTGATGATCGAAGGACTTTCCAAAGTTCACTAGAAGTTCAAATAGTATATTTATAAAGAATTCTTATGTTGGGGAGACTAATCAGAGATGAAAGCCCATCATTCCTACAGCAAACATAGGTCACAGAAGAATTAAGTCTGTAAATGGATCAGAAAAGAAAATACAGCATATAAAATTAAGTGAAGCTTTTGGTGTGGGATGATGAAGATTTCAGAATCCTAGTTCTGGCTAATCTGTATGTTCTTTATTCAAGAGAGAAGTGAATAGTAATTAAATGCAAAAACTAATATTAATGAAGTTTTAAGGTTGAGAATCAAACATGCAAAATAATACTTAAAGTACTATACAAACATTACCGGTTTAATCCTCACATACCCCCTGTCAAGTAATATAATCATAATATTTTCCACATACATAGAGCTCTTCAGAAGATCGCAAAGGCCTGATTGTGCCCCAAGATTCACATATAGAGGAGACCTTCTGTGTATAGGCCTTCTCTTCCTGTGCGGAAAGAGGGCATCGCAGCCCCAAAGAGGGCTTTTCACAGGTCTGGGGATCCATACAGAGGGTGTGGAAGGGGTGTGGGTGATGAGCCAAAAGAGGAATGGGAGGCCAGGGAACACATCTTCTCTCTCACTGGCCCAGTGGAGTTCATGTCACATCCCCCTCCTTAGAAGGATCTTCATTTTAAGTGGGGACAGCCACAGACAGTGGAAGCCTTCGAGACTTCGTTAAACTTCATGGGATTCATGAACAGGTCCCGAGAGGACTTGGGCATTCTCCCTTTCTTTATGACTGGATGGGAGAAGTATCCTGACATTTTTTCTGTAGTGACATGGAGTCACTGTATAGAAAAAAGTTGAGAACCACTGGGCTAAAGCCACACTTGCCAGCTAGTGTGGGAAGAGGGGGAGCAGTTGAAGACTCAGAGCCAGTTTGGGGGCATAGTGCTTGTGTGTAAATAACTTTGGCCACCTGATGGAACCCTACAGTCCATGAGCAATATGAAGGCTAGCCCCACAATGGAACTGCTGGGGAGAAAGCTGTGAACGAAGAAGCTCCCAGAGATTTTTGATGGCCTGCAAAGGTATTTCTGAAGGAAGGGCAATCAGATTCTGAGTACTTTACAAAGCTCGGAGTATAGGGCATTACTGTCACCATTTTACAGCTGAGTAAACTGAAGTACACACATTCTGAGTGACTTGCCCAGGGACAAACACAGAGTCAGTTTGAGGACCAGGAATAGGTAATATACCTGTTCTTGGCTTCCTGTCCTTTGCTTAGTCCACTACATACACCTTATGTGCAAAATGGGAAAATGAAAGGCTCAGGAAACTAACTTTTATAATTTTGTGATTGTTTTTGGGTATCTCCACTTCAATTTGTTTTGCATTTAATCACCTTAATTTTTTTTAATCAAAAAGGGAAAAGAGAAAGAAATGAAAGGGGGGGAAAGAAACGATAAATAATAATGATGACGATTTATAATTAAATGATGTGTCTGTACTTTAAGAATTAAGGTCCCTTTAACTGGAACACCCCCAGTAGATTTTTACTGCACAACACATACGTGGTGGTGATAGATATATGATAAACTGTGGACCCATGTAATAAATAAATGCATTTGTTATTAATTTATTATCTGGTTCCTCTGATTTCTTCACCTGCACACTGCCCACTAATCCATTTCCTATATGATTTATTTTAACTTTCCAAACTCCTAACAGCCACACACAAAGCTAAGTCATTCTTATACTTTGTAGTGTAAATGAATCTTATATTTCTCCTCACTCAGACCTAATTATGGTTTTAAAAGTAATTATCGGTTTCTTATATGTGAAGAGAAAATTCCTAAAATTGTAAAAAAATCAACTGATTTTTTTCACAAAAATGTTTCATTCCTGTGTACCGTTCTCACACTGACTCTATTGAATATGTCAAGAAAGTGTTTTCCACAAGAAGAGAGGATTAAATTTTATTAAGCTGCATAAACTAGAATTAGATGAATATCAAGCATGAAATCTTCAGCTATATGGGATCAGACACTTCTCTGTGTGCTTGGATCCAGTATGATGAAAACTCTGCTTCAGCAATAAGACCTCCTCCCCAAACAGTGATGTTGTTGATGGTAAGTGAAAATGGCAAACAAATGAATACACATTTGCGGGAAAACTCTGGAAAGCCCTGAGTTTTGCTAGCTTGCTTAAAAGCTGAAAACAAAGATAGTCTCTAGACCATAATTTGAAGGGGCGGGGGGAAGTGGTTGGTTTGTGTGTGTTAACAGCATGAGTGGCACCTAAAGTCATTACAAAAGTGAAATTGAATAGTGCATTAAAGCAGAGAAATGTTAGTTCTGGTTACAATGATCCTTCTGTAATAGTATCAACATGGTCATGTTAAGCAAAGGATGGAAAATGCCATGTCCTAATCTCTCTATTTATTGTAGTCACTGGGTATATACATTTATTTTGTCAGTTGAACTTCACTAACGCTCTTTACCTAAAAGAGCAATCCATGGCATATTGTTTCATTTGCAGCTATGTCCAGTTTTTACATCCCCTGCTATATTCTTTATGATTGAAAAATTAGCCACTTCTACATTTATTTGGTAGTGCTAGCTTCCCAGATTACTTTGAGAATCTGCTTATGTATTTGACATATGTTGGGATCGGTACGTACCTGCAGAGAAAACCATAAAAGCAGTGGTTGTAGTGTCTATTTCTCACTGATAACGTATTTTTTTATATGCAGCATATATTTAACATTTTTAAGGTAATAAAGCTACCACTTCCATGCAACAGAAAACATCTATCTTGTGCTTGAAGAGGGATCAGATTTATTTTTTTAAAAGCATGGTGAAATTAACACTGAGACAAAAAATCTCCAGTCCTGATGGACAATGGTCGGAATTCATAACTTTAGGGCTAGACTGTGGCTCTGCCAGAAACCTCTTGTAGGGGGAGCATTCTAGTGCACCATCCCAGGAGCAGCGTAGGGCTTCCCTTCCATCTTCCCCTCTTGCTCCGGAGTGCGGAAGACATTTTCTATTGAGTTATACCAGCAACAAATTACTCCTCCCGCTGCGCTGTTCAGCTGCAATGGCTGATATGTTGAGGGGACCAAGTCACTGCTTACTCCCCATCCATTCTGCCAATCTGTTCTAGAGGAGGCAAACAGCACCAGTTACCCCATCCATTCTGCCAATCTGTTCTAGATTAGTGGGCAAACAGCACCAGTTACCTGCTTGTGCCCAAACCCAAAGACCAGGTAAAACTTGGGGCTCTTATCTTCCCATATGCCTGTGAGCAGACAAAGTCCAACTCCCATTCCAACACTTAGTACTTTTTTTAAACTCTTCAAATTTTTGATATCAAAATATTCTGAATTGGAGATTTATCAGAACATAGGCTTCTTATTGTTAAAACAAAGCATGGCAGTTTGGCATTTAGGTTAGGTAAAATCACCAAAATAAGATACTAACATCCAGTTACTTTGATTTTTTAAAGTATATGGTTGCTACAATTCTTTGAAACCAAACAAAAAAGACAGTGTGCTCCAGAGAAATTACACATTTTTCTCATTAGGCGATACATAAGAACTTGCTAATAAAGGTATCAATGGTTAGGTAGCTGGTGCACTGTGACTACTGCTTATCAAAATCATCTCACTGTTATCTTGTGTACTTCTTGCCCTAGTCTTTTTATTGTCTACCTGTTCTTCTCCTGTGCTTAAATTGTAAGGTCTTTGGGGTGGGCTGTCTTTTTGTTAAATGTTTGTACAGTAACAAGCAATACAAATAAACAATGTTTTCCTTTGTACGTGCTATTTTTATTTTTATTGCAGCTTAAATGATAGCTTTAAAGTATGGAAACTAAAATTTACTTCCCTCAGCATGGGTTTTCATTTACTCCTTTATCTGAAGCTGTAGTTTGATTCCGAACGGCATTAAAATATGACACCAACTCTTCCCTTGCTATAACACCTATCTGATCACATCATTCAAAATATTTGACTCATTAGGTTTCATAGAATCATAGAAATGTAGGGCTAGAAAGGACCTCGAGAAGTCATCAAGTGCAGCCCCTGTGTTGTGTTGTGGACCAAGTAAACCTAGACCATCCCTGACAGGTGTTCAACCTGTTTTTAAAAACCTCCAATGATGGAGATTCCACAACCTCCCTCGGAAACCTATTCCACAGCTTAACTACCTTTGTAGTTAGAAAGTATTTCCTAATATCTAGCCTATATCTCCCTCCTGCTGCAGATTAAGCCAATTACTTTTTGTCCTACTTTCAGTGGACATGGAGAATAATTGATGGCTGGCCTCTGTATAACAGCCCTTAACATATATGAAAACTGTTATAAGGTCCTCCTTGGTCTTCTTTCCTCAAGACCAAACATCCCCAGGGTTTTTTAACTTTTCTTCATAAGTCAGGTTTTCTAAACCTTTTATAATTTTTGTTGCTCTCCTCTGGACTCTCTCCAATTATTAGACACAGTACTCTCTCACCAATGTCAAGTAGAGCAGGACAATTACCTCCCATGTCGTACATATGACGCTCCTGTTAATACACCCCAGAATGATATTTGTCTTTTCGCAACTGCATCATGTTGTTGACTCATATTCAATTTGTGAGCCACTATAACAACGGACCTTTTTCAACAGTGCTGTCACCGCATCAGTTATTTCCCATTTTGTAGTTGTGCATTTGATTTTTTCCTTCCTAAGTGTAGTACTTCGCATTTACCTTTATTGAATTTCAGATCTCATGTTTTGGGTATTTCTGATGTTTGTTGTTTGCCTCATTCACTATCTCTTCCTGATTTGGTGGTCTGTAGTTAACACCTACTGTGACATCAACCTCTTTTTTACCCCTCGTATCTTTACTCAGAGACTCTGAGCTTGTCTGCCTCACACCTCTTTCTGGATCTCAGAACAAGTGTATATATTCTGGATGCATAATTAAATACCTCCTTCCTTTTTACCCTGCCTATCTTTCCTCAACAAGCTATGCCCCTCTATACCAATATGCCAGTCATGAGACTTATCCCACCAAGTCTCCATGATGTAAATTAATTCATGATTTAGCTTACATACTAATACTTTCAGTTCTTCCTGTTTATTCCCTATACTTCTTACATTGGTGTATAGATATTTAAGAAGTTGAGCAGATTTCCCCACTGATTTCCCTCTTGTTGCTCCTGTTGTAATTTTCCATGTCCCCACCAACATCTAATCCTCTGTTAAGGTTGCCTTTTTTTATGCTTACCTGTGGGCTTTTGTCACCTGCCCCCTTCTAACCTAGCTGGTTCACTAGGCTGGTGAGTTGGTGCATAAAGATGGTCTTTTCCCTTCTTGGTCAGGAGGACCCAATCTCATCCCAGCAGACCTTCTTTCTGGAATGGCATCCCAGGGTGGAGGAAGCCAAAATCCTCTCATCAACGCCATCGTGCAGCCATGCATTGAATTCCAGGAGGCGCGTATCCATGCCTGGGCCCTTACCTTCAACTGGCAGGACAGATGAGAACATCATCTGTACCCAGACCCCTTCACCCTAGCTCCCAGAGCCCTGTAATCACTGCTGATCTGCTGAGGGTCACAGCTGGTAGTGTCATTATTACCTACATGGATTAGCATAATGAGATAGTGTTCAGAGGGATGGATGAACATGGGCAGCTTTTCCATAGTGTCTTGGATATGGGCACCAGATGGACAGCATAACTCTGGGGACATGCCAGGTAGACAGACAGATGGTTCCATTCCCTTAGAATGGAGTCCCCGACTACCCGTGCCCTATGTCTCCTTCTCTTGGGTGCAGTGACCAAGAGCCTCCCAGTGTTGACAGTGAAGGGCTTCTCCTTCTCAGCCATTGGGTTCTGGTCCTCACCTCCTGCTGGCAATACAGCATATGGTTCTTCACTTTTATGGATAGGTACATGGGCAGGGGAAGGAGAAACTGTCTACTGCAGGATGTGTTCTGTAGTCAGTCTCCTCCTCACAGAGCAGACAGTTTTTCCTCCTCTGGTGTTGTTGTAGTCCTCTGTGGCTGGATAGCATCCTCCATCCCACATGTTTCCATGTACATCCCATTGATGAAATCCTTGTGCTCCTGCATGCTATGCATATGAACCACTTCCTCCTGTAGCTCTGACCTGCTTCCTGATGGACTCCACCAACGGACACCTTTCACACGAGGTGGTTCCCCTGCCCACCTTTCATGAGTGGGATATGCAGGCCACATTCCCAGCAAGTCAAGAGCAAGGCCTTGGTGGAAGTCTCTAGGGTCAGGATGCAAGTCTGGCAGTGGCCCCAAGAGATGAAGGCAGAGGAAGAGCTAGCAGTGTTGTTGGTGACATGCCATTTTCCTCCCCTGGTGTGTTCTTCCTTGTAGAGTATGTGCAAATTAAGGAAAGAAAAAACAAACCCCCCACCCCACCCACCCACCACAACGCTGTCTCCCTATTTTCCTCCACTGGCAAACTCGGCTGTCTAACCTTTGTCTCCCTGCTGCCTTCATCTTACCAGCCCCTGGAGGCCTGCATGCTTTTTAAAGCCTGGGCCCCACATACAGCTGGAATGGGTGATTCAACCCCTCTCACTCAGCCACCTCTGATCACTGGCCTATCCAATCACAAGCTGCACTGCTCTTGCTTGCCAAACCCCTTGCTACAGCCCTACAAAGGACCACCTGGTTAAAAGCAGGTGCTAATACATCTAACTGCAGGGCAACCTAGCTCAGATAGTCAGCAACTAAGCCTAGATTCCAAAACACAGCAACCAGACCAGAGTCCTACCAATCTTGATGGCAAGTTCCCAGCACAGCGCTGAAAGTGGTCTTCTTTTGCTCCCTCCCCACCCCACACCAAAGCTAATCAATAGTAGTAAGACAGAGGTGCCCCAGAGATACTCACCAGCTGGCTAATTCCCTTAGTGTCCCAGCTGCCTTCATCTCGCCAGCCACTTTAGTAAAATAAACAAACCACACAAATTTCATTGAATGAATGTTATGGCTCTTACTGAAACTGACCAAAGAAGGACAAAGTTAAAGTTAAGGTAGACTGTCCTTCCTTAGCACACATTGCTGTGTATTTTGACATGGAACATAAGATCGTTCTCTGTATAAAATAATAACCCCCCCCCCAAATATGCAGAGTTTCTAAGAACCAAAATGTCATCATCCCAATCTTTGAAGCTTCCATTAGCACTGATGGAAATTATTCAGGTAAATCCTTCATGCTTTATGAGGAGAATAGGCCCTTTAACATAGCTGCATACTTGGTTCCAGGGGGGGACAACGTGATAGAGAAACAGCATGCATGCAAGCACACACCCAAACGCATACACACCCACCCCAGGGATAGCAATGTTCACACCTGGCTCCCTTTTGCATGGATAATCCTACAGGAATGATCTAGACCAGTGGTTCTCAAAGCTGGTCCACCGCTTATTCAGGGAAAGCCCCTGGTGTGCTGGACTGGTTTGTTTACCTGCCGCATCCGCAGGTTCGGCCGATGGTGGCTCCCGCTGGCCGCGGTTCGCTGCTCCAGGCCAATGGGGGCTGCAGGAAGCGGCGCGGGCCGAGGGATGTGCTGGGTGCCCTTCCTGCAGCCCCCATTGGCCTGCAGCGGCGAACCACGGCCAGTGGGAGCTGCGATCTGCCGAACCTGCGGATGCGGCAGGTAAACAAACCGGTCCGGCCGCCAGGGGCTTTCCCTGAACAAGCGGCGGACCGGCTTTGAGAGAACCACTGATCTAGACCAAAACAAATATACTGCAGTATGGTGAAAATGTGGAGGGGCTCTCTGTATTTCTGCCGAATTTCCTATACCCATGAAAACTAAGGGGATTGAAACTAAAGAACCCAGTGGCACATCTTTTTGTGTAAATGAAAATAAACTATTTCTAGGCATCTAGAGTACTTAGAGAGTGGGTATTGAAGCAGAATTTTGTAAATCTTATTATAAACTTTGATATAAGTTCAATGTACTGCCCCTTTTACAGCAGTGTAGCCTTTGTGATAACAGCTATGGTTCAGGAGGAGGAAAAATGTCATATTGAGAAAATGTGTAGACAGATCCCTCAGATAACAAATAACTGAGTAGAAAGTGAATTGAGAGTGACAGCAGCAGCTCACTGGAGATAACAAGCGAAAAAGGAAACCAGTGAGACATGACAAAGAGAGTAAATGAAATTAATCTTCTGCCTGCTGACAACAAATTTTAGGCCAGTCACAGCCATCCAGTTCTGCATTAGCCACAATTATATTCTGGCTAACTATATTTCCAAATTAGCAGGAACTGCTGCAGGCTTCAGTATACTGAATCTGTGATACGCAGAACTAAAAATGGATTTTTTGGGGGGTGGGCTTGGAGAGGCGCTCTGTCTGAAGTATTATGCTCTTGTTGCATACAATATTTCTATTATCAGATATAGCTGGCACCAAAAATGAAAAATGTTTGTTGAAAAGACATGGAGCAGTCACACAGTGTCACAGCTAGAATAACAATTTGTAGCTTTGAATACTCAGGCTTCCTCTTTTCTTCCCTTAAAAATCTTTGATACAGGTCCTCCAACCCGATGTCAGTAAGATAAGCTCAGAGAGCTAGAACCTCAGTGTACTTCCCTATAGAAATTCCTGTGAGGTGGTCACTTTTGCATCGTGGGAAGCAAAAGCAAATTAAAACGAAAGGCATGGTCTTCTGTTTCCTTGTGCTATCACTGCCTCAACTGATACACAGAATCACAGGGAAACAGAGTCCGGAAGCATCACATAGAATGTAAAACTCTGACTCTAAACTAGATGTACATTGATTGAATCTAAACTAGGAATGACTGGAAACGATCCCACTCGTTCTGACAGGAATAATCGCTTATATTGGTGACCTTCTTCCTCTGCTGACTTTGACTGATGGAAGAATATCAAGTATCCTTGATTCAAGATTCTTTGCAAATAGAGAGGGTAAATAATGCAAAGTGTACTGCATAATGTCATGTACACAACTTGCCTTTATAAATGGATATGTTAAATCACAAAAGGAAATGTTTGATAATATCATCGAGTCAGAATACACCCAAGTATGTTTCTCTCTGCATATATACAGCCAAACTCTGGGTCAGATCCCTGAGTGATGTAAATGGCTGTAGCTTCATTGGCCAGCGTAGACATGCTGAGGGTCTGGCCCGTTCTATCGAATCACTGCTGCTGTTACTGGTTATTTAGAATCCCAACAGAAGCAGAGCTTTGTGTGCCAGCATCCCACATATATTCACTCTTAATACTCACCTCTTTGATGGGTAATTTAGTCCTTTTATTTTTACTCATTCACTGTTTCATTTACATATAACTATTTTCCAGTGCTTTTCGTAACACAGCAAGTGTGGCCGTCTGTTAGAACTACACTTTCTTAATCAATGTTGCTTTCCTAATAAAAGGCTTTGTAAAAAATGGCTGTTGAATTTCCATGGCGTGTACCAGACACCCATTACACAAACTTTTAGCAGCCACATAGATTTTTTCTCCATTCTTCATGCTCATCTTGGCCACAGTTGTGAGCCCAGCTATGCACCTGGGTGGTGAAAGAGCAGCTATCACTGGTTTGCTACCCTCACTCCAACAGAGATGGGCAAGAAGAGAGCGGACTAGATGGAAAATGTTGGCCTAGATCTTCCAGTTGGAAGATTTTTTTGCAGTATTTTTATTAGCTTTTTTCAAAATAAACAGAGGAGATGGACTCAGTACATATGATAAATTTAGGAAATTAGTAATAAAAAACAAATAGTAGAATTTGTTGTACAGACAATGCAGGCATTATTCTTCATTGGGTCTTATCCCCCTGTGTCTCACAAGACATAGTCTGGTACAACAATTTTTGCTTTCCTTTACACTGTCATTTCAAAATTACCATTCTTCATGGAATTGAGTAATTGCTGATGAATAACAAACACTTCCTATTGCTTGAGGGTAGAAATGAGAAGCAAGTCTTTCAATATCACATACAAGTAATCAATGTTGGAAAGTGTATGGGGGCTTTGTATCATAAGATTGAGGAAGAATGTGCAAACTAAAATATCTGAAGTATTGTTGGGAATAGTATTGTGTGTAGAATATCTAATATTTCTGCAGTCTCACCCTTGACTTTTACTTCTATTGGCTAAGGAAGGGTTGCACACATTTTATGTTCAGGTGTTTTATTTCCCACTGTCCCACACCCATTTCACTTTTAACAAGCAACTTTATAAATGAATAAAAATCAGACTTAGCCCTTAAATAGTGATTGCATCTTCAAAGTGCTTTGCAAACAGCGAGTTACTTTCAAAATACTTCTGTGATGCAGGTAAGTGACTGGAGTTACATTGGGGTAACCCTGTTTGTGTGTTATGCCCCTTCCCCTGCCCTGTGTCTGCCTTGTTTGTGTAGACTGTAAGCTCTTTGGGGCAGGAAGTATCTACGATTCTATTTCTATACAGTGCTTAGCCCAATGGAATGCCATTCTTGGCTAGCCCATAGTCACTACAGTAATTAACATGAATAATAATAATAATAATTAATAATTAGGGTCAGATTCTGACCCTAAGTTTCATCTCTATTTTACAGATGAAAAAAAGAGTTAATTATGTAATTGTTAATTTTTATTACAGGAGCATCTAAAACACAATGTACAAACACATCATAAGAGAGTTTACAATCTAATTCAACCCAACAGACAGAGGTGGGGGCGGAGAGACAAAGAGGTGAAGTAACTTGTTCAAGGCCATAGAGAGAGTTAACCAGTATGAGAACTCCGGTATTCTTTTACTCAGGCAATAAAATATTGCTTAGGGTCTGACAGTAAAATCATATCCAAAAATGTTACAGTATGTAGTTGTTTACACTAGGCCAAGGAGACTATGTTTTAGGTTTGTCATATGACTGTATCTCAGCCATACCTCAAAGGTGCACAATTATTTTAGATGTTGGAATGAGGTTTCAGTGATCTAGAGAGGGGAGTAAACAGCACATTAATGGTATTTGTAGATTATACTAAATTGGGAGGAGCTGCAAATTCCAGTGAGGACCGATGATAACCCAAAGGGCCTAGGAGAGATTAGGAACATAGGCATAAAATAATAAAATGAGGATCACCTTGGAAAAATGCAGGCTAATGCATCTGGGGGGAAACAATCCCAAAACACACAACTTCAGTAGGAGGGGAAACCTGAGAAGCAGTAATGGTAGTTAAGGGAGAGAAGCAAACTAGAGATGAGTGTGTAATGTGTTGTCACTTCAGAGAAGATCAATACAGTCCTGGGCTACCTACACACAGACTTCACCTCACAGGACAGAGATGCATTACTCTCTCTTTCTGGTGCAACTACATATGGAATATTTCACTCAGGTGAAGATATCACACTGCCAGAAATACAATGACTGTGAAACCAGAGCAGAAGACCAGAAGGACTGATTTGTGCTAAGTGGTAAATACATTTTTGCCAAAGTGATGACTAAAGGAGACAGGGAGACATATCTTACCACCAAGGTGGTAGCAGGGACAATGGGATTATTTAAGGAAAAATGTAGATTGAATGTGAAGACAATGAGGACTATGGAAAAATCTCCCTAGGAAGGCTGTGAAAACCCCATCACATAAGAATTTTAAAACTAGACTGGACAAAGTCTTAGCAAATGTAATTTAGGGAACAATCCCTGTTCTGGCAGGGAGAGGCACAGGATAAGCTAATAGGTATTTCCATATCTAACTGCTATGAGTCTAGGACTCTCTCTGCCAGTTGGAAAGTAGACAATAAAACATCTACCAACACAATCCAAGCCTGGCTAGGAAACATAAATCATGTGTTGAGAGACCTCGGGCCAGATTCAGACCTGGTGTGCCTGGTTACATCATGTCTGAAATTGGCTGACCCCTCATCTTCAGTTGTGAGGCATATGCTGTAACTGAATCATCAGTGCTAGGCAAATGGCCATGTTTAGTAACTGCTATGTAGGTTTAATGGTTTGAGGAATTAATTTAGTAAAGAGGAGAGGGACAGAAAGGAAAGAAAATGCGAGGTGTTTTTTTTTTCTTTTGTTAGAGGCATAGTACAATACTGTATTAATAGTATGTTTTAAAACAAAGCCATATTGAAATATGTTTTCTGACTTAAGCAAACATCTCAGTTCAGAACAAATAGATGTCAGCACTGAAATAACAACAGAAAGAACCCAACTGTGAGCCAGATTGATTTCATTGGAACACTGCTGATTTACACTAGCTGAGGACCTGGTACTGTATGTTTACTGGATAATCACTAGATTTATACATACAAGGTGACATTCTACCTGTAAATAATTCCCACACAAGGACTATGCACCCCATAAATCCTATTTAAGCTCTCAACCTAGGGTGTAAATGGGACTTAAGCGGTGCAGACCTTCTGAACAGTTGTACATTTCATCCACAGGGAACTTTTAAAATGCCTCTTAAATCACAAAGTAAATCTGGTCAATTAATAAAAAGCTTTTTTATGAACAATAGGTGGAAAACTCCCGCTAAATCCCTGTGGCCCCAATCCTGCATGCAGATGCCCCAATGAATTCCCATACCCATGGACAGGATCAAAGCCAATCTTTTTTTTATGCCATATTCTTTCAATGCTATTCATAGGGTAAAAAACCTCCTAAATAAATACTTAACAATGCATAAGCCCAGACCCGAAGAAGAGTTCTGGGTAGCTCAAAAGCTTGTCTCTTTCATCATCAGCAGTTGATCCAATAAAAGATCCTACCTCATGCACTTTGTCTCTCTAACAATGCATAATACACAGGGGCAGATTGTAAAAGGACTTTAGAGATGCTGTCTCCTGCACAGTGGCTTGTCCCAGTTGCACAACCTGTGCTGAGGAGGTACAAGGACGCTCAAAGGGACAGAGAGGAGACAGGGACATGACCCTATTTATCACCTGACTGTCTCACTTTGTCAACTACACCATTACCATTTGCACTGGGGTGCTCAGGGAGGTATTTTGCTTGACTCCTCATCTGTGGTATGGCCCAGTCAAAACTGAGAGCATGATACTATGGACCAGATCCTCAATTTGTGTGAATCGGCATAGCTCCACCAAAGTCAATCCAGAGACTTCATTGGTGCTCCACTGAATTACAATACTGAAGATCTGATCTGGTGAGTAAGGCTTTCTTTTCAATGAGGCATGCTCCTTGCTGAGGCATGTATTTTCTTACAAGAAGCTTGCAGTTTGTATATGTGATTTGCACACAGGTGTATTGTTTTTTCATACATACCCGGTATGATTAGTGACATGCAAATCTGAAAACGTTTGACAGTTCAGTTCAATTGGGTTAAGCACTCAGAAGCACAGAGCCTTCTCCAAGTCGGATCTGAATGCTGTGCACCACTTGAATCTGCAAAACTGGGCTAGAGATACCAAGGATAAATCTTCCAGTGTTGTGATTTTTTTTATTTCTAGCCCAGATCAGAACCAAGAGTTCAGGAGGTAAGTGAAAATCCCAAAATAATGGGGTACTGGGAGGAACCTATTTTTAACCTCAAAGAAGTTTGACATGTCAACAGCTTAAGTTTTGGGCAAAGGGTGAAATCATGTTCTTTTTTATCAGAATCCTGAGTTTCATGCACCTATGAAATAATATGCAGTACAATTTAAACTTGCAATAGTAACTTTTAATGAGTTACACTTGAATTACTTGATAGACTTCATTTATCTCCATAGTGTAGCAGTTACCAATGAAAAAACTACCTATAAAGGAGAGTGGAATTATTTATGTGAGCCAAGTTCCAGGAAGTGTCACAATCACAAACCCCACCACATGATCTGAGTGCTGAATTTTGTTTTTACATTTCTAAGCTAGGTGAAAGCTGAATAAGTTCCAAGGTAGTCAGAGAGCTCGTATTAACTATATAAGAAGATTTGTACATTGGTTGTTATAGCAAGTACATACTATATATTGTGTTCATGCAGCAAACTATTCTGATATAATAATAGTAATAATAATGAATATCTATATATATATAAAGGCACAAATAGCAGTTATGTGCCTGCCATTGAATTTCAACGGGAGTTAGGGGCCCAACTGCCATTTGTGTCTTTGAAAATCTCCCCTCATAAGTTTTACTTTATATAAGGCTTCCCACCTAGGGATCTCAAAGCTGTTTGTTTCAACAAGGAATATGTGGATAACTAGTGAAAAAGGCTAAATTGTCCTATTCTTTGTTTAAACTATGCCCCATTCTGGTTATCTTCCGGTATAAATGCCACAGACCTCTGAGTCAGAATGTTCTTTGATGAAGAGGAGTATCGTTGGTGGAGTGACAGCTTTGTTTTGGGGCTTCTGCTAGATCCCCAAATGCTCAGATTATGCCCCTTTTAGGGACTGTCCAAGTGCATATCTGAGCTCAGCAAAGAGTTGTTCCTGGGACAGCCCACTTGTAGAAAGTTAAGGGTATGCATAACTGTTTGCAGGATTAAGGCATGAGTTTTCACTACTTTCTCACCTTTCCCTAATTTTTCTTTCTCCAAAAAAACTGGAAAGAAACTCTATGGGCTGAATTGTAATCCTGCAATAACAGGGTAAGAAACAGATTGTGACTCTTAGGGTTACAGTTTTGCCATCCATTTTGCTGGGAAAGATTACTTCTCCTTTTGCAATATCTCTGGCACATTGGGTCAGGCCAGAATGTTGGGGTGGAGTGGGGTCTGGGGTCCATCCCTCCCTGTCCCTGACTGCCTACTTCCTTCCCACATTCATGGAATGGGAAGTAGGAGCCCATAGGCAGTTGTTCTCACTCCGTAAAGCCTCTGGGGATGTGGGTAAATTATGCTCCCTTATGCTCCTCCCTGGATACAAAGAATTACTCATGGCTGAGCCCAAAGTATTGCAAAAATATTCTTCTGTTTGTATGAAGTAACAATAGGCAGCTACAGTTGAGTTAAACAGGGCTTCAAAAAGAGTTCAGAATATAAACTTTGACTGTTTAATTTTAAACATATTCTGTGCCAAATGTTTTATCATGACCACCCCATAGCAGACTTCAGCAGATGGAGCTCATTTTTCTTTTCTTTCTTCTCTCTCCCTCTCTTGTGTAGCAGATGGTAAAGCTGTTCGTAGAATCCATTTATCCATTTATTTAACTTATGTTGTATTGTAAATACTCATGAGCTGAACTTTAAATTGGACCACCCCATAGCCCTGTAATATTTTCATGCAACGTATGATAAAGTTGTTCTCAGAAAAAGTTCAGACAGTTTTGCTGTTCTCTAAACTTTGGGATTATTTGTCTCAGGTGGATGAACAGCTTGCCAAACATGGGGGAAGCAAAGAGAACAAAGCTTTGTGAGCCTTCAATATTTGCATAATATTGCAGAAAAAAATACTGGAGAGTATAGGTTGTGATATTGCCTTCAGAATCTTATATAGCCACAGCACTGTATTATAGTTGTCAGGTTCTTACATATGATATTTTAATGATCTATTACTGTGTAGTGTGCAGATGTATGTAAAATGAGTTTCTTTTATGTTGATCTTCAATTTTTGTTTTTGTGAGTTGTGTGAATTTAAATAGGGCCAGTTCATCAGGTCTTTACTCTGTTTCTAAGCAATGCTGTACCAAATTTCAAGATTCTAGCTCAGCAGGAAAGTGACAATTAATTGTCAATCACCTGTTACCAGTGTCTGTATAATATACATAATACCATGGAGTTATTTTTCAGATTTATCTCAGTGCTATGTCACAAATTGCAAAGCTACTCTCACCTATCAAACAGCAAAGGTATTTCCTGAAACAAATCCAATTATGGGCCTCAGTCCTATCAAAGGATTCCCACTGAAAATCCACACCAATTCCCATTGAAAACAGTTTGACTCTATGCTAAAGAAGCAGGTCCATAGCCCGACTCTGTGATTTCTCTCTGGGACTTTCTTTGGGAAGTATTGATGTATTTTGCTCTCTCCATGATTGTTCTTTCATTCATGAAAAAGTATAAAATAATGAGCCAGAATGTGTCTAAAGGTGAACACCAAAGGATCCAATCAACTATAAGGGGGGTACTGGGTGAAATTCACCCTTGTGCAGAAGGATAGCTCAAGGCCTATGTGCCACTATTTCAACTTCAAAGTGGGACTTAAATGACTGATAGGCCTTATGTTGCTCCTCCATATAGGGGTGAATTTCACTCTGTATGTACCCATTCAATGGCAGTCTTCAGTCAAAACATTTTATGACAGGGTATATAGCTCTGAAATATAGTTATACTATGAAAAATGGTTTGATCCAGCAAACAGTCAAATGTTCAAACACTGCAGAACACAAGTTTACTTAGCCCCTGACAGCAAAGAAGGAGATAGATTTTTGTAGCCCAAGTACCCATAGTCTGAATGATTATTAGAAGAGAATGAAGAAGATAAAAATAAAACTAATTAAATTAGCCATGTTATAATCAAATCCCAAGTGTCTCCCATTTTTCTCCCTAATTAAAAAGCAAATCACTACCTAATGTAATGATCACCATCAGTATTCAGATGATGACATAGTAAAACGTGGAGAGCACAGTAAGAATAACAATTCTGGAAAAGAACTCTCCTATACACTCTCAGGACCTGATCCTATTCTGATCATGTGACTGGTCCCATTGATTTAAATGGAATTACTCACATGCTTAAAACTAAGCATGTGCATAAATCTTTCTAGGATTGGGGCCAGAGAACCTGCTCCTAAGCCCATTTAATCAATGGGAGCATTAATGGGCTTTGGATCGGGTGCTGAATTTCTTATATGCCACTTTTGATAATAAATCAGAGATGTCATTTAAACAGTTTTTAAATGTACTTAATCAAAATGCATTGCTGTTTTCTGGATGTGTTTTTAGTCACTTTTACTACAACTTCTAAAATCAGATGCTCTGGGTAGCCAGTTATATTTGGGTCTGGCATCACGTAATACTGTGCATTTGGGGCCTAATTACCCCTCAGTGCCACTCAGAGAAAATGTAGTTACACTGGGATTGATTTGTCCAAATAAATGTACATTCCTAATTTAACTAATATATAGTTCCTTTAAAACCTGATTAATAGTATATTTCACATGGGACACAAAAGTTTATTTCTGTTGTTCAGACCAGGAGCTAATTTTCTAATGGAATATATACAATGATGTGAGTCATCTGGTTCAACATTACTAAAGACTAAAATCTGAAAGGAATGCAAGGTATCTATCATTAATGATTATAATCAGCTTTCATGCTTCAGGGCATTAGCTATTTTCCAGCATGTGTCAGGGAGAAATATTTTTCCCTGACATCCAATTGGCCAGATATATTTTGTTTTTTCCCTCACCTCCCTCTGAAGTATCAGTGATTGGCCACAACTGGAGACAGGACATAGCACGGGATGGGCCAGTGCTCTGAGGTGATACAGAGAATGCTCTTTCTTAGATACTTGGCAGGTGTGTCTTGCTCACATGCTCTGGGGTCAAGTTGATCTCCATTTTTGACATTGAGAAGGAATTTTCCCTCCAGGTGAGATTGGCCGGATTCACCTTCCTTTGCAGCAGAGAATGTGGATCATCTGCTAGGATCAGAGAATCGAAGCACTGGAAGGGACCTCAAGAGGTGATCTAGTCCAGTCCCATGTGTTGCATGGCAGGACTAAGTATTGTCTAGACCATCCCTGACAGGTGTTTGTCTAACCTGCTCTTAAAAATCTCCAATGATGGAGATTACACAACCTGTCTAAGCAAGTTATTCCAGTGCTTAACTACCCTGACAGTTAGGAAGTTTTTCCTAATGTCTAACCTAAACTGACCCTGCTCCAATTTAAGCCCATTGTTTCTTGTCCTATCCTCAGAGGTTAAGAAGAACAATTTTTCCTCCCTTTTCCCTGTAACAACCTTTTATGTACTCGAAAACTGTCACAGTGTCCCCTATCAGTTTTCTTTGCTCCCAACTAAACAACCCCAGGTTTTTTAATCTTCCATCATAGAGCATGTTTTCTAGACCTTTAATAATTTTTGTTGCTCGTCTCTGAGCTTTCTCCAATTTGTCCACACCTTTCCTGAAATGTGGCACCCAGAACTGGACACAATACTCCAGTGGAGGCCTAATCAGCGCGGAATAGAGCGGAAGAATTACTTCTCATGTCTCACTTACAACATTCCTGCAAATACATCCCAGAATGATGTTTGCTTTTCTGGAAACAGTGTTACACTGTTGACTTATATTTAGCTTGTGATCCACTATGACCCCCAGATCCCTTTCCACAGAATTCCTTCCTAGGCAGTCAGTTCCCATTTTGTATGTGTGCAACTGATTGTTCCTTTCTCAGTGGAGTACTTTGCATTTGTCCTTACTGAATTTCGTCCTATTTACTTCACACCATTTCTCCAGTTTGTTCAGATCATTTTGAATTGTAATTCTATCCTCCAAAGCACTCGCAGTCCCTCACAGCCTGGTATCATCCAGAAACTTTATAAGTGTATTTTCTATGCCATTATCTAAATCATTGATAAGATAGTGAACAGAACCGGGCCTAGAACTGATCCCTGTAGGACTCCACTCGATATGCCCTTTCAGCTTGACTGTGAACTACTGATAACTACTCTCTGGAAATGATTTTCCAACCAGTTATGTATCCACCTGTAGTGGGGTGTTTACCCTGCTCCTTCCCGGAAGGGCTTGAAGCAGACCGGGAGAGGGCTGTGGCGGGAAGAAGGTAGGCTAATGGGGAAAGCAGCCACAGCTGTAGCCAGTGCAATCAGGGCCCAGCTGGCCCTTATAAGAGGGCTGAGGGCCAGAGGCAAACACAAAATCTGTCTCTGACTCTAGAGAGAGAAGGACCTGGCTGCTTGGGAAGCTGAGAAGGGTACTTAGGGTGGAGCAGTGCTGGGGAAGGACAAAGGGAGCTGGGGAGCTCCAGCCTAGCAAAGCCCCAGGCTGAACGCCTTGTCAAAGGCCCACAAAAGGGCACTAGGGCTGCAAAGGGGCAGGCCCTAGATAGGCAGAGGCAGCTGGTCCAACCCCCCTTGCCGATGATGAGTGGTTTACAAACTGCAGTCTGCCCCAGAGAGCGGGGGCTAGATGATGACTGGCAGTAGCCACTGAGTAGGCAGTAGATGACTGGTAAGGTGGGGATAGAAGGTTGGGGGTTCCCCTGGGTGTGGAGACCCCGATTGTGGGTTGTTTCTGGGGGGCAGAACCCAGATATAGAGCAGGCACTGAGGTCCGGGAGGGACACGGGCCAGCAGCAGGCGAGACACTGGCTTGCAGAGGGCACTCCTTAGGCTGGAGAGCTAATTCCCAAGACAACCAGCAGGAGGCGCCGCACCGTTGAGTTGTCACCCCACCACACCACCTTATAGTAGCTCCATCTAGGCTGCATTTCCCGAGTGTGTTTATAAGAAGGTCATGTGAGACAGTATCAAAAGCCTTACTAAAGCCAAGATATAGCACATCTACCACTTCCTTCCTATCCACAAGGGTTGTTACACTGTCAAAGAAAGCTATTGGGATGGTTTGACATGATTTGTTCTTGACCCAAATCCATGTTGACTGTTACTTATCACCTTATCATTTTCTAGATGTTCACAAATTGATCATCTGGGCAGGCTTCACCTAATCAGTTCCCTGCCATTCTAGGGGCCACAGGCTCTCTTGTTCATCCTGCCCCTATTTTTTTCTTAATTCTATGTTCATTAATTGTATATATCACGGATAAAGGACAACATTGTTTTCAACACAATATAATGTCTACACAGGGTTTCTCATACTGGACACAATCCTACAAAGTGCTAGGCACTTGGACCCCAATCCAGCAAAGCATTTAAGCGTATGCTTAATTTTAAGTAAGTGAGTTGAAAATCAGAGGGATTGACCAGGTGCTTAAAATTGAGCATGTGCTTAACTGCATGAGGCCCAGGGTGCTTTTCATGTTGCAGGATCAAGCCCTCTTTATATACCTTTTTAAATACATTCAGGGTAGAGAATTACTTTTTAAAAGATGACCAATTGTTTGTCTCCTAAAAGCCACAATTGCAAATGATTGCTGCAATGCGAAGATGAAGTAAATAAAGGAATTGCTTTATTAGTCTGCTATAGAGCTCTAAAATATCTAAAAGATCTTTTGTCCCTTTGCTTAAACAAAATTTCCTTCCCTTTCTAAAAGAGGGGCATAGAAGATGGGAGAGTGACAAATTCCATAAAACAGGTTTTATGGGCAAAATATTTCATCAAATAAATTCCTGAAGTCCATTTAATTAAACTGTGTTTAATATTATCTTTTGTAGCGGCAATACAAAATAATACAATGGTGTAGATTTCACCTTGAGGGCTTTTTCTTATTATTGTTTCCTTGAGTTAAATAGCAACAGTAGCTTTCTATCCTGGGTTATTATCATAGAAGCCATCCTGCTCACTGACATGAATTCTACAAATAAATTTATAAAAGTCCTTTAAAAACATTGAATCTGATTATTTCCTCCTGTGCAGAAACCCTCAGTAAAGGGTTTTCCTCACAACGATTTCTCCCAAGCATTCCAGCAATGAGGGGCTCTGGAGACCTTGCCCAATGCCTCCAATGTTCTTTAGCATACACCTGGATCACAGGGACCAGTGGAAGGCTAGAGGCAGCCATGCACTGACTTCATGCCAGCTTTGAGTCACCAGTGCTACATTTTAATTTCATGTTCCCTGACAGCATTTATCCTTTAGAGCTGCACTGAGATGGTTACCCTAGGTGATGGCTGCCTTGGAACCCCTTCCACCTCTTTTAAGAGGACATTAGCATAAGAGAATGGGGGCAGCAGCTAATCTGTGTTGGTCAGGCATGCCAGAAGCTCCCTAGAAATGTGTGTGTGTGTGTGGGGGGGGGAAGGGCACTGACATCCGAACCATAGCCCTGCTCTTGCTCGGCCTCTTCCCCCCCCCGAGACCTCATCCTCCCTCTGCCTCTTCCCCGATACCCTACCCCTGTTCACCATTCTTTGTCCCATCCCCCCCATCACTTGCCTTCAAGGCAGGTAAAAAGTGGGAGGGCATAACCTTCCCACTTTTAAAAGTGATGGGGCAGGGCCCCCCAGACCTCTCTGTTCCACACCCCTGATTTTGGACTGTATTAATCTTCCATGAAGAACTCTACTAAGGGCGGAAGGAGGACAAGGTGCATCTGCCCTGGCCGAACCCCCAGCCCAGCCTACCAACTGCTCCACAGAGACAGATATTTGGAGCCTCATGGGTTGCCTCCTTAGAAGCAGAAAAGGTCTGGTAGCCTCCCCACCAAACATGAAGCTTAACTCCTGTCCACGACTGACTCTTCTGGTATGGATCAAAAGCGCCATGGAGATATAAAACCCTGGCTAGGATTGGCAAACGTGGATAAGGTAGGGAATGTACTGCTTTCCCCCACATCAGATCGTCCCTCCAAAGCGGGGTTGGCTAGTAGTGTGTGGAACTTTACATTGCCCCTGCCCATCCTATACCTGTTCTGTAGAAGGAAAAAAAAGGGGGGATTCTGCTGTCCACCTAGCCTCTTTCACAGGCACAACATTCCTTTCAAAGTTAAAACCAAAACAAAAAAAGATGGAAATACACTGCCTGAGGGTTTGCATCTGGTCATTTTATTTCTTCTACATTTTTTCCAGCAGAAGTATGCAGGCTTTGTGGTTTGAATGTGAAAAGGGGAATAGCTTCCTCTTGAAATACTAGCAACACAGATGTTCTTGTGGTATTTTCAGTGAAATATCTCAGGAACAAGCTGATGGCCACCTGGCAGGAAAGTCAGCATAGGAGTAGACTATGCAATAAATGGGGAAGAAAACAGGCAGATCAGTCTGTAGAGAGAAAGGCAGGAATAGGGCTGCATTTTTGCAAATATTAAACAATACTAAAATGTCTGGGGAAAATATATTGCAGTTGCAATATCATAGAATCATAGAATATCAGGGTTGGAAGGGACCTCAGGAGGTCATCTAGTCCAACCCTCTGCTCAAAGCAGGACCAATCCCCAATTTTTGCCCCAGATCCCAAATGGCCCCCTCAAGGATTGAACTCACAACCCTGGGTTTAGCAGGCCAATGCTCAAACCACTGAGCTATCCCTCCCCCCCAATATGGACATATTGCTTCTGTAAATTTCCAGTCCGTTATGAGGAGAGATATTTAGGGTTAAATTGAGTTAATGGTCTGCCTGAGGTTACCCTTGTCCGCAAATCATAATCTCTCTCCTGGTCAGCTCTCTGTTCCAGGGAGGGAGTAAACTCTACTGGGTCTAGACTCGGCTGAGTGTACACCGCTGACGCACCGGTACTGACACACTGGTGTGTGCCACGCCCTGGCAATTTATATCCCTCTCCTCCCCTCCCACATCCACAGTTTCTCCTCACATGGGCAGGGAGGCCATACCAGTCCTGCTGAGCTTGTTTTCTGTCCCCTCCCCTTACTATGAGCAGCAATACCAGTAGCCCATGCAAGGTAGTATGGGCCACCTTACTTACCCTCTCTACCTTGCATGACCACTACCTCACTTTAAAATATGAGCCAGATCCTCGGCTGATGTAAATCAGCTTAGCTCCACTGACTGTAGTAGAGCTGTGCCAGTTAACACCAGCTGAGGATCTGCCCCGCAAAAGAATAGCAAACACTTTCCAGTTATATAGGACTGAACATATACTCAAAATTGGGATGACTAATTCTGGCCTGAGACTGTCTCGCCAGAGCAGCCAGAAACTGCTCCTGATTGTCTGTAGGTTAAGCTCGTAATTATTTTTCTATTTCCTTTAGTTATCGTCTCAGCTATTTGATTTTGTCACTGCGTTATTGGCTAGAATGATTTCTTGTACAAATACTGCATTTGAGATCAATGCCCTCCTGTATGTAAATACGTGGCTTGGTGAAACCAAGAACAGATTTTTTTTTTCTTGGACAACTGTTACATGTAATTATCGGGGATTGCGTGTGTCTGTATGTCTGTGCATGTGTGCTGAAAACAGAATTTTCAACGAAAACTTTGAAATTCAATCCTAAAGTCTGACCACCAAGCTCTCACTTGGCAAAACTCTCATGGACTGCCCGGGAGGAGTGGCAGAAATAGGGCACCAAAGGTGACATGTCTTATCTACACTAGAAAGATCTGCCACTTTAACTATATGGGTATCGTTGGAGTGACATACCCCCCCCCTCCCCCGTAGTACAGATGCAGTTTTATAGATATAAAACTATATATCTATAAATATAGATATAGATATATATACTGGCATAGCTTATTCTAGTTTTGGGAGCAAAATAAACTATACTGGTAAAAGGCACCTATCTACTGGTATAATTGCATCCATACTAGGTCTCATACCAGAATAACTATTTTGGTAAAAAGTCACACCCGGGACCAATATAGTTATACTGGTATAACTTTTCTAGTTTAAACCAGCACTCAAGATGGTTTTCTACAGCAGTCATCACTGTGGTATCTATGTGCTTCTCGGGCTAATTAAAGATCTGTAGTGATGTCCCAGGAAGCTCAATGGAATTTTGTTTGAATAAGAGCTGCCAGATTGGGTCCATATGTATTTATTAATTTTGATTGTTTATTATGACAGTAATGGCTAGAGGCTCCAACAGAGACTGGGCCTCACTGGGCTAGGCATTGTACATACTCTGTTACCTTAAGATTTCTGGAGAACCATATGTTAATTATGATACACTTATTTTACACCTTGTGTGTAATATTGTGGATACAGAGGGTAGATTTCATATGGCTGAAGCTGTAGTTTTAGACTTTCCTTACTTTTAGAAGGGAGAGGCCCAGATTTTTTAACCAAAAAAGCCAAGAGATGCCAAATACACATACTGAGCAAAGCCTGACAACTCATCAACACCATTTCCAGTTTCTATATAATAGCACAGATTAGGAGAATTCATCATAATTTCCCAAAATATCCATTTCAGTGTGACAGAAGAGGCCTAAAAACATGATTTGCAAATGACTTACACAAGATAAAAGGTTTCAGAGTAACAGCCGTGTTAGTCTGTATTCACAAAAAGAAAAGGAGTACTTGTGGCACCTTAGAGACTAATAAATTGGTTAGTCTCTAAGGTGCCACAAGTACTCATTTTCTTTTTACAAGATAAAAGGTACTTGTATCCTTCAAGAAAGTTGATGTGCAAGCAATTCAATTGCTATAAGCAAAAGTAATTAGCTCATTGAAAGGTGATGGCTAACTGTGCAGTGAAGAAATAACCAAATAAGTATTTTGTTTTGCAACTTGAGAAAGAGAGCATCTTTCATTTGTGAGGGGTTTGATTTATATAAGAACTAAGTATTAATGTTGTTATGTATAATGATGATGAAGACATCCCCCTTGTGTTCACAGAAACGTCATGTTGGTACAATTCTATGTTTCACCTGAAGAGCCTTGTCCTCATTTCACACAAGTATAAGGGGCAGTCTGGGGCAAAGACCACAAATATATACATTTTCTTTATCATATACAAAGAGCAAACTACCTCAAAGTCCATTGAGGCCATTACAATGGCACCTTGGAAGCATTTGGCTGCTAGAATGATAGCGTAAGATAGAGAATGTAAACTTTAGTCTCTCTTTCTGCCGCTCCTTACAGCTAACCAACTCTCTTCCCATCTCTCTACAGACTGCAGCCAGTGACTGGGTGCTCCAGGATCAATATTGTTATCTCTGGGACTACCTCTCACAAGAGGTCAGATGATTGCTTCCCTTCAGCAACAAACCTCAGTGAAGTTACTGTAAACATAAGCCTTGTCTACATCCAAATGCTTTGCTGATATAGCAATACCAGGATTTAATCTGTGGTGCCAGAAGAAGCACTCTTCTGCTGATGTAGCTTGTCTATGATGGAGCTTTTGCCGGCATAGCTGTGTTGGCTAGGGGCATGGGGGGTTTTCACACCCCTGACTGACATAGCTAGGCTGATAAAACTTTGCAGTATAGACCTGGCCATAATCTAAAACTCAGTTATCTCATTAAAAAAAAAAAAAGCTTTCATTAAGGAAAGTGAGGGAATATCAGATCGTTTTAATCTGATTCTTTATTTGTATTCCAGTCGGGATAAAGGGCCCCACTGTGTTAAATGCTGTACAAACCTGTAGATACAAACTTTGCCCAAACAGCTACAGTTGTGACAAGATGCCGTGGGTGGAAGAGAGAGACAAAAGGAGGAGAATGGCAGTGTTGGGGGACAAGAGATCTGTAAATGAACAATGTAATGTGTGATAAAGATGAAGCAGGATACCTGCTCATAAGCGCTGAACTATTTGTACCAATACCTTATGTATCACAAGTATGTGTCCTTTCCCCCAGTTTGTCCCTTTCCCCCAATCCTTTTGGCAAGCAGCATATCAGGGATAAGGCCTGCATTCTCAGATGTCTCATGACGTCCTCCCTTCATAGCTGGCTCACAATATTATTATACATCTCTGATTTCTGTCACTGGTCTAATAGTTAGCCAGGCACAACAACCCCTCATCAAGCGGAACTCCAGTCTCTCCTCAGAATGGATAGTACTGTCTGTCTCTCACAGCATTTCCACTATAGGTGTTCTAATGTTATCCGCTATTGTAGGGGTTCTCCAACTTCATTGCACTACAACCCCCTTCTGACAACAAAAATTACTACATGCCCCTAGGAGGGGGGACCGAAGCCTGAGTCCACCTGATTCCTGCTGCCCTGGGTGGGGAAGCTAAAACCAAAGCCTGAGCCCCACTCCACTGGGCAGGGTAGGGGGTCAAATCTGAATCCCAAGGGCTTCAGCCCCAGCCAGGAGCCCTGTAACCTGGGCCCCGCCACCCAGGGCAGAATCCCTCAGGCTTCGGCTTCAGCCCCGAGCCCCAGCAAGTCTAAGCCAGCTCTGCCGACCCCACTTTGGGGTCCTGATCCATAATTTGAGAACAGTTACACTATTATAATTACTTCTTTGGATAGAGGTTCCTCATTTTCCAGTATCACTTCTAACGAAACACCTCACTTTAATTTAATGTGTGTTATTAAGCCAATTTAGTTAAACCAGTGCAAAAAGGTGATTGATTAATCTTATTTCAATTTAAACCAGACTTATTTCAATTTAGCTGAATAAAATAGGATCAAAAGCCCTAGTGTAGATGCAGTTACGTGGCAAAAATGTCCTTTATTCAAGTACAGTTTATTCCACTTGGGGAACTGGTATAAGCAATACCAGCAAAATAATTCTTTTGTCAGTATCAGCTGCTTCCCCTCTAGGAGGGTTTGCTGGTATACCTACACTCACAACTCCTTTCTACTATAGACAAGGCCACTTTTTACACAGCTCTCTGCACTTGATTCTCCATTTTGATGTGTTCCCATGAAGATACAATGTTTTTTAGTGGTGGTGAGCACAGAATCCAGCAGGCCCTACCTCCTAATTCTGTTTCTGGCTCTCTATTGACCTTGAGCAAGTTTTAACATCTGCTTTTCACTTTCCCTCTCCCTATGGGGGGGTGGGATAGGAAAACTAATGTCTCAGGCTTACTATGAGGATTTTACAATTAATGTTTGTAAAGCACCTTTGCAAATATCAAGCACTATGTTATACTAGCAGTTAAGTAACAACGAAGAACCAACGTATCAGCTGTATTTAGGACTCTACCAAATTCAGGGTCCATTTTGGTCAATTTCACAGTCATAGCATTTTAAAAATCGTAAATTTAATGATTGCAGCTATTTAAATCTGAAATTTCACTGTGTAATTTTAGGGGTCCTGACCCATAAAGGAGTTGTGGATGGGGCGTGTCACAAGGTTATTGTACGGGGGCGGGGGCGGGTTGCATTACTGCTACCCTTATTTCTGGGCTGCTGTTGGCGGCAGAACTGCCTTCAGAGCTGGGCAGCTGGAGAGCAGCGGCTGTTGGCCAGGAGCCCAGCTCTGAAGGCAGAGCCGCCGCCAGCAGCAGCACAGAAGTAAGGATGGCCTGGTAGGGTATTGCCACCCTTACTTCTGCGCTGCTGCCTGCAGAGCTGGGTCCTCAGTCCGAAACCCCCACTCTCCGGCTGTCTAACTCTGAAGGCAGCTGCGCAGAAGTAAGGGTGGCATACTATGGCATTGCCACCTTTCCTGCTGTCCTGCTGCTGGCTCTCCAGCTGCCCAGGTATGAAGGCAGCACTGAAGTAAGGGTGGCAACACTGTGATCCCCCCTAAAATAATCTTGTGCCCCCCCCCCATTTGAGAAACACTGGTCTCCCCTGTGAAATCTGTTAGGTATAAGGTAAAAGCACACAAAAGATCAGATTTCATGGGGGGAGACCAGATCTCATGGTCTGTGATGCATTTTTCACAGCTGTGAATTTGGTAGGGCCCAAGCTATATTCCTTCTGTTGTTGGCAGCAATGATCTCTCTGCCAAATATAACTGTCCTGTTCTGTTTCATGAAGTTTATAATATTTAAATGGCAAATGGAAAAAGAAGCAAAACTGTTTGCAGATTAAATGACAGATTGGCCAAATCCTTGACTAGTGTGAACTGGCATAGCTCAATTGACTTTACAGCAGCTAAGGATCTGCTCCTATGCTGGCAACTACATTTGTGTTGTGTGTTTTTCTTTCTCACAGTTGATGATCTATGTACTACCCAGGCATGCTGCTGCTGCTGTAGTTTTCTGTATTTGTTACTACTCAGTAGCACAGAAATTGTTGCATCAAATCTGGGTAAACAGAGCATAAGTTCAAACTGCTCTTTTAGTGTATTTTTTTTTTGTTTGTTTTAATGAATAGGCCTCTTTTCCTCCAGCGGTCTGAGTACTCAGGAAACTTTGAACTCAGCTGATTGGTTTATTTCCTTTCTGAAAAAGTGCACCCACACAGGCACAGATTAATAAATTATCCCACTCAACTTGATTTATCATGGGTCTGATTCTCCTCTCTCTTATACCAGCTTTATGCTTGTATAACTCCATTGACATCAGTGGATTTACGACTGTGGAGTAATGAGAACATAATTGGGCTTCTTTCTCTTCTTATCTTATTACATAACACCCAGAGATCCCAACTAGAATCAGTGCTTTACTGTGGTAGGGGCCGCACAACACACAATACAAGACAGTCACTACACAGTGAGCTTTCTGTCTCAATGTATATATCATTTCAGCAGGAATAAATTTGATCAGTCTTTTTTAGAACAAACTCTTTGTTTTGTTGGCCAGCTCAGATATTCCCAAACCATCCCACCTGTGTCAATTTGTTTGTTTGTAACTGCTTCTGTTCAATTACTTATTTCATTCTCATTTACTATGTGGTTTGGTTGTCTGTTTTGGGAGAATGTTCTGGGTTACAGCCACTGCTGGCCTGAGGGCCTCTTGTGTCTGACATTGCTGTATAGTTCAACCTCTGTTGACACCTTTTCTTTATTTTAAAGATTCAAAGACTGTGGAAGCAGACATTGGATCCAAAGTACTCTTAAGCATTTTCTAATTAACCCTTCTTGTTATTGGGGTGGGATGTAATGGTTTTAACTGGTGTAACGTTGAACCTGACAGTTTTGGGTCACATGAGTTTCAGGAGCCAATACCAGTGGGTTTGGGTCACAATAGTTTGTAGACCTAGTGCTCCTTCTTGTTTGCTTGGAGTTATAGCTTTCTACAAACCTGAAACTCCAAGTAAACCTGAAGCAACAGCTAGGAATCTTGCCATCCTTTTTTCCCAGCAGGCTCTGGGAACTCTTTTTATTTTGTAATCTCCTGATGGTGTGGCTTGTTGGTGTGCTCCAACTGCCTGATAGATCTTCATCCCTCTTTCAATCACAAAAGTCTTCTGGAAAGCAGGAGGCCAGCCTGTCTACCCCCGCCTCTCCTAGAACTCTGAAAGGCTGCTTCTCCCACTACTCATGTTTCATCATTAATCTCAGAACTTGAGATGGCCTAGTATTCCTGGCTACTTTGCTGAGTGTGAGGCCAAGTTTCATCTCTTTTCAGATTTTGTTATGAAAGTTTTTTCAGAGTCAAGGTTTTATAAACCTCTTCTGATGGGAGATTTCATTCCATCTTGGCCACACTTTTTTTTTTTTAATGTAAGCTTATTGGCATATTAGCTTCAGCATCTGTAGCTACCAAATGACACAGTGTCACGTAACACCCTGGGTCAACACAGCCCAAGTTCAAACTGCCCTTTTTATCAGATAATTCTGTTTGTTTTTCATAGATAGGCCTATTTTTTCTTAGTACTAATGCCTGACCTTAGGACTTGCTTTCAGTGGGCTAAGGGAGACTAGATTCTTACAGTAACAGTCACATTGTTCTTTAGAAACTGACCCAGAAGTCACCTACTACAGGACAGGCCCAACAAAGAAAGTAACAGAACGCCACTAGCCGTCACCTTCAGCCCCCAACTAAAACCTCTCCAGCGCCTCATCAAGAATCTAAAACCTATCCTGAAGGACGACCCATCACTCTCACAGATCTTGGGAGACAGGTCAGTCCTTGTTTACAGACAGCCCCCCAACCTGAAGCAAATACTCACCAGCAGCCACACACCACACAACAGAACCACTAACCTAGGAACCTATCCTTGCAACAAAGCCCGTTGCCAACTGTGTCCACGTATCTATTCAGGGGACACCATCATAGGGTCTAATCACATCAGCCACACTATCAGAGGCTCATTCACCTGCACATCTACCAATGTGATATATGCCATCATGTGCCAGCAATGCCCCTCTGCCATGTACATTGGCCAAACTGGACCGTCTTTATGTAAAAGAATAAACGGACACAAATCAGACGTCAAGAATTATAACATTCAAAAACCAGTCGGAGAACACTTTAATCTCTCTGGTCACTCGATTACAGACCTAAAAGTGGCAACATGACAACAAAACAACTTCAAAACCAGACTCCAACGAGAGACTGCTGAATTGGAATTAATTTGCAAACTGGACACCATTAAATTAGGTTTGAATAAAGACTGGGAGTGGATGTGTCATTACACAAAGTAAAACTATTTCCCCCTGTTTATCCCCCTCCCCCCCCCGTACTGTTCCTCACATGTTCTTGTCAACTGCTGGAAATGGCCCACCTTGATTATCACTACAAAAGGTACCCGCCCCCCGCTCTCCTGCTGGTAATAGCTCACCTTAACTGATCACTCTTGTTATAGTGTGTATAATAACACCCATTTCATGTTCTCTGTGTATATAAAGTCTCCCCACTGTATTTTCCACTGCATGCATCCGATGAAGTGAACTGTAGCTCACAAAATCTTATGCTCAAATAAATTTGTTAGTCTCTAAGGTGCCACAAGTCCTCCTTTTCTTTTTGTGAAAGTTCTATTGGTATTCATGTACTGTATTGATAGTCCACTGACTTTAATAGTATTCCCATCCTCCCCCATTATTAGTGCCATTGTCAAGATGCTGGTATAATCAAAGTGAGCTCTGAAAAATAAATCATGAAACTCAAGTAATGGACTTGTCATTGTTGAATCCTTTTTAATTCTGCTGATTAAACATCAAAAACCACAGTAAGAACCAAATTCTGAGTGTAGTGGGCCAGCCACCTCCCATGCACCTGATGGCATAGGGCCATGCTACAGGTCGCCTTCCTCAGTTTCCCCTCTTGAATTCTTCAAGAAACTCAGACTTTGTTCATTCCCATCCCCTCTGGGGTTGTGCATTATGAAATTAAACAAAATAAAGTTTTCACATTCATCCAAACAGCAATTTTTCTTCCTCTCCCACACCCTCCTGCCTGGGACCTTTCCTTCTTTGGCAGGCCACTCCTTGTCAGAGTCCATGGGCAGTACTGCTTAGAGCCAGAGCCCCAAACCAGGAGCCAAGTCCAAGGTCAGAGCTGGAGGCAGAAGCCAGGCAAGGGAGTAGGAAGGGAGAGCAAGATTGGGAACGAGGCAAGCACAGGAGATGTAGCTGCCGGTATAAGCATTGTGCAGCTGGTGACCTGCCACCTCTGCTGAGGATAATGCAGTCGGTTGGTTCCTTCCAGACACTTGGGTGGGCTAGCCAATCAGGCACTTCTGTCATAGCCCAGCTAGGTTCATTAGCTGGCCCGAGGACTGAGCCAGCTGGCCCCAGCCTTAGCTGCGGGAGCTCAAGCCCATAGATCCTGACACTCACAAGCCCTACCTGGATAGATACTCAGTCCTTACTCCCAGGGCTGTCTGCTTGAGTCTGTTCACCCCTTGCAATCTCTGAGCTTTCCCCCCTCACTGCAGTCCCCTGTTGGTCTTTATAGGGCAGTCACCCTGCATGACTCATTCTGTAATCAGGTTTGGCTAACTCTTAAGGGACAAGCAACCCTCCCTGTTCTACTGATTGTTACAAGGAGTAGTAGGGGAATGGGAGTAGTAGTATCTGAAGAGGGTCTCTGAGCCATGCTTCCTGCTCACAGCAGCTGTAGGAAGAGTGTCTATAGAGAGCTGAGACAGTGTGTTCAACAGTGGCCTTTACTGCTCCTGCAGAAAATGAGTAGCGTGCCCTCGACCCCAACAACTTAGGTAGACTCTTGCAAGCATGTTGATTGGCTCTTCATGTGTGCTCCCCCTCACTCCACTCTGTGTTCTGGGAACACACATAGCATCACTCTGCCCAGGGCCTGTGCAGGTGCATGAGGAGGAGGAAGAGGCTGCCTGTACTTTTTTCCCCACTTGGCACACCCTGTACAACAAGCCAGAATTTTGCCCTCAGCCTCAATTTGAGCTGAGAATCTCATGCAAATAAAAGCAAAGTCTTTCATTCCATCATGTCATTAAATAATAATCCTGAGGTAGAAATTATGTACGGCATCTGTGAGATTTATTCTTTATATTAAACTCTCTGTTTTTAATGTTCACTTATAAACCCTCTGGCTTTCTTTGCAATAAAAGTAATCTTCAAAGTTTTTAAGCAATACGAAGTTTCCCAACACTGCTTTAAACACCTCACTCATTTTGGAAGGTGTCAGATTTCAGAAGCTGATTAGTTGGCTGAATAATTCTTTACTTGCCTATTCAAATTATAAACTTGCATCATGCTCAAATCCATATTTCCAACTCTGAATGACCAACTTGCACTTAAATATTTGTCTATGTATCCAATGAATTATTGGGAAGAGAAGGTAAAAATTAGTTGCACTGAATGATATATAGCAGTGGTCTCCAACCTTTTTAAACCAAAGATCACTTTTTAAATTTAAGGGCAACCCAGGATCTTCCCCACCCCTTCCCTGAGGCCCCACCCCTTCCCTGAGGCCCTGACCCACTCACTCCATCCCCCCTCTTTCCATTGCTCGTTCTCCAACACCCTCACTCACTTTCACTGGGCTGGGGGAAGGGGTTGGGGTTTGGGAGGGGGTGCAGGCTCTGGGTTGGGGCTGAGGGTTTTGCAGTGTGGGAGGGGGCTCCTGGCTGAGCCTGGGGTAGTGGGTTGGGATGCAGGAAGGGGCTCTGGACTGGGGCAGAATGTTGAGGTGCAGGAGGGGGAGCGGGGTATGGGCTCTGGGAGGAAGTATAGGTGCAGGAGGGGGCTCCAGGCTGGGGCAGGGGGTTGGAGTGCAGTAGGGCATTCAGTGTGCAGGAGGGGGTTCGGGGTCCTGGCTCCAGGAGGGGGCTTAGGGCTAGAGTATGGGGTGCTGGCTCTGGGAGGGGGGCACTTATCTAGGGCACCCCCCAACCCTGCCAGCCAGTGTACCACATGGCCACGCCACTCCCGGAAAGGACTAATGCACCTCTGAAGCTCCTGTGGGAGGCATGTGGCTCTGCACGCTGCCCCTCTCTGCAGGCATTGGCCCCGAAACTCCCATTGGCCACAGCTCACCATTCCCGGCCAGTGGGAGCTGTGGGGGCAGTGCTTGCAGGCAGGAGCAGTGAATGGAGACCTCTCCCCCCTTCTGGGAGCAGCGTGGGGCCGCGGCAGGCAGTGGCAGGCAGCCCCCTTCCGCCGCTGCAGCCAGAGATACTGATTGACTGGGAGAGTCTCCAGGATCGATCAGTTGATCACAAGTGACGGGTTGCTGTCCACTGATGTACAGAAAATAACATTTTGTTTCGCTCATTTTTCTGCATATTATTATTGTTCTCGTTTGTAACATGGTAGCGCCCAATCAAGATCAGGGCCCAGTTACCCAATGTCTTGTGCAAATACATTCAAAGGCATGGTTGCTTCCCTGAAGAGCTTACCGTCTATTTTCAGACATGACACAAGAAGTGGCTGCAACAAAGTAGGGCTGGGAGGATGAGGATAACAGAAGATGATGCAACTGCATAGGCTAGCTAGTATAGAACTTGATGATTCTGATTAACATTAATTTGTTTTTAATTAGTTATATAACCCCAGCTCAACTCTCCCACATTGTGTGTGCTGGCTTGGCAGTTAGAAAAAAATCATCCTCTTTGTATACTGAGCAAATTTCATCTGGAAATCATTTAGAGACAATAAACATGGAACTGTATCATGCCATTTTCTGCAGAGTAACTTTTTCTCAGCAGTATAGGACTGCACATTACTATTACTCTCTTTTCTAGCCCACACATCTGGCAACTCATAAAAAATAATAGCCACTCATCATACTTTTATTCTGCCAATGTGAGGGAACATAAGTTAACTAATAAGCTGTGTTTTAAGAGCATTCTGACCCCATAGATGATGCTAAATATAAACAAGGTACAGCCAGGTTGGCTTGTGCTCCCTAAAAGTACACAATGGGAAAGAAATCTGGATTTGTCATATGGGAAAAGACAAGACCACAAGAAAAAAGAAATGTTATGGTTAGTACCGTAAGATAGCACCAAAATAAATAAATAAATAAAATAAATGGAGAGTAAAACCCCACATAAAGTATTTGACGTGTCCTGTTAAAATGACCAATTTTGCAAGACATGTAAGCACGTGAATAGTCATGTTTCAATCAATGGACCTGATTATGTGCTTGAAGTTATTAGCATGCTTAAGTGGTCTGTTGAATTGGGGCCTAAAAGAAGACTGGTGAGTAACATTGATATATTTTTTCAGGATCAAGGATCTTAACCTTCTGTCTTTATTTGGTTTAAAATGTCAGACTGAAAAACACATTGTTTACAATCATTTCTGACAACTCTCCCTCTCTCTGCCTCTAGCTTTTCCTTGCTTTGGGCACCCTGAATAGTTAAGACTGGAGTAATATACATTACACACCATTTTAAGCTATTTTCCTCTCTCTAGTATGCTACTGACTAATCTATTTAACGGAGGGCGTTTAAAAAAAAAAAGACATTGACATTTGTTTTGGGAAGAAGCCAGTGTCAACGTGACCAGTCACTGGAACGTTACAGATATGTTGGGTGCGTCTCTGAAACTCTGGAACGTGTAAGAGCCTGTTCAATGGAGCTGAGAGAGCTTGATAAAACAACTCACCTGGCAAGCAAACCCACTTCAGGGGAAAAAAGTCAAGCTTTCAAATTCTGTGCATTTTGCACAGGTTCCAAATCAGAGTATCAGAAGTAGCAGGGCATAATGAATGCTGCAGGCATTGATCCAGTGACAGAGGGCCAGGGGGGCATTCTTCCTCAATTATATAAAAAAATATTATTTGACCTGTTTTAGTTTATTGGTGTGTTTTCTTACATATAACATCTTATATGACTTCCAGGATTTATTCGCAATTAAGAATAAGCAAAACAGAGATGAATTTGTGCTCACTTTGGGGTGAATTTAGCAGTCCTGAACAATGACCATCAGCACAATGGCCAAGATCCTATGTCTGTTCACAGATAAGCCACAGCAAGTACATATGCTATGCTGGGAGCTGCGAGGGTGAGTTGTCCTAATAGATTTTTTTTTTTCCAGTGGCACACATACATTCCATTAACAGTGTCCATTGGTCCATGCCTGCACCCTTCTCCTCTGTATGCTCTGAACTAAGGGCATAAGGGGCATCGTAGATCATTTGCTTCTCTACTTCATTTCTGGTAGCCTGTAGTCTGAGATGGAACTTTTCAGTGTCCACAGCTTTACTAGCCTCCCTTTTTTATATTCCAGGTATTCTGTAACTAATTTACCTTTTCTAGTGAGTCAGTTAGTTAGTTTAGTTTGAGAGAGAGCATTAGTAGGGATCTGGGGGTTCCCCCCACCCTGCTGCCCCCATTATTTGGGTTATCTATTATGGCCAAAGTGCCAAGACCTGTGTGGCCTCCCCGGGCCTTCCTGGTCAGTGACTTCCACAGTGTTGGTATTGCCTGGGGGAGTCTCTCATTCCCTTAAAGAGCAATATCTGCTGTTCTTCCCTCCACCCCCGAACCCAAACCCATTGATCCTGGAAGTTCCAGCTCAGAAGATTCCTGATGGAATGCTCAGTGATGCTCCAGTCTGACCTTGGGTTCTCAGACCCACCCTGTACATAGGCGAGAGGAACTGAGAAGTGCCCCTGAAAGCATGATATTCTCTGGTTTCAGAACAGCAGAGGGCAGAACTAAGGATCCCAGCAAGCAAAGCAGGTGGTAGGAGAGTAAGAATAAGCACTCCACAGAAAGTGAGAGAAATCCCCACCTAAGTCCTCATCTAGGAAGAGGACTTTTTGCCCTAAACCCTCCAAGTTGGGTGAGACTCCGCTCCCCAGGACAGGAGCTCACAGGTAGCATGAATCTGGCTTGTCAGTAGTGAGAGCCAACAGTGCTCCGAAACGGCCCATCATTGAAGGGGTAGGACAAGCCCCAGAACTAGTAAGGGGGAAAATGGAGCAGTCGCCACCTACACAAATGGTATTGAACTATGACAAGAAACACTGCCTACCCCAAACAAGCACTGTCAGCTCTACCAAGAGGCAGAAGCCTTCCCCAGTCCCCAACCTCAAGGGTTGGATATACTATCCTCAACAGCCTGGATGTATACAAACCTGGAGTTGCTGATACTTTTGGAGCTGGTAGTCACCAGAGAGAGTCCCACACTGTCAGTAATATCAGTCAGCTGAGGCATTACAAGACAACTGGTATCAGTGGCTCTGCCTATTGAGTCAGAGGACTCATACTCCTTCGGTGAGCTCATGGCTGAAACAGTGGCTCCACTGGCCATACCAAGGTGTGAGATTAGTCCCAAAAGAGGCTCCAGAATATCTTTGACGCCCTCCTCCTCCTGTTTGGGACCAGTGGTACCCTCCCCCATGGGGTCCATCTCCTTACCTGTATGATCCCTCACACGAGCCCGATTAGGGATCCTGGGATTCGTAGATGAAACCTTCCAAATACAGAGCATCATAGAGGGAGTTCAAACAGGTGTCACCTCATTGGAAAGAACCACAGCCCACTCTGTCATTCTTAATCCACTGCATTTAGTGGTTGAGTAGCTATGTGGGCTTGGGATATGTTGCATCCCTGATCTGTGGAAAGCTTTCCTGAAGGAGATCGAGTGATTTGGCAGTTAATGCTTTCATTGTTTTTCTCCTTTCTGTTTGCAGACTTTGCCAGGTCCGAATAAATGAAAGAGGTACAGACTGTGCAAGCACTCATCTAGAAGATGCTCAGTGACAAACATCATAATTAATCTGAACATCATGGACCAGTAGGTGCAGACAGTCTATACAGCATGTATAGTATGTGTGTTAATTTGCCATCTTGTATTCTGTTGGGTTTAAATGATTGTCTTCTTCATTGTCAAAGATATTAAAACCAAGTGTAAAAGTTAAGACACTTAGATAGATAGATAGATAGATAGATAGATGCCTTGCCAGTGTATTGACTACCAGTCCTCCTTCCTTCTGGATCTCAGTTTTTATGTGAAAGCACTCTGGGACTTGCAAAATATGAAATAAGTCTTCACAATTCTCAGCTAAACAATTTTAGTTTGATCTGTGCGATTTGGTTTGGGAACCTGTTTTCAAACACAACATGACATCAGGGTGCTGGAATAGGGGGACCAGGGGGCAATGTCCCTCCCACTTTTTGAAACAGGGCCATCCACTTTTTGCCACAGGGCCCACCCCCTGCCAGACTCCAGTTGCCAGCCTGGTCGGGAAGCCCGGGCACCATGGGGCACCACAGTGCGGATCCACCACCTACCCGGGATGGGGGGGGTCCTAAGAGCAGCCCCCAGCCTGTGTCTCTGCCCCGTGGGCCACTGCCCAGGGAAAATGGAGGGTCCATGGGTTCCCCGCTGTTTCTGTTATGACCAGCCTGCGGCTCCGAGACCCCATCCCCTGGCCGGAGCCGGGTCGGGGTCAGAGCCATGCAGTCAGCTGTGGGGAGCTGCAGACCTTCTTGTCCTGGGCAGGGGACCTGTGGAGCGGGGACACACACCGGGGGCTGCTCTTGATCCCCTCACCCCAGACAGGTGAAGGGTCCACAGCTCCTGGCCTGCTCCGGCTTCTGGCTTGGGCAGAAGGGGTGGGGTGGGGCCATGGAGGGGGATTTTGGGAAGGCCCCTGAGTGGAATAACCAAAGGGGGACCACCACTGGTTACCTACCTTGTTGTAATTAGAGTTCTTCGAGAACCTATCTGTATTCCACTATCCATTCCCCTTCCCGTGTGCTTCAGCTCATTATCTGATTAGTGGTAAAGAAGGAAGCAGAGAGGTGGTTGGTCTTTCCCACCCCTCATACCCTCAGTTCAGAGCACAAGGACAGCTGGGACACAGGCATGAAACCAATAGATGCTATTTGCAAGAATTCTTTGGTCTCAGGTGCATGCGTGGAATACAGAGAGGGGCCACATGTCTTGGAGAACTCCAGTTACAATAAGATAAGTAACTTCCCCTTCTGAGTTTGCTTTAATAGATATTTTCTTTAGCTCACCCCATTCTATTCAAGTTTTGCTGAAATGAACTCTAGTTTCTTACATCATAGTACAGATTTGTGAGGGCGAAAATCCTGCTCCTGGTAAAAATGTTTAAAAAAAAAAATCAATGTCCACTTTTTTGACAAAAAGTTTAAATTTTCCCTGGGAAACCGGCACTTCAGATTAAAAGTTTAATTTAGTTGAAAACCCAATTTTCAGTTGAAAACCAGCTTTGATGGGAACTTTTCGGTCAGCCCTATGGTTAATGCTCCATTGGCTTTTCAGGATGGGTGCAAGAAACTGGCCAATCTATTTGACACAATCCACAGACCAGAGATTTCCACATACCTAAAACAGTATTAACTCCTACCGAATCCCTCTGTTGGTCTTACTCCAATATGGGGGATTCAGCCAATAGAAACTTGACAACTACTGGAGCTACAGTGTTAGTAAAGAGGAGAGCCATATAGGCCACAGGTGCTAGGGAGAAAGAATCACTACTACTCTTCGCAGTAGAGATCCACACATGTTCGGAGGAGAAGGTCATCCCAGGTGATCCTGAGTGACTGGAGGCTTTACTTCTACATACTCCACCAGAGCTTTCATTCACATGATTTTCTGTGGCATGGGGTGATCTGGCCCTGTCCATTTTGGTTTGGGGCAAATTCATTCTTCATTTTTCCCCGTAAAGGGGTAGATGTTCACATTTTTTTTTTTGCAACAAAAATCTGCATTTGTTGGTCAAAGGGGTGACACTTCCTTTGAAATAAATTAGCAAACTCTTGTAAAATTCTCAGCTATGGCGTGTGAGAGTGAAAACGATTTTGCACAGTTTTTACTTGCAGTACTTGCAATAGAAAGAGTGACTCAACACAGCTAATTTAGCTATTTGTAAGGCACCTATCACCTCCGTAGCTAGAATATTTGTGATCATATTTGAGTACAGTTGTTTGTACAAAAAATACAAACCCACAATCTCCTATACCACACACAACCCTAACATCGCCTTTTGAACTCTCCTTCCGCTTCAGGCTCAAGTATAGTCTACCATCTGCTACTGTAGGTTAATCAAATCACTGTTTGTTTTCCAGATTGAGTTTACTTGTTCCACAGCCAGCCCGTATGCACAATGCCATCCTTCCCATGGCAATATACATTTATTTAAATTGCTTCTGAAGGTGATACTGATACCACAATAATGTCTTTGAGGTGATCAGCAGAACAACAAGTACAAGCAGTGCAACTGTCTGGGCAAAACATTCAGCTAAGGAAGTGGTCAGGAAGATCTGGGTTTAAGCATCTAGAATACAATCAGTTTAAGTGTTGAACTCTAAATAATGCTTTCATTAGGAGGTTCTTACAAACTAAATGGAAAAAATGCCATTCCCAACTGGAAATACTGCACTGATTGGTGTGATTTTAATTTTTCTGGTTAATAAAATAAATGTTCCTGGTTATCCTAATTGCTGGTAGATTTGGGTAGGAATTTTCATTTAGGAGGCCTTCCTTTAAAATGAGGTGACAGTCTGTTTGTAAAGAGAGAGAGAGAATGTAAGAAGTGATTTCTGTTGCTGAATAAAAATTTCTGTCATGTACATTTTAGGCATGCAAAAGTCCTGTTTAAGAATACACTAAGAAAAGATTGTGTAACCCTTACTCATATTGGTGAGCACTTATATTCTTAGGCCTCTATACTGCATGTTGCTTAAGCAAGTGCTTAAAGTAACACACACCACTGTATAGCACCAAGATACTTAATATTCCTGTTAAAACCAATGAAACTACTCATGTGAACAAGTGCTTGCTGGTGTGAGTGATGATTGCACAACTTGGCTCAACATAATTTTTTTTTCTGCAGAATTGCTGGGTCTATGATTATTTGCATCTTCAAAGGTCCCATAATTGTATCCTACTGTTCATCTGCATAGTTTCAGGAGCTTAGCTTCTCTGAAGTGATGCCCATTGTGACATCACCCTTATCCATTACATTTCTTCTGTGCTGTAAGCCACCCTGCAGCAAAAACCTATGCTGGCCTTATTCCAGAGATGTGTGTATTGGCTCCATGGCTTTTACTTCCTCTGTCTCCTTTATGCCCTAGGCAACCAGTCCACATGTAACTTCCTTGCTTGGCATGGCAGTATCCCACAATGCATAGTACTCACTGCTAATTACTATGGCTGTGTGGTATTGCCTGCGAAATTGTGAATAGTGGGAATATTCTTTTTCTGAAAATGCAAAGTTTGGGGAGGAAAACCCCTGTGTGAGAAATTGCAAATGGGACAGAGTTGCTGGAAATTTCTGATTATAGGAGCACAGAATCCCTGCACAATGTGTGAAATATGCGTGGACAATCATGGTAGTGCTACAGGGGCTAAATGACTATACTGGGCCAGCATCTTTATTAGGCCTTCATAGTAAGACAGAAAGGACTGCTCTAACCCACCCCGCTCCAATTCTCTATCCAAGCAGTTACTCTCATCCAGCTCTGCCCTGCCCTGACTGTCTACCAATCCTGGAAATGACAAGTGAAAAGTACTTCCTGTTCTGGAGTAGTGAACACAGGAGCTGCACCCAACTTATGGTGTTTTACTTCCCTATGTCAGATATGGGCAAGAACTTGAGCTTCAACAAGGTGCACCCACTGAACTGAAAAATAATAATAATAAAAAAGATTTCTATGTAAGTTGAAACAGTTCCCAACATGACTCACCCGTAATGAAAACAGGGATGCTGATCCCTGGAAGCTGCTTATTGTGCCAGAATTAAACAGCTGAGCTCTCTCAACCCCACTGCATAGCGATTTATAGAGGTTAATCATGACATCTCTCCACCCTGAACATAAAATAAAGTGAAGTGAGCCTGAGATCAGAAGAGGGAATTCTGCTAACCTGCTAAAGGAATGAGACTGAATAAAGGAGTCACTTTGCACGTAAGCAAGTTTCTCTAATCTTCTCAGGAAAGACAAATGATTTTGCCAAGTTTCTGATTTGTCCATTATGATGTATGCTGGGAAAAGGCATCGCCTCTGAGCCATCAGTGCAGCTTGAACTCAGCATTTATTTATTATTATTATTTTCCTGTCCAGATTAGTGTATGTCGAAATGCTTGCATATGGAAGCCAAGTTTTAATGGCAGAAATGCTTTCATGATGCATATGTGCACTCCCTTGAAGATTTCTTGAAATTAGATTAAAGTGATAGCATTATCTCCAAGGAACAAAATAATTTATTTTAATAATCACTTCAAATAAATAGAATGAAAATGTAACAGTTCAGCAATTTCAGGAAACTACAGCTGTTCCAACATGCAGACTTCTCTTTGGAGGCTACAGAGAGCTGCAAACATCTGGGTCTTAGTGCTTTGGTATTGAGGCATTACTTTGCATTTTACCTTGACCTTTGTTTGGGAGCATGAGGCTGGTAAGCATGTGACGAACACGTCTGAAGAGAGTCAGGAGCATGAGTCAACAGCTTTACAAGTGCTGAGGAAGAGGCTAAGATTTGCGTCATACTGAGAGAAACATTGTTTCACAAGCAGGTCAAGACTGTACTTGAGATTTTCTCAAGGACCCAGCTTGCCCTAGATAAAAGAAGCAAGATAAATATTTGCTACAGTGTAGTACATGCATTTTGTGTGTCTTCGGAATTCAATAAAAAACAAAACAGAACAAAACATTCTTATAGCAGGGAAGTTAGTGGGTTTTTTAAACTCATGTTTAAACGCATGGGAAACAATTGAGATTTTACTATAAAGGGAAGGAGTACTTGTGGCACCTTTATTAACAAATTTATTTACTAACAAATTTATTTTAGCATACGCTTTTGTGAGCTACAGCTCACTTCATCTGATGCATGCAGTGAAAAATACAATGGGGACATTTTATATATACAGAGAACATGAAACAATGGGTGTTACCATACAGACTGTAACAAGAGGGATCAGGTAAGGTGAGCTATTACCAGCAGGAGAGAGAGAGGAAAAAACAAACAAACACCTTTTGCAGTGATAATCAAGGTAGGCCATTTCCAGCAGTTGACAAGAACGTGTGAGGAACAGTGGGGGGGGGGGGGTAGGGGGAAGTGGGGGAAGGAATAAACATGGAGAAATAGTTTTACTTTGTGTCATTACAAGATAGTAACTTGTAATTGGCTCTCATACTTAGGTGACTCTTCTGGGCCTGATCCAGCACACACTGAAGTGAGCTACAGCTGCCTAACTGACCTCAATGAGCTTGGATCAGGCCCTTTGTGCTTACAAACAGTAGTGAGCAAACACACATACAGAAATAAAATAACAACGTAGATATGTGATAAAGTAAAATATTCTCTTAAAAATACACCAAAAATGTTTTCTGAGGGATGGCCCTGACAGTGATATCTGGTGGCCTCTGTGGAATGAGCTGGTGGCCACAGTGCAGTCCCTAAAGGATGGATGTCCTTATAATAAAACCACAGTTACAAGGAGCAGCAGTAATGGGTACCTTTGGGGGAGGATCAGCAGAGAGGCCAAGGACTAAACAGACACATTGGCTGAATTATCTTCCCAGCTTTAGGGGTGGTCCCTCAGCATCTCTAACTGAGACACACTTACCCACAAAACAGGTGAACATCAGGAAAGCAAATCAAGGGCTGGAACTTTTCACAGGCTCTGAATCCTCTAAAAATATGTAACATTAAGAAAAATAAATAAAAATTGCTTGGGGTGCTTGGTTGGTATTGTAGCTTGGGGCTATTTTGAGGAGGGGCTCTGCACTGATAACAGCTGCTGAAGTCTTTGTGTTTGAGGAAACCACACTGCCTGCACAAGGGCTGCAGAAGCACTACTACATCCTTTCACACCACAGCCTATACCACCACCATGCACTGCATCTTCTCATCCCTGCTAGGCAATGCAGATGGGATGTGGGTCATATTGTTGCCCCTTCAGAACTTCCAACACTGGTGGCAGTGCTAGACCTTCATGGGCCTCACGTGTGGGAAACACAAGGACTGGGACTGTGTGTGGCAACTGCAATGGAAGGCTTTGGCAGTTTGATTTGGTCTGGGAAAGCTTATCTTGAGCTCCACTTGAGCAAGCTTCCTAGGTTTAATCTAGTGTTTCTTCTTCTGGTGCCATCTGGGTTACAGAGGAGGTCAGACTAGATTATCATAATGGTCCCTTCTAGCCTTAACATCTATGAAACCTAGAGAACATCACTAATAAATAAGAATAGATTTGATTTTGTTAAATTTTGGGCAAGTGTGCGCCATTTCTTATTGCAATCACACCACTTTGCCCATCTAGCATGGCAAAAGCTTTCTTCTGTTTTTAATTAATCTGACAAACTAACTCTTATATGGCCATATGGTACATCATTTCCCACCAGTATAAACAAATTGGACCCCAAGGCCCTAGTTCAGCAAGGTACTTAAGCATGTGCTGAACTTCAACCTCTGGGACATCATCTTACAGAGCACTACTCAGGAGTACAAAGTGGCTAGAAGTAGCCCAAATCAGTAGCAGAGAATTCCCCTAGTATAGGGTAGCTGCCCTCTGGCCTGCCCTCCTAAGATATGTGGTGTCAGGGATAGGAGGAGGCATGGAGGAGCTCTGCTCCACTCTGCTAATCTTCCACTGGTCTATCAAGGAACCCACACTAGTGGGGCAAATTAGAGCTGCCCAAAAGCACCTCTAAGGCTATGTCTACACAGCAGTTGGACGTGATAGTAGTTCATATAGACATTCCCACATTAGTCTTACCCATGGAATCATGGCTAAAAATAGCAGTGTTGACATGGGGACATAGGGTTCAGTGCAAGTTAGCAATATGAATATTTACCCAGCATTCCTGGTGTGCTGGTACAGTCCACACTGAAGTCTGTGCCACCATGTTTTCACAGCTGTCTTTAGTCATGCTTGTGCAGGTAAAGCTAGTGCCCAGCTGGAATCACACCTTCAGTTGCAGTGTAGATATACTATATGTGGCCTCGAGACCTGGTAACTGGTAGCCAGCTCCCTATTGCCCAATCCAAGCTGATCCAACCTCTGGTGCAGGAGAGAACCTGGCCCTTAAATTTAAAATCCGATACATAGTTAGTTTCAAATACCTTATTGAAAGGGGGCCGTAAACCTTCAATAGCCTTCTTACATATTTTTAAAACATGAGAGGATGTTAAAACCTTTTGAGGACATTAACCGCTAGGGGAGTTTCTCACCAACTTGCATTCCTGAGCTCTATTTTCAGAAATACAGACCCCAATCCTGCAAACACTTGCATATATGGGTAACTTTAAATACATTCAGTGAAATGGGACTGCTCCCATGTGAAAAGTTATTTATGTGTATAAGTATTTGCAGGATTGAGTCCATAATCAGAACTCAGAATTCACACTTCAGAGCAGAAATGTTTTTGAATCTCATTAAAAATATAGATCGGTGACCTGCCAGTCAAACATACAAATTGATAAGAGAAGTGACTTTGACCAAGAAGGCAGGAAGAGAAGGAAGTGATCATTAGTGATTGTAACCCACTTGAGAGGTTTACCTCAAGGCAAAGCCTGAGGGCATATGAAATTTTCAGTAGACCAACATCAACAACTGTCTACTTTCCAGAAATCATTATTGCTGTTAGATCACAGTTTGTGAGTCTGAAATTGAAAAAGGTCACATCATTTGCACAAAATCCACAATTCCTTGAAGTATGGTGTGGTTAGTGTAAAACTTTGAGATTGACCTATAAAATATAAATGAAAGTCTGGATACATCATATCATTAAAAAAACCTCAGACATGTGGGGGTTTTTTTTGGTCTCTTGCACAATAGAGCTGTTTGAAATATAAATATTTTTAAAGCCAAGAGTTAGTGATGGAAAATACATGAAACATCTCAGAAAATATACTGTATCTTCTGCCTCATCATCAAATTTCTTAACGCTGTGTTCTGTGATCATTTCCCTAAAGAGCTGGGGGGACACCTATCACTAGAATAATTTAAATCTGGATTGGACAAAACACCTGAGAATTTAAGATTTTGAAACTTGTGAGATTTTGAAGTTTTACCAACCTTTCAAACTACTAGTTTGAATTTGTGACCTTTCTTTATACCTTGTGATTTGAAATACACTTTTTTTTCCCAGGGTGATTCAACATTCAGGGAATATTTTCTAGCTGGTGCCGTGTGCTAGAGATAGAAGAGTGCCAAGCTCCAAACACTAGACTGGCACAAATGGCTTCTTTGTATATGGTTTATACACTGTCTTTATAATGCTGGCCCTTTGCTGAGCAATAGAAGATTTGGGGTTCTGGCAGGTCAATTTCCCATTTGGAGCATATATCAGTGATGTGGAATCAGGTATCTTCTCAGTGTAGTTTGTTTATTTACAAAATATACACAAGTCCCGTTCCCTTGAGCAGGGTTGTCACAACGGCACTTGGGCAGCAGCTTTGGGCCTCTGTCCTCTTTGCGAGACAAAACTCAAACAGATCCAACTCTTTAAATACAATCTCTGCCCCATATCTTTCCTCAGCCCCTGGGAAACCCAAGAGCAAGATATCTAGATACTGCATGATTTGGAAATAAAAGGTAGCCTAGCTATTAACCTTCCTTTTGTGTAGCTGCTCTGCAGCACAAAGGAAGTTCAGAAAGGTCTAAGGGCCCAGACAAAATGGAGTGGGATGCTTAAACCCGGGGGTTCCCAAACTTTTTTCCCTGAAGCTCATCTGTGCAGCTGCAATAGGCAATGCAGCCCACTATTAACACGCATCTGTCAGGGAAAGGGACCCTGTGGGGCCTGCGCGGCCCCTCGCCTCACTAGGGACCAGGGCCAGGGAGAGGGCGAAGGAGGCAGGCAGGTGCCACAGCCAGCCCCTGCTGATACTCTCTACCTCAGCAGCCTGCCAAGTGCCTTGAGCTTGTCACCTGGTAGCCCTGCCCCAGCCACCCACCCAGCACCCTGGTGTGCCTCACAGGCACCCCCTGCCCAGGAGCGAGGAGGGAAAGACACGAGGGCTGCCAATGCTGGACAGAGGCAGGCACTTGGGCTGGGCCTGATTGTTACCTTGATGGTCCCGATCACAGCGTTGTTCAGGCAGAAACAGAGCAGCACCGATACTCCAGGGAGCCTGACAGCCACAGATTGAGGGGTGCGGTGACTCGGAAGAGGAACAACTGCGAACGATCCAGCCTTCTCTAGCTTCCCTGGAAGCTGCTGCCTCTTGGGGTCAGCCCCTTCTCCTTACTCTTAACACACTGTCCAGATGCTCCACTTCACCCTCTGCCACCTGCTGGGGGTGCTGGGCTCCTCCAGCCCTGGAAAGGGGTCATCTGGCTGCCACTCTGCCAATGTATACAGTCTGTGGGGGCAACTCTGCCCATGGTGGACCACCCAGGACTGTGCTGCAGCCCACCTTTGGGAACCTCTGCTTTAACCCACACAGTTCTCATAACAATGCTCTGGTTGTGGTTACTGCTCGGCCTCTTTCTATAGAGAACATCATCCTGGGAGCTTATCCATCAGTGATCCCTGAGGTGCTGGCCAGAGCACCTTTTACCATAACAATATTTTTATGGGTACTTTCTTCATCTCTCTGCTCCTTGTTCACTGTCTCGCTGTATTTTTTTTTTCTGCTCTACACGTTTTTGTTTTTTTTTACTGGAAGATCGATTCCCTTTTCTCCTCTATGCCCCCTTCCCCCCCTCCCCCCCACATTGTACTGTAAGGAATTGTGGATTTGGTGCAAATGATGTGACCTTGTATTTCTGACTCTGTCTCTTCCCTCTCCCTTCTCTGTCTTCATGTCCCCCCTCCCACCACACAGTCTCTTCTTAAGGAGAACGTTTACCCCAGTACTATGGCATCCCTAGGGCTGGACTCTCAATTGCACCGGAGCGGAGCTCAGCCGAGAATCTGTTATGGCTCCCGAGCCTGCGCTGCCTGTCCTTGGCATTAAGGTACAGTAGCTGAGAAGCTGCTCTAATTAGCACCACTGGTATCTCTAAGTGACCTACACTAGTGGAAGACCTCCTCTCAACCACCAACATAGGCCTCCCTTGTATTACAACATAGGCCTCCCTTGTATTATCCATGGAGGGAGGTGGGAGGAAGAGGTGCAGTAAGTAGTACTGCTTTATGCCAGAGGAGAATTTCCCAGCATGGGTGGGCCTTCTACATGGCCTTCTACAGCCATAATATGACCACTTTGCACTGGCCAAAGTGGCTATAGCAGACTAGATTGGCCCACAGTGTTCAAGCTAGTCTGAGGTTAGGCAAATCAAAAGCACTCATTCCTGTTGAGATTATGTATTAGGGAATAGTTCCATATCGTCTAGATGACCTTGTTGATTTTTTCCATTTCTATTTTTTTTTTAATTCTGTGACTTGTTTATTTCCGCTTATTTCCACAAGTTGAAGGCAATGAATAATTTGATAGATGCAAGGATGTGTAAAAGTTTGACAGGAAACTAATTTTGGTGGTCTTTAGTTACTGAGAGTCTTGCCATTGATCTAACTGGCTGCAGCACCAGGCTGTAACTGGAAGTAATTGTACGTTGATAAAAAAAAAATGTTACAAGAGCATTAAGGTTGCACAGTCAAATTCTCAAAAGTTAGGATATGATTCACCGAAGCTTGCCCGTGCACCCTTAATTCGGCCCCCTTGAGCAGATTCATTATGATGTCTTTAATTACATGCTCGCATACTATTTTTCACTATAATTTTCAAATTAAAAAGGATCTGGCACTAGTTAATTCCATGGCACTGGCAGTAATAAGAGGCAGTTATCCTCTGTATGGAGCAGGCAGTGGAGGGGAATGAGATATACTTTGCAGGTATTTGCTGACAGAAAAGGAATCCCGAGACTCAGGATTTCCGGGTTCAGTTCCGGGTTCCGGTTATAGACCCTTCAGCCCTTGTCCCTCCATAAGTCTGCCTCTGTTGACCTCTCCTATTTCCCCCTCCCCCTTATCCATCTTCCCCTAGACCTCCCCTTCCTCTTTTCTTATTCAGCTCCTTACCCCAGTTCCTGTCTCCCTCCCCTCTGCTGCCCCCCAAGCTCCTGTCTCACTCGGCTTTCCTCTTATCTGGCTACTGTACCCTCTTCTGCACTGCTTGTCCTCACTCTCTCTCTCTCTTTGAATCTCCTTTCCTTATGTCCCTCCATGCATTCCTCACCACTCTGTATTCTGAGCCAGGTTGCTTCCCCCTTCTCCTCAGTGCCTGGGCTCCAGAGATAGGAGCATTGAGAGCAGAGGAGACACAGTCACCCTGCTCTCACTTGTGGTGCTCAGCATCACAATAGCCCAGAGCAGCAGTTGCAGGGAGAGTCCAGGTTGAGGTGAATCACATTCTTCCCACAAGTTTCCCCCACAATGTTCAACTTGGCCAGGCTAATCGAGGTCAAACTGCTCCTTGCACCATCCACACAAGGATTTTATGAAGCATTAGCTATCATGTTATAATAACACTCCTTTTCCTGGGGTAGCCAGACCAAGTGAGGCTCCAGACAGGGATCAGCCTGTGTGCAGTCAGGGCCTAGTGACTGGATTTCATTTCATATCAGTGAATATATTTCCATTGGCCATTGAGTTTGGAAGCATACTATTACCTATACAATACATGCTTTCAACTATTTTTAAAATTTTTAGTGGAGAAATAAACCATGTTCATCAGATACAAAGGAGATGATCATTTCATACTGTTATAGTTGGGTAAGAGCCAGATTCTGCCACGTTTATTCCTGTTGAGTAGTCCCTTAATTCACAAGTACTGTTATTAATTTGAAGGGGGCAACACATAGAACAAGGTACTCCTTTGCATGGAAAAAGATGACCAAGTCTGTTCTTACAAAATTAAGGGTGTCAGAATTTAATAGTGTAGCTGTCATGGGAGACAGGACTTTGGGAACAGATGCAGGATTTCACAGCCTGAGCTATGGGAGCCTGAGTGTATCTCAAAAACTACCTGTACAGGTTGAGGATTTGGGACCTGGGCAGTAACTGGCCACACCATACATCACCTCCTGCCACATAGACTAAGATAAGCATATGTATGCAACCAGGCTGTGAAGCTAAGTGTTGATCTGACTTCTTGGTGAGAAAATATTAAGGGCTACAATAGGAAGTTGCTTGCATTTAGCAAGGAATAGAGAAAAAAATAGCAGATAAGATTGGATTAATTTGGTGTATTTCTCCCAATTTGACAGGAAAATCACACTTATTTTTAACACAAGTATTTTATGCTAGAAATATTTTAAAATCATGCAGAGAACAAGAATATACTTTTTTAAAAAAATCAAGCCTCCAATAAAGAAGTCATTAGAAATAGTGGGACGTGTGATATGGAATCATTACTGCTGCATACTGAAGGATACAAACAGACTAGCAGTAATTATAGTGCCACAGGAAAAAAAAATCAATAACTGTTTCTATTTCCTTTCTGATCAAGATTGCAGTATGATATTAGCAATCTGTGAACCAATGAGCTATCCATTTAATCTTACTCATGAGTATGTAACCTTGATGAACTCAGTCATGTTTGCTGTGCTTGCAAACTTTTCAGTCTTCTCTTGTGATGGAATCCTGGAGGAATCACATTCATATTATAATTCAAATAAAATAAAACCTGGGTAAAGGGAGTGCTAGTAGGGCTGGCCTTACCACTGGGCGGAGGGGAGTGCCACTAGGACCCAGAGTGTAGAAAATTGTGTCTGCTGTTGGTGCATACATATTCTCTTTGCTCTAGATGCACAGAGATGGTGGAGTGCTGTGCTGGAGGAAGGAGGGCACAAGAGACATAACAGGCAGGCAGTAGAAAAGGTGACAGGGAATAACAGAAAGCAGCAGGAGTTACAGGGACAGAGTAGGAGGAGCCTCTTATGTACCTCTCCAGCACCCCCAGGAGCCTGGACTGATTAACACCAGCTTCTCAGGGAGCTTCCTGTTTCCTGCTGCTTCCCTGAACCCACTTGAGGAGAACAGGCAGTCAGCTGAAGTAGTAGGAGCCAGTTAGGCCCTTAAGACGCTGATATCTTCCATCACTCAGGCTCTGCTATCAGCCTGCTTATTTGTCCCCTTCCACTGAGTGTTGAGAACCACTCTAGCTGGCACAGAACAGCTGTCATGAGTGAAAGAAGAAAACGCCCCTCTGGGGCAGCATTCAGAAAAAGAAAGAAAGCAAAGGAAGCTTTTCTTATCTAAGCAGGAAGGAGCTCTCCTGAGATACACAGACACAAATGTTCATGGTGAGCCTTCCAGCCCCAGTGAGGATGTGAGTGGTGAGGAGATGCCTGATCTTCCAGTTAGTCAGAGTGCAGGTGACCTGGCAGCTACTGCAGCATCCATATCTCCACCTCAAATGGATGTAACCATGCACATTCCTGAAGAAAAGTGTAGATCAGAGAAGAGTGTGGTGGAGGCGCAAGAAACAGCTGCTGCTGAGTTTAGTTCGTTAAGTCTAGATGATCCAGGACAATGGACCCACTTGAGCAATAGCCTGAGGGACTTTCTTGTACAGCATGGCCACAGCAAGTGAAAAACTTCATGTTCCCCAAAGACAATGAAAATGGAAGTTTCCATCCAACACATTACTGGTGTGAAATCCCCAATGGTGACAAAGTGGAGAGGCCATGGATTATGTACTCAAAAAACCCAGAATGCTGCATACCGTTTTTGTTGCAAACTCTTCCAGTCTAATGTTGCAGCCATATTCGGTTCTACAGGAACAAAGGACTGGAAAAATCTGGCTAGAAATCTGGCATGCCATGAGAAGGCAGCAAATCACCAGAGAGCATTCCATAGGTGGAAAGAGCTTGAGATGAGACTAAGGTTAAAGGCCACCATAGATGATCAGCATCAAGAGAAGATTGTATCAGAGTCTCTTTACTGGCAAAAATGTTTTGAAAAGGCTCATAGCCATTGTGAGAATGCTTGCTACCCAAAACCTAGCACTGTGTGGCACTTCAGATCAGCTGTATGTGTCAAACAATGGAAACCTCCTTAAAATTGTGGAGCTGATGGCTGAGTTTGATGCTGTACTCCAGGAGCATCTAAGAAGAGTCACCATCCAAGGAATGTATACACACCACTACCTTGGAAAAACAATTCAAAATGAGATCATACAGTTACTGGCAACAAAAGTCAAACAGAAGACTGTGGCAGATCTGAAGTCAGCAAGATATTACTCTGTTATTCTGGACTGCACACCTGACATCAGCCATACGGAACAAATGACTGTAATGGTGTGTTTTGTAACAGAACCTAGTGAAAATGTCCCTGCAATGGTGACGGTCAGAGAGCATTTTCTAGAATTTATTGACATTGATAATACTACAGGAGCTGGTAAGACAAATGTGCTTCTTAAAAAGCTGGAAGATACAGGAATTGCGATAGTTGACATGAGAGGTCAGGGCTACGATAATGATGCCAACATGAGAGGAAAGAACAGAGGAGTGCAGACATGGATCCGAGTTAAACCCTTGAGCTTTTTTTGTCCCATGCAGTTCTCATTCATTTAACTTGGTGGTCAATGATGAAGCATCAGCTTCTAGTGAGGCTGCTGAATTTTTTTAATGTATTTTTCTCTGCATCAACTCATTGATGGCAAATTTTGAAGCAACATCTGGGGAACATCTTCTCTGACACTGAAACCACTGAGTGCCACATGATGGGAAAGTTGAGTGGAGGCGATAAAGCCTATCAAACACCAAATTGGGAAGATAGATGATGCCACAGTTGCCATTATGGAGGATAATGTTATAACAGGAACTGTTCGTGGAAGAACAGTGGCAGAGGGAAATGGAATCACCAGAAACATACACAACTTCAGGTTTCTGTGTGCCTTAGTGTTGTGGCATGACATACTGTTTGAAATAAATGTTGTAAGCAAGAGACTCCAAGGTGTTGACCTTGATATATCTGGTAGCAATGGAACAACTGGACAAAGCAAAGTCATACCTACAGTCTGATGAGGGATTTCAAAACGTTCTGAAGAGTGCACAGAAGTTGGCAGAGGAACTTCACTCTGAAGCTATTTTCCCACCTATTCAAGAATACAAGAGTCACCGAAGAAGACGACATTTTGATTACGAGGCATGGGATAATCCCATAAGAGACCCCAAACAACAATTCAAAGTTGAATTCTTTAACCAGGTGCTAGATTGTGCAATACAGTCAGTTGAAGGACGTTTCATGCAGCTCAAGGAACACAGCAGTATATTTGGGATGTTGTATGATATTACAAAACTCCTCACTATACCTGAAGAAGACCTACACCAGCAATGCAGGGCACTAGAGACAGTGTTAACAAATGATGACATGCGCGATATTGATGCAGGTGATTTAGGTGATGAACTGAAAGCCCTTTCAAGATATATTTCAGCAGGATCAATTCCAAAGGCTGTTCTGGAATATATGTGCACAAATAAGATGACCATCCTCTTTCCAAATACTTTTGTTGCTCTGCACATACTTCTAACACTTCCTGTAATAGTTGCCAGTGGAGAACACAGCTTCTCCAAGCTGAAGTTAATAAAAAACACATCTACACTCCACAATGACACAGGAGAGGCTGGTTGGCCTTGCAACCATCTCAATAGAGCATAGCTGGCCCAGACTGTGGACCTTCGGCAGGAAGCAGTTCAAATCTTTGCAACCAAGAAGGCAAGGAAAGCACCACTTTGATTATTAAAACAGATAAAAATGCCAGTGTTTACTATGCAGACAAGAAAAGTTACATTTGCTGTTCAGGCATTTGAAAGTTAAGTGTTACTTAAAATTTTTGAATATGGCGTTTTATGTTGTTAGTTCTCCTTTATTGGGGTAGGTAGCAGAGCAGTTCCATGAGAGGAGAACAGGGAGACGGCAGAACTGAGACCTTTCAAAGTTTTGGCCCAAGTGAGGGGGGAAGGGGATGTGATTTGAGCTCCCTGCCTCAGGTACGAAAATGTTGTGGGCCGGCCCTGAGTGCTAGGGTTACACAGTTAAGCATTCAAGAGTCATGCAATGATAAAGTTAAGGCTGTCTCTCTGTATATTACATCACTAGGTCTAACTTTCCTCTCTTTATTTCGTGTAAATTAGGAGTAATTCCCATGAAAGTTGTAAAGCAACACCAGGATCGATCTGGTGTGAGATCAGAATCAGGCCTGAGGACTTGACTGTCCATTGCCTTGATTAACGGTTAAGCATGGGGCTTAACCATTCTTCCTGAATAGAGATGCTTTCCTGAATGACCAGGGGTTATAACACCTGCTCACCATTCCCTCTATAATGAGCATTTGCAATGGCTCAGCCTCATAATACTTAGATGTCAGCTCACAGCTTTTAAATAAATATTGTCATTCCTTCTAGGAAAGAAGCCTCTAGTCCCCACTCCCTCAGAATGAGCTACTTGTTCATGAGAGGAGTGTCTATTTCCAAAGGATGGAGTCTTATAAGAAGCACACTACAAAAATGCAAGTATCTTATGGCCCTAGGTACATAATGTCATCATTCTGTGACTAATATTATTTTGCTATAGGCTTCCTTACCATCACATGGCATTTCAGTATGGAATAGCATTCACTTCCAATTCTGCAGCTCTTGCCCATTCTATTAACTGTTAGAGTGGGTGTCATAATAAATACATAAGAAGCATATGCAGATATAGTATATTGGCAAAGACCATGCAGTCACCCATATGCTTAAGCATATGCTTAAATCCATCCCCATGTCAATGGAACTTAACTTTAATCTTAACTTTGCTGAATCAGGGTCTTCTTCCCCTTGTGGTGCATATTTTCTTTCTATAGGGTGATGTCCAAAATGGCTGACTGGAAAGCATCAAACTGGTATTTTATCTCGTACTATAACTGGAAAAAAAATTTGTCCACAGATCAATTTGTTCATGATCTTAAGTATAAGGGGAAAATATTAAGGTCTAATTATTATTCACTATATTTAAACTTCATTTCATCTGTAAAAACAATTAAGAATTATTTAAATTTCAATACAATGAAAAACTGTAAATTGCCATCAATAAATGAAGTCACTGCTTGCTTAGCTTTCCATGTGTTTACCTCAACCAGATTCTGAGAGACCTCTCTGCTTAAACCATACCAAAGATGAATCATGCACTTCAAAAGTACCTATTCTAAAATAATTTTGACTAAAATAGGTAGAGAAAAAAGGATTACGGCAGCTATACATCTTTTAAAAATATATATTTTTTTTAAATTATAGGCTCTGATTCAGGAAAAAAGAAAAGGAATACTTGTGGCACCTTAGAGACTAACCAATTTATTTAGTCTCTAAGGTGCCACAAGTACTCCTTTTCTTTTTGCGAATACAGACTAACACGGCTGTTACTCTGAAACCTGTCATTATGATTCAGGAAAGTTATCAAGCATTTGCTTAACTTTAAGCATGTGCTTAAGGCCCATTGATGTCCCATTAACTTTAAGCATGTGCTTAAGTTCTTTCTTAAGGGGCTAAATGAGGAAATGTCAGGCAGACCTATAGTATTCTTATGTGTTCAGCTGCCAATACATCCTTATTATACAACCCTGTGACAGAGTGAGAGTAGCCTAAGGCTGACACATCATTCTGTGCACTTTGGAAGTATCCCCACATGGGATAAATTGATGAGGTAATAGTTTAAGTACTAAGTGATTAACTAATTAATAGGGTTATTCAGCTTATCAGCTAGAAACAATTAAAAAAGAGGCAGAGACACTAGATGCACAAGATCCTGTGCGTCCTATATGTTAGCGGTAGATAAAGACTTGGGGAAAAACATTTTTATAAAGCACATTGTAAATAAAGCACTTGATGCTGAACTTGCCACAGGTGAGCATGAGGACTATTTGCATAAGAATCCAGGGAGAGGGAACCCTGCTCTGTGACAAACCCACTGTATCATACAAACAGGAATTTCTTACTTCACTGCAGACCTGAGCCATTATTTTTAGGTGACATATCTGAGGAACTGTCCCAGGTTGAGGTGTCAATAGAGGAGGTTTAGGAACAAATTGTTAAATTAAACATTAATAAGTCACCAGGATCAGATGGTATTCACCCAAGAATTCTGAAAGAACTCAAATATGAAATTGTGAACTACTGACTGTAGTAAGTAACCTATTGCTTAAATCAGCTTCTGTACTAGATGACTGAAGGAAAAGGCTCCAAAGGCAATCCTGGCAATTACAGGCTGGTAAGTCTGACTTCAGTACCAGGCAAATTGCTTGAAACTACGGTAAAGAACACAGTTATCAGACACACAGATGAACACGACATGTTCAGGAAGAGTCAACACGGCTTTGTAAAGGGAAATCATGCCTCACAAATTAGAATTCTTTGAGGGGGCTCAAGAAACAAATGAACAAGGGTGATCCAGTGGACATAGTGTACTTGGCATTTCAGAAAGCCTTTGGCATGGTCCCTCACCAATCAGTGTTAAGCAAAGTAAGCAGTCATAGGATAAGAGGGAAGGGCCTCTCATAAATCAGTAACTGGTTAAAAGACAATAAACATAGGGTAGGAATAAATGGTCATTTTTCAGAGTGGAGAGAGGTAAATAACAGTATCCACCAGAGATCTGTACGGAGACCATTGCTGTTCAACATATTAATAAATGATCTGAAAAAAAGGGATAAACACTGAGGTGGCAAAGATTATACATAATTTCTCAAGATAGTTAAGTCCAAAGTTTAATGCTTAGTTACAAAGGGATCTCACAAAAGTGGGTGACTGAGAAACAAAATGGCAATTGAAATTCACTGTTGATAAATACAAAGTAATGCACATTGGAAAACATAACCCCAGATATACATGGTGGGATCTAAATTAGCTATTACCACTCAAGCAAAAGATCTTGGAGTCATTGTGATCATTCTCTGAAAACATCTGTTCAATGTGCAGTGCCAGTCAAAAAAACTAACAGAATGTTAAGTACAATTAGGAAAGAGATAGATAATAAGAAAGTAAATATCATAATACCACTACATAAATCCATGGTATGCCCACACCTTGAAGACTGTGTGCAGTTCTGGTCACCCCATCTCAAAAAAGATGTATTAAAAATGGAAAAGGTATAGAGAATGGCAACAAAAATTATTAAAGGTATGGAACAGCTTCCATATGAGGAGAAATTAAAAACACTGGGACTGTTCAACTTGGAAAAGAGACAACTAAGGGGGATATCATAGAGGTCTATAAAATCATGACAGGTGTGGAGAAAGTGAATAGGGCAATGCTATTTACTGCTTTACCTAACATGCGAACCAAGGGGTCATCCAATGAAATTAATAGGCAACAGGTATAAAACAAACCAAAGGAAGCACTTCTTCACACAATGCACAGTCAACCTGTGGAACTCATTGCCAGTAGATGTTGTGAAGGCCAAAAGTATAACTGGGTTCAAAAGAGAATTGGACAAGTTCATGGAGGGTAGGTCCATCAATGGCAATTAGCCAAGGTGGTCAGGGATGCAACACCATGCTCTAGGCATCCATAAGCCTCTGACTGCCAGAAGCTGGGACTGGACAACAGGGGATGAATCACTTGATAATTGCCATGTTCTGTTGATTCTCTCTGAAGCATCTGGCACTGGCCACTGTCAGAGACAGGATACTGGGCGAGATGGACCATTGGTCTGATCCAATATGGCCGTTCTTATGAGCATTAAAAAAAGTGCATCTGATAACCTCACTTAGAACAACCTTAAATATGTACATGTTTAGTTTCAAAACGTCTCATAAGGCCATTATAAAATCATAAGGCCATAAATCAGAACAAGAGAGATTTCTTTGTCTGCTTACATGCAATGTGTTAGTTAGGTGCATGCGCATCCATAACTAGAAAAACAGACAATTTCTTCACATTAAGTTGCTCAGTGTCGAAATGTAAAATAAACCTGTAAATCTGCTGCATAGATTTCAGCCCCAATAAATTTTACATATTCCATAAAACATACCGACTCTGCCTGCGGTTCTTAACTTTAATTGTGGGATTACACTACAGTTTAATCTCTACAAATATACACCTACTGACTTTTATTGGCCAGATTTTCATAGGTACTAAGTACCTACATCTCCCATTGACTTCAGTAGAAATTATGGACATTCAGTACTTTTGCAAATCAAGCTAAGTGCTTAAATGTATTAACAATATTTACCCCACCGTTCACAGTTGCCATTTGTTATTACACAAAAAAGTAGTAATTTCAGTCACAGCAGTTTATGAAAACAACGAACCATTCGGCTCAACAAATATCCAGACCCTGACATGCAGCTCAGTTCCCCACCATCATGTTATACACCTCAGACAGGTCTTCACAGTTCATTGTAACAGATATATCGATTCACAGATTTTGGGTATGTTTTCACTGAAAGTAGACACCTATGGCTGGCCCATGTCAGCTGACTTGGGCTCACAGGGCTCGGACTAGGGGGCTCTGTAATTCTGGTGTAGACGTTTTGGGATCCGAGAGCCTGGGCTCGAGCCTGAATGTCTACATCACAATTAAACAGTCCCTTAGTCTGACCCACACAAGCCTGAGTCAGCTGACGTGGGCCAGCCGCAGGTGTCTAATTGCAGTGTTGGCATACCTTTTAAGAGAAGGGACCATTATGATCTTTAGTTTGATCTGCCACATAATGCAGGCCAAAGAACCTCACCCAGTAATTCCTGAAGAAAGTCCATAAACTCTGTTTGAGCTAGGACATATCTTTTAGAAAGAAATCCAGTAAAGACTGCAGGTGATTGATAATGACACCATCATCATGCATGGTGCACCTAACTTGCATGCAGCCTTGCACGAACATTGTTGGGTCAGTTACATTACCCATGCTAGTTTGTCACAAGAGAAGTTGCGTCATTTACTTTAAAGCCATCACATAATTACATTATGTGTGGAGGAGTAACCCATTGCTGACAATGTTCCCTGATACACCCTTCCGATTACCTGTGCAATATTCCTCTCCACTCACGTAATCTTTTCTCTGCAACTCTTTGCTAATATGTTTTCTGCGTCAATAAAAAGGCTTGTGCACTTCAATCTCCAACTTTCCAGAAACTTGTTTCACATCCTTCAGATAAACATAGTAGTCAATATTAAAGAACCTAATGCACTCCCTCATAGTAAATCTGTGCCACCAACTTTGTAAAGCAATCGATTCACTGTCCAGTAGTGATAGATGTTCCATTCTCTATGTAATCATAGCTACATAGATAAATATGTTCTTGCTTCAACTCTGTATGCTTATTCTTTTGCACAAATAGCATTACATAAATTATTGGATGAAATTCAACAGCTAACACATCAAAGCCAAACATTATAGTAAGAAATCTCAAGATAAAATTCTTACATGGTAATGGCAAAACAATGATCTGCATAACTTACACCAAACACACTAAGGCCACGTAAAGATCAAAATTAAAAATAAACATCTCTTCATAGCTAAGGACATGAATGCAAATCCATGAATGATGCTGCTAAGAACCAAACAATTAAATGTGGAAAATACAGTCAGATAACAGACTGGCTATTGGGCAGTTCACTGAAGGCAATGGGGGGAGATTTTCAAAAGCAGTTAAGGCATCTAGGAACACAAGTAACACAGAAAGTCAGTGGAATTTGTTCTCCATAACCCTTAAGTACTTTTAGAAAATCTCTGTTAGTATCATAAATATTTCCTCCTGATTAGCCACTGTGCTGAAAGAGGTATCAGCTACATGTCTGCAAATGAACTGGCAACACATGTTAATTATCAATGTCATTTTCCTCCAATCAGAGCCACATTATCCCCATTTTGAAAGGGCAGATAAAAGGGCATCTAGATAGACTTATGTGTAGTGCTGGGGAGGAGCCAGTGGTCGTGGTACATGTAGGTACCAATGACACAGGGAAGGGTAGGAGAGACGCCCTGGAAGCCAAATTTAGGCTGCTAGGAAAGAGACTGAAATCCAGAACCTCTATTGTGGCATTCTCAGAAATGGTTCCAGTTCCACGCGCAGGCAGAACTTCAGAGTCTCAATGTGTGGATGAGATGATGGTGTCGACAGGAGGAGTTTAGATTTATTAGGAACTGGGGAAACTTTTGGGATAGGGGGAGCCTATACAGGAAGGATGGGCTCCACCTAAACCAAAGTGGATCCAGATTGCTAGCAATTAACATTAAAAAGGTTGCAGAGCAGTTTTTAAACTAAGAGATGGGGGAAAGCCGATTGCTGCAGAGGTGCATGTGGATCGGACAGAGACTTCTCTTTGAGGAGAGTCTATTGATAAAGATTCTTTAGGTTTCAGTCAGGAGGAGAGTATGGAAGAAGATAAAGTATGGGCCAGATCAGATGAGAAACATTCACATAAAGAATCTGACACATCAGAAAAGGACGGACAAATAAACAGTGACAAGTTTTTAAAGTGCTTGTACACAAATGCTAGAAGTCTAAATAATAAGATGGGTGAACTAGAGTGCCTCGTGTTAAAGGAGGATATTGATATAATAGGCATCACAGAAACCTGGTGGGGTGAGGACAACCAATGGGACACAATCATTCCAGGGTACAAAATATATCGGAAGGACAGAACAGGTTGTGCGGGGGGGGGGGGGGGGATAGCACTATATGTGAAAGAAAATGTAGAATCAAATGAAATAAAAATCTTAAATGAATCAGCATGTTCCATAGAATCTCTATGGATAGTAATTCCATGCTCTAATAAGAATATAACTGTAGGAATCTATTATCGACCACCTAACCAGGACAGTGATAGTGACGATGAAATGCTAAGGGAGATTAGAGAAGCTATCAAAATAAAGAACTCAATAATAGTGGGGGATTTCAATTATCCCCATATTGACTGGGTACATGTCACCTCAGGACGAAATGCAGAGACAAAATTTCTAGATACTTTAAATGACTGCTTCTTGGAGCAGTTGGTACAGAAATCCACAAGGGGAGAGGCAACTCTCAATCTAGTCCAGAGTGGAGTGCAGGATCTGGTCCAAGAGGTAACTGTAACAGGACCGCTTGGAAATAGTGACCATAATATAACAACATTTAACATTCCTGTGGTGGGAAGAACACCTCAACAGCCCAACACTGTGACATTTAATTTCAGAAAGGGGAACTATGAGGAGGTTAGTTTAACAGAAATTAAAAGGTACAGTGACTAGGGTGAAATCCCTGCAAGCTGCATGGATGCTTTTCAAAGACACCATAATAGAGGCTGAACTTAAATGTATACCCCAAATTAAAAAAACAGTAAAAGAACTAAAAAAGAGCCACTGTGGCTTAACAATCATGTACAAGATGCAGTGAGAGATAAAAAGGCATCTTTTAAAAAGTGGAAGTCAAATCCTAGTGAGGTAACTAGAAAGGAGCATAAACACTGCCAAATTAAATGTAAAAATGTAATAAGAAAAGCCAAAAAGGAGTTTGAAGAACAGCTAGCCAAAAACTCAAAAGGTAATAACAAAATGTTTTTAAGTACATCAGAAGCAAAAAGCCTGCTAAACAACCAACGGGATCCCTGGACGATGGAGATACAAAAGGAGCACTTAAAGACAATAAAGTCATCACAGAGAAACTAAATGAATTCTTTGCTTAAGTCTTCACGGCTGAGGATGTTAGGGAGATTCCCAAACCTGAGCCGGCTTTTGTAGATGAGAAATCTGAGGAATTGTCACAGATTAAAGTGCAACTAGAGGAGGTTTTGGAATTAATTGACAAACTTAACAGTAACAAGTCACCGGGACCAGATGGCATTCACCCAAGAATTCTGAAAGAACTCTAATGTGAAATTGAGGAACTATTAACTATGGTTTGTAACCTGTCCTTTAAATCAGCTTCTGTACCCAATGACTGGAAGATAGCTAATGTAAAGCCAATATTTAAGAAGGGCTTTAGAGGTGATCCTGGCAATAACAGACCGGTAAGTCTAACGTCAGTACCGGGCAAATTAGTTGAAACAATAGTAAAAAATAAAATGGTCAGACACATAGAAGAAGATAAATTGTTGCACAAAAGTCAGCATGGTTTCTGTAAAGGGAGATCATGTTTTACTAATCTATTAGAGTTCTTTGAGGGGGACAACAAACATGTGGACAAAGGGGATCCAGTGGACATAGTGTGCATAGATTTCCAGAAAGCCTTTGACAAGGTCCCTCACCAAAGGCTGTTATGTAAATTAAGTTGTGATTGGGCAACAAAATGGCAAATGAAATTTAATGTGAATAAATGTAAAGTAATGCACATGGAAAAAATAACCCCAACTATACATACAATATGATGGGGGCTAATTTAGCTACAATTAATCAGGAGAAAGATCTTGCAGTCATCATGGATAGTTCTCTGAAGACGTCCACGCAGTGTGCAGCGGCAGTCAAAAAAGCAAATGGGATGTTAGGAATCACTCAAAAAAGGTATAGAGAATAAGATGGAGAATATCTTATTGCCCTTAATAAATCTATGGTACGCCCACATCTTGAATACTGCGTATAGATGTGGTCCCCTCATCTCAAAAAAGATAGACTGGCATTAGAAAAGGTTCAGAAAAGGACAACTAAAATGATTAGGGGTTTGGAACAGGTCTCATATGAGGGGAGATTAAAGAGGCTAGGACTTTTCAGCTTGGGAAAGAGGAGACTAAGGGGGGGGGATATGACAGAGGTGTATAAAATCATGAGTGATATGGAGAAAGTGAATAAGGAAAAGTTATTTACTTGTTCCCATTATATAAGCACTAGGGGGCACCAAATGAAATTAATGAGTAGCAGGTATAAAACAAATAAAAGGAAGTTCTTCTTCACCCAGTGCACAGTCAACCTGTGGAACTCCTTGCCTGAGCAGGTTGTGAAGGCTAGGACTATAACAGGGTTTAAAAGAGAAATGGATAAATTCATGGAGGTTAAATCCATTAATGGCTATTAGCCAGGATGGGTAAGCAATGGTGTCCCTAGCCTCTGTTTGTCAGAGGGTGGAGATGGATGGCAGGAGAGAAATCACTAGATCATTACCTGTTAGGTTCACTCCCTTTGGGGCACCTGGCATTGGCCACTGTTGGTAGACAGGATACTGGGCTGGATGGACCTTTGGTATGAACCAGTATGGCCTTTCTTATTTTCTTATGTTCTTAAGGGAAAAAGTTTTCTACCATGAGTGCCTGCTTGGGTGCCAGTTCGTTCTGGCCAGGCATCAAGCGCTTGCTTTACAAAGCAGCCATCAAACATAATTAAATCATGTTTTAATGCAGGATAGGCAGCAAAATCACCAATAATAATGTGAGCATTGCATACACGTGGACATTAATGCTATGACATTTTTACCTACGTAAATATCAGTTCACTGAAATCAAAGTTCCTTTGACACATTTCAACATAATCATCATCCTTGTTACTGGATACTGAGGACAAAGTACATGGGAAGTTGACAAAGCAGTAAATACAGATTACACACAGCATGATGCAGACTGTTGCGACTTGCAAACCACTCTCCTTGAGAGACCCCGGCATCATACAGCATGAAGCTACCAGAAACTTTTGCAGAGATGATAAGTCTATAGAGCTGCTTGATCATGATTCTATGTCTGCATGCATTGCCTGAAATCCTGGCCTTGCTGAAGCCTATGAGAGTTTTGCCATTGACTGAATGGGACCAGAATTTCACCTAGTAAATTGCAAAGGTCAGTAATCAGAGTAACAGCCGTGTTAGTCTGTATTTGCGAAAAGAAAAGGAGTACTTGTGGCACCTTAGAGACTAACCAATTTATTTGAGCATAAGCTTTCGTGAGCTACAGCTCACTAATGGATCACCATTCTAGGTGAAAACAACAAGGAGTCCTTAGCCCATGAAAGCTTATGCCCAAATAAATTTGTTAGTCTCTAAGGTGCCACAAGGACTCCTTGTTGTTTTTGCTGATACAGACTAACACGGCTACCACTCTGAAACCTGTCTTTCTAGGTGAAATCTCCTTGCAGAGTTTCATCACCAGACATGTTTAGAAATCTAATTTGGAGTCTGTATATTCTAACGTAGGCGTCCCCTTGTCATCTCCTCCCACTTCCAGAGAGCATTATGAGAGTTGCCAGAGACCAAAAACAGTTTGGCATTGTTTTGGTAGAAAGCCAGAAGACCATGCAGCTCAGCATGGCTCCTTGACATCTAGTAGTCAAATATTCAATCAAGGCTATTTGTAGCTTCACACATCATTAACTTTGCATACATACTCAACCAAGTCACATCACCCATCCTGTTATCCTGGAACCAAAACAACTCTGCATCATGTCATGCCCTAGACTTTCCTCTGAGTTAAATGTGCACATTGTTGCTCTCATTTAAAAAAAAAAAACAAAAAAAACAAACCACCTGTGCAAAATAGGCATTCACGGAAATAATTCTCAACTATCCAGGGTCTCACTATTCACGTACAGTTATTTGTGCTACTCTATCGACGCTTTTTAAAAATACAGTTTCAGACAGGGGTGTGCCACAGCTAGGACATACTTTACAATGCAAACTGTGAAAAGATAAATCTTTGAAATGTAACTATTATGATTTGTTTTCATCTGAAATGGATCATAGATGCATTCAAAATATTTGAAAACTCATTGTAAGCACTACCTATTTAATTGGCACAACATATAGGAAACAATCAGTGTTCTAAACCACTCTGATCACATGAGTCACCAACTGATTAGCATAAAGTAATCAACTCCACCTACACTCACTTAAAGTTGTCCAGTGGCCAGTCCTTAAGGCATGGGAGTTGTAAGCCCAGACTAATTCTGTGGAGAGCCCAGTGCAGCAACTTTTGAAAAGGTAGTCGAAACGTACACTATATAGCAAAAAAACACCGTGAGTCCTTTTGGGGCCAATGGCAACTCTGCTAATGGCACCCAAACATCAGCAGCCTCTGTAAATGGATCACAGAAGCGAAATTTCAGAGTTTATGAAATCTGATTGTTAACAGGATACATCCTGCTTATCAGAGAGCCCATGACCACAGGTCTAGGCTTTCCACTCCCCATAATTTCAGAAAAATGGTGAGTTAACAGTCAGCATTAACTCCCTTGTGTCCTGATTCACCAAGGTACTGAAGATACATGCTTAGCTTTAAGCATGTGCGTAATCTTTGACTTACATTAGGCATGTGCTTACACACCTTGCTGAATAGAGCCTTGGTTGTGAGCAATGTGAACATCTGATATAAAGATCTTATTTAGAACACCCCATAAATAAATAGGTACATCATTCATCAACATTCAGTGAAAGAGGACCGGCCCCATAATTAATCCTGACACCAGTAAAGGAGAGAATCAACACAGTGTAACCTTATGAGCAGGTGTGCGGTGCTTCAACAACTTTGCGGTTAAATATATGTAAGTGCCAGTGTCTATAAAGCTTCATAGTAAATGTCAGTGTCTAAAATGCTTCACATTGGGCAGTTTTTGTGCTCATATAACAGTTACAGGAAGTTCAGGTACTTGGTATTGTATTAAGAGAATAATACTTTCCTTATTTCTAACACATTCAGGTTGTCATATTACCTAAAGAGGTTTAATGAAAAATACTTGATCACTTGTCAGACTTTCAATTAAGGGTGCTCTGTTTGCTCCAGTTAAAAATCCATAACAGTTCGTGTATTAAAGCATGACTTATGGCAAGTAATGGATGTAAGGATCACACTCATTTGTCATGAAACTGGATACATATGGTTCCCCAGCAACTCTTTTTGCAGAATCAGAATAAATTGAACAAGAAGTTGCATATAGTTTAACATGACTAGTATCAACGTATACTGCCATAGCACCTACAGGCTAAGAGTACGTCTGTACAGCCGCCGGGAAGTGACGCACATGTGCTAGCTCTACTTGAGCTAGTGCCTAAAACTAGCAGTGTCGGCTGCAGTGTCTTGAGCTAGCCACCCAAGTCTCTCTCGGGGTTTTGGCGTGATTGTACTGTATGGCTAACCCAAGTCGCTGAATATGCCAGTGACGCTGCTAGCCTTAGGCACTAGCTTGAACAGAGCTAGCATGTATATGTCTACCTGACCTGGGAATCACACTTCCCAGCCACTGTTTAGATGTACCTTAAGACCAGGTCAGTGTCCCATTGTACTAAGCACTGTAGAATCCTATAGTAAATGACAGCCCTTGCCCCAAAGATGTTACTGCCTAAAAGACAAGACATAACAGCTGGTGAGAAACAAGCAGGCAGGAGGAACGATCCTATAGACTAGCTGTGTGAATTTTCAGTGTAATTTTGCCATGTTCAGCACATCTCTCACGTTAGTTAAAGAAAAAAAAATCTCTTTAATCTGTGACCTGCCTGTATAAATGTATGATCATAAATTTATATAAAAACAATAATAACCAATTCAAAATATCATCAAAAGAATTGCAATATGGTTTCCTAGATTTTAAGGCCATAAAGAACCATTGTGATCCTCTAGTCTGACTTCCTGCATAACACAAGCCATGGAATTTCACCCAGTAATTCCTGCAGCAAGCCCATATCTTGTGGTGGAGCTACAGCAGATAGACCAACATTAGGCCAGGCCTCTTGTTAACTCCCAACCTTATTAGGGTGACCAGACAGCAAGTGTGAAAAGTCAGGACAGCTGGTGTGGGGTAATAGGTACCTATATAAGACAAAGCCCCAAATATCGGGACTGTCCCTATAAAACTGGGACATCTGGTCACCCTAAAACTTATTCACTTGTACCCAGATCCCAATAGGAGTTAGGCGCCTAAATATTTTTGAGGATATGGGCCTTAGCAACGTAGACATTTTTAAGATCCAGATGGAACAGCTTTAAGTATACTTTTATACTGAAAAGAAAGTCAACTGTAAAAGCTTATCTATTTGGTGAAGAGTTGGCCTATTGCTACTTTTTTTCCGCATCATGTACTATGAAAAACCCAACAACAAGGCAGACTAAGCTTGACTGACATCTGCACAACAAAGCTGACACTCTGCATATGTATGCAATGATTTCCTTCTGAATCTAATGTATCTGTTATATGTTTCTAGAAGCAACACACAAATACATGCACACAAGTGTAAGTCCGGATTAGAGACAGCAGGCCAGATTCATGTGTCAATCACCATAGGTAGCACTTGCCCATGCACAGCACACAAGAAAGAGTTCATGAATGCCTTGCAAGAAATGAGCAAGAGAGAGAGATGATATGAATCCAGATTTCATAGAAACCCTGGATGCTGTAAAAGAACTTCCCTGGGGTGCTACTCCCATCAGAGGATATTGAACCTGGAAAGCAGAGGTCATGAATTGTGTGTCTCCTCAGCTGTGCAGGAGTGATGGGCCATGATGTACATACCTAGAACAAAAGTGGTTGGAAGTGCAGGATGACAGTGTGCATGTCACTACTGCACACGTACCTGTGACTGTACTCATGTGAGTGGGCAAATCCCATCCTCAACACGCGAATGAAGAGGAAACTCTGTGAGTGGAAATAAACCATCTAGGGAACCAGGAGCACTATAATTTTTGGTGTTTTACTGTGATGGAGAGGGGGAAGACAAGTTTCTTAAAAGCCTCTGTTAAATCCCTTTGTGTTCTGGACAAGATAATACATTCTTTAGCAGTGGAATGACCCGAGTTTCTGTGTCCATGTATCATTATAAATATTGTGATTTCTAGAATGCCCTACTTTGTATTGGGCTGGCCATTAGAGATCAACCTTTCCTGATACTCTGGTATTTCCACTGCTGGCTGTGACTAGAACTAGGAAGTGCACAGATGTACAAAAATGGGAGGTAATAATATTAGCCATATATATTTATATTTAGAGAGAAGTTGTTGAAGATTTGGATCACTTCAAACTAATTCTCCCATTCTAGGAGATTAGTATAGATCATTTAATAGGACACTTGAGTATGGATCAGAATGCCTGGGGTATACTTTAATACAAGGGTGCTGCTGCTTTTTTTAGAAGTTTCATATTTGAAAAGAGACATTAAATGGAGATCCTTTCTGTCCATCCCTAGTGCCAGCCCATGCACTGTAGAATTAATGAGCTCACTGAATTTCTTTTTAAAAGTAGAAGATAATCCTGGTATCAGGCTATCACATCTTCTCTCAATAAAACAGGTTTCAGTGGCCAGGAGTTTCTGTCAGAGATATAAAGGAGCTTAATAGCTGTAGCTATATCTTAGCCTGTGCTGTATACCATTACAGGATTATTTAGGATATTAGGTTGTAAAGTGCTTTAGATACCTTGATTATGAAAGGAGCTATTAAAGAAAAGATTATATCGTACTTCAGTTTTGGACTAGGTTGTGATTTAACAATCTACCCTGAGTCAGGGGCAACATTTGTAGTTGTGTTGCCTCAGGAATAGATCAGAGAACAAAAGAGATTGGGTCACAATATGGTTCTTGGTTTCCTTTTCCTTCCAAGGGGGGAATTATCTGCTATTGGTATAGACCAGTAACAAGTTATTTCTTGTGCTGAACCAGCTCAGCTCTGCCAGCCAGAGCATCAAGGAACAGTCAAGGCTGCTCTCTCCCTTGTTCTGCAACTGGTGATGCGTGTTGCCAGTGCTGGGAAGCAAGAGGGTACCTTATGTCCCTTATTCCTATGCATAAGTCTATATGTAGAAGTGGGGCTATTTCAATGCCCCAGACACACATGTCTGCATGGAGACACAAACCATGGAACATCTGTTTGTCTGCTGGCTCCTGGAGGAACCACACACTATGGAAGATCTTGCCAGGGCTACAGACTGAGCCATATCTTGTGCCCAACACTGGAAAAATCCATGATTGTGATGGAAGGACACAAGAATAAGATGTGTGGATACAAAGGGCAATTGAAAATCTCATGGCTAATTTTATTCACTGAATAGTGATAAATTGAGATGGAGATTAAGGGGTTCCCACAGATATCAAAAGGAGTCATTTTTACCTTTGCATTGCTGGGGGCCTTCACATTGTTTCAATAAATAGCAAAGAGTATCTGCAGGATATAGAACCCGTCTTTACATTGGTCCAACTCTTCTATTTGGTTTAGTTTGTAGCCCTTTCTCCCTTTAGCCACTGGCCGATCATACATCTGCATAATTAAAGCTGAAAAGCTGGAAAGAAAAGGCTTGAGAAACAAAAAAATAATCAAATGCAAACATTTTGGATTGTAGAAAAAATCCCTTTGCTTTTGGGGCTTGTAAGGGAACTCAGCCAGGGCTCGTCCCTCGGAGGGGTGATGGGGCACCACACCGCCTTACTACACTCTCGGCTGGGTTGGGGAATACCCAGTCGATGGCCCAGACCTTCAGGCTGGGTCCCGCAGGCAGTTCGATATAAGCCCAGGCCCTGGGTCAGGGTGGGGCAGCAAAGAAACAGTCAGGGGCTCAGGCCCTCAGGCAGGGGCTGAGCAAATAGTTCAGTATAAGCCCAGGCCCTGGCTTTAGCAACCAGGGGGAGGGGCAGACTGCCACCTGCGAGGTAGGTGGCAGGGGGGACGCAGGCCCACCCACTCCACTGCATCCCAGCCCGGGGCCCTAGCAGTGGCAGAAGACCAGCTGCTGTGTCAGTGGGGATCCTGGCCACAATACACTGATATTGGCTCTGGTAGTGCTGCAGCCAGACTACTGGGGTCGGCTACTCCAGGGGGCTACTTCTGGACTCCCCCTCATAGGGTACCTGAGTCAGAATGGTGTCCTCGGAGGGTTCCAGCACCGTGGGCTCCTCTGGGTAGTTGGTGAGGGGCAGGATCAGGCATTGGCCAGGCCTTGAGTTGACTGCGGCTTGCCAGGGTCTCCCAAGCCAGAGCCAGGCCACGAGCATCTGGCCTCTCCGGCTGCTGTTGCCCAACTGAGCTCCAGGGTTGGGCTTTTTTACTTCCCATTCTGCGCCTTGACCTCTGGGGGCGGGTGCAGGATCAATTGGCTTCACCCACTTTGTTGTCTGGGGAGGATCTTCCCTTGGTGCGGTGGTGGGGCACCATATCACCTCACTACAGGGCTTGATGCAGCATGTTTTGGAGTCAGGGAAAAGACCCTCATTAATTTCATTGAGCACTGTATTTGGCACGTGGGGCAGTTTGACCTGACCCAGCAAAGCTCTTAAACATGTGCTTAACTTTAAGCAAATGAGTAATCCCATTGATTTAAGGGAGACTACTTACATGCATTAAATTAAGCACATGTTTACATTCTTTGTAGGACTGGGACCAGAGGGTCTTAGAGGATTGAGCCTTTGGAAAGTAAATACATTGTTATGTTTCCATCAATTTAACCCCTACTCCATCAACTACCAGCCTCTGTAATGGAATGATCAATAATTCTATTTAAAGCACTGCCCAAGTTAATCATTGAAAATTTAGAAACCAGTCTGAGATTAAGCCAAATGCCTACTTGAGGTATGTGTCTGTTCTTTTCACACAACGAAAGATAAACCTTTAACTGTGACATTTAAATGCAAAATTAATGAACCTATGTTGAGAATAAGCATATCAGTAAGTGAAAAGCTTGTCCTTGAAAAAAAACCCAAAGCTTATCAGATATAGGCAATAAACACTCATTTTATCTTTTTCCTCTTAAAAGATCTTACCATCTCTAGTCACAGGTTCTGCATCCATAGACGGCCACATCAAATTACTTTCACAGCTGCAGTAAGGCAAATTCAGTGTGTATCCACCTTTATATTTCAATCATTGTCCCAAAGGTAGAGCTGTTCCTACTATTTCCTTTTTTCATCGCGTTCATTGTTCAAAATCAAGTGTCCTGACTAGGAAAGTTTTCTTTTCATTATTCTGTAGTATCATTTCCTGGCCATTCATGTCTTTCCTTGTTTACTGCCCCCTTAAATTCTATGGAAGAGAGAAAATAACATGCCAGCTAAAATCTTCAATACTGGTATTGAGAATATCTATGTAACACCACATTACAATCCTTTATAGAATTCACCATAAGTCAAGCACTGAAATACTGATAGCAATTCTCAGGACCAAGATTATATTAGTTAATAGAACAACATGAACTCGTTTTGATGAAAATGGTCTTATTTTGAGTGGCTGATTGAATAAAACTAATCTATTCTTGATACAATCTTCAGATTGTGATTTAGTGCTAAGCACCCTACAGATGTTGTAACCAGCTTTGGGATGTGCTGTTTTTCAATGTATATGTTATGAAAGGGAAAACAAGTGCTAACATACAGAAAACTCATACAATTGGGACCTAGGGCTTTCCAGTTTAATGCACTGGTGTTAGCAGTCCTTTTATTTTCTAAACCACGCTGTGATCTGCAGATACAATGGGCTGGGCACCTACAACTGCCATTGAAATCAGTGGGAGCTGCAGATGCTCAGAAACTCTCAGGTTTTGGCCATTTAAAATGAAGATAGCTGAGAGGGAGCTATGCCCTTAGATCTATTCAGGGAGTGGCCCCTGTGTGCCTGGATCTCCTCTCTCCTGCATGGAAGCTGGGCTGAGCCACCTTTGTGGAATGATCTCTTTTTTTGGACAGTACAGGGGATTGGAACCAGGCAGAGAGAGGGCTGGGGCTAGTGGGCTGAAGGAGGAATGGATAAACCTCAGGCAGAGCCAGGAAGGGAAGGTGCCCACTAAAAATCAATACTGTCTGAGACTGTATGTTCCCCCTCCCCGGAACATCTAATGGGGCTGGGGGTAGATACCTGGTGCAGCGGTGGCCAGAGGAAATCCCTAGTTGCACTGCTGCAATTGAGTTCTGCTACCAAGGAGCAGGCCAAGCACCATTGTGGATAGAGAGTGGCTAGTTCAGATGTACAGGGGCTGTATACAGATAATCCTTGCCTCCCACTGGTCCCTGGGGATTGTCTAAGCTTGGTGGTGGCTTTCATGGCCTATTCTGTATGCAGGTGGAGCAAGCTAAAATCCCTCATGGTGTTTTCCTTTCCCACCAGCTTCCCTCCTGTGGATTTAACCATGAAAGGGAAATAGTATCACTCTTTAGTTTTTACTTGCAAAGGTACATAAGACTGGCATATTTAGAAACAGTGAGTGGAATTTTCAAAAGTACTCAGCTTTGGCCAAACTTTTCTCTCATTGAGCTGAATGGAAGTTTCACTGATGATTTCAGGGGGAGCAGATTCCTGATTGCTTTTGAAAATCCCTTCCATAAAGGATGCAGATATTTTTTAGTGATTCCAACAGAACTTCTTGTTCTTTCTGGCTTTTTACTGGATTCTGGATTCCGTTCTCAGGAGGTCGTCTGCACTGCCTTTATGACAGAGAATGAGAAAGCTTTGAAAGCCACCTTCTTGGCTGCTTGTAGCTGCTGCTCAGCAAACTAGTACCAAGGCAATGTGTGAAGTGCAGTAATTAAAATATCAAACTTTCTGGAGTCCTGCTGGGGCCCACACACACATTCTCCAAGTATTTTGACAGGGCTAATGAAAACATTCATGTTAATTAGTCAAAACAAGAGACATATCACTCTCCTTCAGAAAAGGGGGTCCTGTGAGCTCTTCAGAGGATACTCATGAGGCTGTTCATTCAGCTGCTTACCAGCAATAACATCTGGCATGCAGAAATGTAACTCCGATCCTTGTTGGAGGTTTCAGAGATCCCTAAGCAAAGACACTTATGAAAGATAACTTGAGTGGACTTACATTTTGGAAAGCACTAGAAACTCTGTGGCTGAGTGAATAGGGCACTGGACAGGAACTCAGGAGAGCTGGGTTTGATTCCTAGCTTTGCTGTTGGGTGACCCTGGGCAAGACATCTCATCTCTTTGTGCCTCAGTTTCCCCATCTGTAAAATGTGGCTAATGATACTGACCTCCTTTATAAAGTGTTTTGAGGTCTAACAATGGAAAGCACTATATCAGAGCTAGGTCTTGTTGCTATTTTCAGCAAACCATATTTCTGTTGAATTTCCTGGCCTTGATGTACTAGTGCCATGGTACCCGAACATTTAGTGCTCGCATGTATGCTATGCTCATATGCAAAATCCTTGAGGTATGGGTCCCTTACAAAATATCAAATCTTGGAAATTCAAAAATTGCAGCTTCCCAATTATATGTGTTCCACTGTCTTTGTTTCCATCATGTGACATACTCATCCCTGGGCATTCTGCCATGGTCTTCCTCCTCCTCCTCCTTTAAAACCATGTTTTTTAAAACCCTTGTCAGACAGGACAAGGAGTAATGGTCCCAAGTTGCAGTGGGGGAGGTTTAGGTTGGATATTAGGAAAAACTTTTTCACTAGGAGGGTGGTGAAACACTGGAATGCGTTGCCTAGGGAGGTGGTGGAATCTCCTTCCTTAGTAGATTTTAAGGTCATGCTTGACAAAGCCCTGGCTGGGATGATTTAATTGGGGATTGGTCCTGGCCTTTGAGCAGGGGGTTGGACTAGATGACCTCCTGAGGTCCCTTCCAACCCTGATATTCTATGATTCTATGATTCTATGTTAATTGAGACAGAAGGGGGTGCTCTAAGAACCACAAAGTTGGCACACTCGGACTTTACACTTAAAGGAGTAAGTACATCATTTTGACATCTCCACCTGTCTTCATAACCCAAGATTTCAGACACCAGCCTAAGGCCTTAAGTACCAATGCGCTATTATAAATGTAATTAAATATACTCACTGAGATACTGTCCCTTTTCCATATGCACATACATAACACTCATTATCATGAATAGGAATTACCTACCTGCATTGAGAGGAAACACTCCACCTTTACAGAGAAAGTAGATTATTCCTGGGTATATGTGATAACTAATGCCCCAATCCTTCAAGCTGCTCTATGTGGGCCAACACCTGCAGAGTCCTATTGCCTACAGTGGTGCTCCATGTGGGTTTAAGGGTCCATGGGCAGGATCAGAGACAAAATTGGGTCAGACACCAGAAAAAAATGATTCTTAACAAATTATTGATGAATTTTTGCTGTTTTTCTTCAATTAAATTACTGAGTGGAGCACAGATAATTAGCTGTGGCTGAATATGGCACAGATTGTTTATGGAATAATAGAATAGGTGCAGAATTCACCAAATCATGTATTTGACAAAAAATATTCAGCGAGCTCTACCAGTAACCCTTTTTTTTCATACCTCTGTGCTTCAGCCATGTGCCAACGCTGCTTGGAGTTGGAAGGGTTGCCTCCCCTCCATTTTTTGTAATTATATGGCTCCTGGTTCACCTGAGTTCCCTCATTTGCTTTTCACAAAGCTGCAGTATGTAGTTTGAGAACCAGCTATCGGTAAATTAGATTAACTTAATATAAGGACACTAGATTACTGTTTCTTTCCCAGCAGTACATATTTACATGGATATTGGTGTATCTTTCCTGAATATGGAAAAGTATAAACCAGAGATCAGCAACCTTTGGCCCGCGGCCTGCCAGGGTAAGCCTTCTGGCAGGCCAGGCCAGTTTGTTTACCTGCCGTGTCCGCAGGTTCGGCCGACCATGGATCCCACTGGCTACGGTTTGCCACACCAGGCCAATGGGGGCTGTGGAAAGCTGCGGCCAGCACATCCCTCATCCCGCACAGCTTCCTGCAGCCCCCATTGGTCTGGAGCGGTGAACCGTGGCCAGTGGGAGCTGCAATCGGCCGAACCTGTGGACGCAGCTGGTAAACAAACTGGTCCTGCCCTCCAGGGGGCTCACCTTGGCAGGCCGCATGCCAAAGGTTGCCGAACCCTGGTATAAACAGTGATTGTGTGATGTAACCAACATTTTTTAAATTCTGTACAGTCAATTTTATATTTACAGCAGTTTGGGTGCCTTTCGTAACTTACCTTAAAACAATTTTCAATACAAGTGATTTTTTTTTTAAATTTGAAACTATGAAATCATAGTATATGCAAAAACTGTGTGCTACTTAATGTTAAAACATGAGTCTAAGAGTGAGGACACTTCAGTTCTAATCCACCTCTGCAACTGATTAGTTTTGCACTATTACGTTTGATAAATTGCTCCTTACTAGTATTGTTATTTATTATTAGTTAGATTACAATAGCACCAGGGCCCCAGTCAGTGCTCTGCTGTGTAAGACACTGCACAAACACATACTAAGCAAGAATGATTGCTACAAGAGTTTACCATCTGATTTAATCTCTCTGTACTTCAGTATCCCTGTCTATAAAATGGGAATAACAATACCGTCTCACCTTTTGTAAGTGCTTTGATATCCTGGGACAAAAGTTTAAATGCGAAATATTAGTATTATTATAACCAAGGGCAGAATTCGACACCGGGATTAGCAACAAAAAGAATTATGAGGTCATAAATTCTAATCTAACCCTCCATTCAGGAGGCCATATCTTCATCTGGTGTAAACTGGCATAGCTCCACAGAGCAGCTCACCGATTGACCAAATGGGGATCTGGCCTAGTTAGTTATATTTTTCTACACATGAGATGACCAAGTGGCGTCTGGATTCAAGTTCCACCTAAATTAGAATTCAGGCTTGGGATTTCTATCCAAATATTGAAAATCTTCCAGATCTTTATTAAAATCTGGCATCCAAAGCAAAATGCCAGAAATCTCATGAAATCTTGTGTTTCGAAGACATTTCCATGACTTTTGCCTGATGCCCATATTGCTCTACTTCCCTTATCACAGTTCACCCCCATGGAATATAGTCATCATTGCTGTTTCCTGGAAAGTGGCCTACAGGTCTTTATCTCCTTGTAAGACTCTTCAGGGGATACTACTGGCTGGTTCCATATCACTGTCTCTTTGGAGGTTGCCATGTCAGGCTGCCAATCCCACAGGTCCAACAGGGTATTCCAGGGGTAGCAGCTGACCTAACCTCAACTGTGCAACTGGAAGCACTGCATGTGCCTATTGGAACTACAAATCCCAGAAGTCCTTCCTCAGTTCCATAGGATTGTGATAAGGTGTTTAGCTTTTATAAATGTCACTACATCAAAGTAGACTTGAGTGTGTTATTGTGCATGTCATTGCTTCAAACATTTGCCACGTGGATCCCAGGCAAACTGTTCCATCACAGAGCTGGCCTTTTTAGCTATAGAACCCAGCTTCCATGTTGTCAGTGGGCACGATTCCCATTGGTTTAGCTTTGATTTACACAAGCTCAGCTTTGGCTCAGTATGGCTCAAAAATTATCTTTATTAGCATCTCTGCTTGATATTAAGGAACTTCTGTGAAATAGCCTGTTCTTACTGAAACCCTTTATATTGTTATTCCATTAATGCACATGATAAAAAGCTGTACACAATAATTTTAATATGTTAAGGATATTTTAGGAGCTAAATCCTTTTTTAAAAAAAAAAATTACTATATGCATTTATAAGTATAATTAATGTACTATTGGTGTTGATCAAACTGATTACCCTAGCTATGTAATTGGTGCTTTTTGAAATTAATCTTTCATTTAGTATGCCAAAAGTAATGTTAAATTATCTGCCAGAGATTTGCTGCGTAAATGACATATTACAGGTTTATTATATCTTGAGCATTAATACTATGGTCCTTTACATGCAGCTCATGGGAAAGGAACAGAACACATTTTTCTGAATTGTACATAATAATTAAAACTCATTTAGGATGATATAGACATTCCTAACTTAATCGCTGTCTTGCAAATTATACAAATACCTCATTCTTCCAGGCAGCTGGTCTTGTTGAATTATTGTACATTGCTCTCTGACACTAGCTTTAGAAGAGAGAATGATACAGCAATCTAGAACTGGGTTTTCTACATAATATATCACTTATCACTAGAGTTATTGTCACAACAACCAGTCCATGTCACGTTACATTACTTGCCTTCATTATATTTGTCTCAAGAGTGTAAAACAAATTGGAATATGAATGGCTCACATATTCTGTGAAATATGTTGTAAGTTCTATTGTTTTAACCTGTTGACTATTCTGTTCTTTCACTAGATGGCTACTCCCATATCTACAGTCTACTTTAACCTCTAAGGAAAAAGAAAAAGGGCCAGTTGCTGAAAATATAAAACACTGAGGATGAAATTCTGATTCCACTGAAGTCAAAGAGCGTTTACGCATTGACTTCAATGGGGCATGAATTTCGCCTTGAAAGTATAGAGTCTCTTCATGCTCTACATCTTGTGGTCCCTTAGCAAATGGCTGTTGAAATAACTAGGAACCCAATATTTCAGAGAAGGAAGATGCTGAGTTATTGAGTAATACAACTTTGGGGGCTGATAATGGATTGTCCCAATTGCTTGCCCACCAGTAGTACAGTGATGACTTTATTCCATCAGTGACAGATAGGGCTGGGGAAAATAACAATATGCTACACATCAGTGGCAGAATTAAGAGGATCAATTTCCCATTGGCCATTGCTCATCGGTTGGTAGTGTGGCCTCCATGAACTTAACTAATCCTTATCCCTAGCATCTGTCAAGGTGAGCTTCAATAACCCAACTTCATGATCAATCAAAATCCAATCTATACTCACCATAACCTCACCAGTGACCCAAATTTGTGATAAATATTGCAATAGGACCAGGCGATAGCTAAAATTGGAACTATTCTGGTGGAAGAGTTGTTAAAGAGAATACATAATGACATGATATAAATGTGTTATGACACTAATTGCAATAAGAATGAAAAGTTGTACTTGAACCCAATTTGCTTACAATTTTATTATTCTAATCTGATTATAATTGTGTTGTTTCTCCTAAAGCATGATGGGCAAGAGTCTCAGCTGGTATAAATTGGTTTAGTAACTGTATCGTTACTGTATTTGTTCAGCCGTGCTAAAAAAAACACTTTGTTCAAGGAAAACAAGTAATTAGGATCGGAAGTAAAAGGAAGACAATGTTTATTGACATTTGTCCATCTACCCATATTTTGTTCATCTCTATCTGGAGTGGATTAAAAAGTATGCGATAGCAAGGAAAGTTAAAATATTGCATTTATAACTATCTACTCTGTATATTACACAATCTGTTGAGTACATTGAACAACATCTGGGCACAGTCCAAATGCTTATAAAAAATTGCTGAAACTCTCATTAGCATTTTGAAGATGTCAGCCATTTTTATATAGGTCAGTAGAATGTAACATGCCAAGGGAACCAGTTGGCATATTGCTTTGTGTCAGAACAAATATGATTAACACTATGCCAGATGTGTGTCCTCATGAACTTCCATTAGGGATCAGAGAATTAAACCTTGGCGTCAATTAATGCAACTGAAAGTGCTGCATACCACAGGTTTGTGTGCCCCAACAAGTACCTTGCACATAGGTCTATGAGGGCCACTGAATGTGTGTGTATATAATGTAAATGAACAGATGCATTCCCATTATTTCACATCATCTTGTTATTCCTGTTTGTTGAATGCATTTTTTCCAAGAGAGAAATCAACATGCTCTAGCACTTCCCTAGAATAGAAATCCATCTTCTTCAAACTGACGGGAACTAGGACAAATATTGCTGACATGTTGTGGTTTATCACTTTGCTCTTCTTAGTGGCCTGGGAGGAGAATCAATTAAATTAAATTCAAAATCAGTCCAATACAAACTGTAAAAAAAGATTCTGAAATAATAGAAAGAGGCTGTGCTTTTAATCTACCCATGTCTCAATTCCCCATCTGTAAAATGGAGAAAATAGTCCTTCCCTGCCTCAGAGGGATGTTTTAAGGATAAATATATTAAAGATTTTGAATCACTTAGATACTACAGAGACATTCCTATGATAGAAAGAATTAAAATATTATATTTATTATTATATTATAAATTATAAATGTGTATGTGTTTACATGCACAAAATCTTCTTTATATGTATGTCTAAATATGCATTTACTATGCTAGTGAATGAGAATATTTAAATTAAATGAAGAAATACACCTGGTATTTAAATATATGTTCAACATCAAAATAACATATATAGAGATAGATATAGTTATATGAAACTTTTATCTCATTTTTATTTCATTTTTCCAAAACAATCCTTTAACAAAGTCTGATAATAAAGGTGTTAGACAAATACAGCATCAAAAGACTCTGCAGAGGTTATCCACTGTGTGCATATTTTGTGAGAGCCTTGTCACCTGTGGTATTTAAGATTTCTTTAGATCTTTCCTACTGTTTGATTTTCCACTCTCCTCTTAGCTGTTTTAAGTCCAGCTGTTAGAGTCTGATCAGGTGTTACTCTCACAGCCCAGATGACTACACATTGGGGAGTGATAATGCACTGCATCCGAGAGTGCTAAAGGAGTTGTCGGATGTGATTGCAGAGCCATTGACCTGTATCTTTGAAAACTCGTGGCGATTGGGGGAAGTCCTGGACGACTGGAAAAAGGCTAATGTAGCGCCCATCTTTAAAAAAGGGAAGAAGGAGGATCCGGGGAACTATAGGCCAGTCAGCCTCACCTCAGTCCCTGGAAAAATCATGGAGCAGGTCCTCAAGGAATCAATTCTGAAGCACTTAGAGGAGAGGAAAGTGATCAGGAACAGTCAACATAGATTCACCAAGGGCAAGTCATGCCTGACTGATCTATTTGCCTTCTATGATGAGATAACTGGCTCTGTGGATGAGGGGAAAGCAGTGGATGTATTGTTCCTTGACTTTACCAAAGCTTTTGATACGGTCTCCCGCAGTATTCTTTCCAGCAAGTTAAAGAAGTATGGGCTGGATGAATGGACTATAAGGTGGATAGAAAGTTGGCTAGATTGTCGGGCTCAATGGGTAGTGATCAATGGCTCCGTGTCTAGTTGGCAGCCGGTATCAAGTGGAGTCGGTCCTCTGGCTGGTTTTGTTCAATATCTTCATAAATGATCTGGAGGATGGCGTGGATTGCACCCTTGGCAAGTTTGCAGATGATACTAAACTGGGAGGAGAGGTAGATACACTGGAGGGTAGGGATAGGATACAGAGGGCCCTAGACAAATTAGAGGATTGGGCCAAAAGAAATCTGATGAGGTTCAACAAGGACAAGTGCAGAGTCCTGCACTTAGGACGGAAGAATCCCATGCACCGCCACAGACTAGGGGCTGAATGGCTTGGCAGCAGTTCTGCAGAAAAGGACCTAGGGGTTACAGTGGACAAGAAGCTGGATATGAGTCAACAGTGTGCCCTTGTTGCCAAGAAGGCCAATGGCATTTTGGGATGTATAAGTAGGGGCATTGCCAACAGACAGAGGGACGTGATTGTTCCCCTCTATTGACATTGGTGAGGCCTCATCTGGAGTACCGTGTCAAGTTTTGGGCCCCACACTACAAGAAGGATGTTGAAAGATTGGAGAGAGTCCAGCGAAGGGCAACAAAAATGATTAGGGGTCTAGAACACATGACTTGTGAGGAGAGGCTGAGGGAGCTGGGATTGTTTAGCCTGCAGAAGAGAAGAATGAGGGGGGATTTGATAGCTGCTTTCAACTACCTGAAAGGGGGTTCCAAAGAGGATGGCTCTAGACTGTTCTCAATGGTAGCAGATGACAGAACAAGGAGTAATGGTCTCAAGTTGCAGTGGGGGAGGTTTAGGTTGGATATTAGGAAAAACGTTTTCACTAGGAGGGTGGGGAAACACTGAAATGGGTTACCTAGGGAGGTGGTGAATCTCCTTCCTTAGTAGATTTTAAGGTCAGGCTTGACAAAGCCCTGGCTGGGATGATTTAGTTGGGGATTGGTCCTGCTTTGAGCAGGGGGTTGGACTAGATGACCTCCTGAGGTCCCTTCCAACCCTTATATTCTATGATTCTATGATTCTAATGGTAAAAATGTGGTGGAAAGCCAGTTAGGATTTGATTTTGTTTGTTTGTTTTATAAATAACAAAATGTTTTGAAAAATCTTAGAGGAGATTAAGGCCTTGGTTATACTTGGATTTTGGCCACTCTGGGGCAAGATACAGTGCTGAAAATCACTCTACACCGGTGTTAACTGTGTCTATGCTACGGCTTTGAGCTGATACAGCTATGCCAGTGGCTGAAATCCTACTGTAGACAAGGTCTTAGAAAACAGATTATTTTTGAACTAGCTCCCCAAATTTTTCAAAAGAGTGCTTGAATACTTTAAGTGAGAGAAAATGAAAAGTATAATATTCTGGTCCCTTTCAGGTTGTTGGAAGGCCAGGGAGTAGGAAAGATTTTCTTGAGCTCCATTTGGACAGTTTGATGGGCTGAAAATTCACAAATATGATGGGATAAGGTGTGGGTGAACCTCATGGATTCTGAGGTGCCAGAGCCCGGAAAGGAACCCAAGATTCCTGAGACTCACCCTTCCTCTGCTATCAGCAAATATCTGTGAAACTGGCAAAGTGAGGTGTGTCTATTCCACATTAGTGCTGGTCCATTGAGAGGATGACAATTGTCTATTACTAATACTTACTCCATTAGCTCAAGTGGCAGAGGTCTGTATGGTGGATCGAAAGGTTCCAACCCTGCTGATGATCCAGATGGGGATCAATATAAGGCCACATGACAAACTTTCTGTGTTTAAAGTTAGGGTTTTTTAAAGCTAGGAAAATACACACAAAATACATTAATATCAAGGATGTAAAATCAGTGACTTAAAAGTTAGGAAATGCCAAAATTAAGGTTGTCTGTGCAACCGTAATACTGTCCCCTTGCACATATGCATAGATACAACCTTTAATTATCTGATCATAGGCCCTCTGCCTTATTCAGTGCACAGGATGGACTTGCTTTGGGGATGAATTATGGTTGTATAGTGATGGAGGCTGTTGTCTGCAGGAGCCCTCCCTCATTTATTTGAAAAATTGGAAGGTGGGTAGTGAATGAGGCAGGGGACTGCAGGAAGAGAAAGGATGATCTCATGGTTGAGGCAGTTGAATGCTGTCCTAGAGAACTGGATTCTATTCCTGCCTCAGCCACAGAGTTCCTGTGTAATATTAGGTGAGTCACTTAAACCAAACTTTTCACAGGTGGTCACTAAACGAGATCATGGAGCCTGATTTACAGAAGTGCTGAGCACTCATAGCTGTAAGTGAAGTCAATGGGAGCTGTGCTTGAATACGTAGAGTGCTCTGTACTACATACCCAGAAAATTAGGTCCTAAGTGTCTTACATTGAGCATCCAAAATTAATGGATATTTTTGACATTAACCTCTGTCTACTTCCCATCTTTAAAATGGGGATAACACCATCCCCTCACAGGGGTTTTGTAAAGATAATTAATGTTTGTGAATTACTAAATACTAAAATTATGAGCATCATAGAAAAACCTATTAGGAAATGAATAATTCTGTCTTCAGAGTAAGCTTTGAACAGTGTGCAGGAAATAAGGCCTAGGGCCACACCCCGAACAATGAAACAAAATACTGAATAGCTGATCATTAACTAAGTACCAGTCACCCTGTGGCCTAAATGAGGGATCCTGTGGAAAAAAACAGTATGTGATCATGTAACTGAAGACTCATAAGAGGGCCAAATTAAGTTTGCACAGGCAATTTTAATTTTGGCGTATCCTAACTCCTGAGTGATTCACTTTGCAACTTCAATAAAGGTCTTTTAAAAATAGGGTTTTTTGTGTGTAATTAGGGCTAGACGGGACTATTAAAAGCTACACAGGCAGTTGCCCTACATTTGCATTGTGCTGCAGATGCATTTTCCTTCGTCTGTTACACTCTTTCCCTCCTCCCGGCTCCATCTCTCATTGTGTCACCTAAGCAGGAAGTGAGTGAACTCACTAATGCTTTAGGTGATCTTTTCATAGAGTCATAGAATCATAGAAGATTAGGGTTTGAAGACATCTCAGGAGGTCATCTAGTCCAATCCCTGCTCAAACCAGGAACAACACCAACTAAATCATCCCAGCCAAGGCTTTGTCAAGCCTGGCCTTAAAAACCACTAAAGATGGAGATTCCACCACCTCCCTAGGTAACCCATTCCAGTGCTTCACCACCCTCCTAGTGAAATAGTGTTTCTTAATATCCAACCTAGACCTCCCCCACCGCAACTTGAGACTTGCTCCTTGTTCTGTCATCTGCCACCACTGAGAACAGCTGAGCTCCAACCTCTTTGGAACCCCCCTTCAGGTAATTGAAGGCAGCTATCAAATCCCCCCTGAGTCTTCTTTTCTACTGACTAAATAACCCCAGTTCCCTCAGCCACTCCTCGTAAGTCATGTGCGTCAGCCCCCTAATAATTTTTGTTGCCCTCCGCTGGACTCTCTCCAATTTGTCCACATCCCTTCTGTAGTGGGGGGACCAAAACTGGACGCAATACTCCAGGTGTGGCCTCACCAGTGCCGAATAGAGAGGAATAATCACTTCCCTCGATCTGCTGGCAATGCTCCTATTAATACAGCCCAATATGCCATTGGCCTTCTTGGCAACGAGGGCACTCTGTTGACTCATATCCAGCTACTCATCCACTGTAATCCCCAGGTCCTTTTCTGAAGAACTGCTGCCGAGCCATTTGGTCCTCATCCTGTAGTGGTGCATGAGATTCTTCCGTCCTAAGTGCAGGACTCTGCACTTGTCCTTCTTGAACTGCATCAGATTTCTTTTGGCCCAATCCTCCAATTTGTCTAGGTCACTCTGGACCCTATCCTTACCCTCCAGTGTATCTACCTCTCCCCCCAGTTTAGTGTCATCTGCGAACTTGCTGAGGGTGCAATTAATCCCATCATCCAGATCATTGATAAAGATGTTGAACAAAACTGACCCCAGGACCGACCCCTGGGGCACTCCGCTTGATACCGGCTGCCAACTAGACATGGAGCCATTGATCACTACCCATTGAGCCCGACAATCTAGCCAGCTTTCTAGTCCATTCATCTAATCCATACTTTTTTAACTTGCTGGCAGGAATACTGTGGGAGATCGAATGAAAAGCTTTGCTAAAGTCAAGATATATCACATTCACCGCTTTCCCCATATCCACAGAGATAGTAATCTAATCATAGAAGGCAATGAGGTTGGTCAGGTATGACTTGCCCTTGGTGAATCTATGTTGACTGTTCCTGATCACCTTCCTCTCCTCCAAGTGCTTCAAAATGGATTCCTTGAGGACCTGCTCCATGATTTTTCTGGAGACTGAAGTGAGGCTGACCGGTCTGTAGCTCCCCAGGTTCTCTTTCTTCCCTTTTTAAAAGATGGGCACTATATTTGCCTTTTTCCAATTGTCCGGGACCTCCCCCGATCACCATGAATTTTCAAAGATAATGGCAAACCCAAGGGCGAGATCCTCTGCTGGTGTAACCCAAGATTTCTGAATGGGCATGAAATGAAGCAAACCTAGTTATTCCATCCCTGAAATACAATCTTCTAACTTAATTCCAGTGCGTAGTTCTGGATACTATGCACTTACTAAATTGTTTGTTTTTCCAGTCTCTCATCTTTAAAGGGATTATAGTGCATGTGGCAGTAACCTCTGTGAAAATCAGAGGTTATCATGTTTTCTTGACAGTATACCTGCTGTCAAGAAAACATGATAACATTTTTATAATATAGCCTAATTGTCTTCCTCATGGCCAGGTTACCTAGAAATGCTTGGTTTGCTTAAACCTCCTACTGTATTGGACAGTTTGTTACATTAAATGACTGGCACCTATTGAATTCTATCAGCATAAGACAATATTCAAACAACAAACCTCATGTTACATGTAGATTAGCAAGAGATAGTTTTCTTCTTTGGGAAACTATTTAACCTCTCTGCGTTTCAGAACCCCATAAGATTCCTACCTTGTCTTGTGGATGTGAATTATAAGTAACTATAAGTTATAGAGGGACTAAAGGAGTATTGGGTAAAAATAAAAGAAAGTTACTATTTTAGGGCTAGATCCTGCCTGGCATTTACACAGGTGTGCAGTGGGGCAAGAGGTCACAGAAACCTCCACGCTTGGCATGTGTAAAGGGCCAGGCAGAACTGCAGTCACTTCACAAAGTCTACTCCCTCACTACTCCTCTGGGCACACACAGCTGCCTAAAACTGGCAGGGAGGGTCAGACAATAACTGGGGCCAGGAGTCGGCACTCCCACCTCTACATGCTGGCCACACGAGGAGTGTGCTGCACACTTGGAAGGGTTATAGCAGAGTGCGGGTCGGGAGCTCTGCAAGGCAGAATGACTCCCAGGTGTAGAAACACGCCTTGTGAGCCCTCTGGATCAGCACATCTCCACCTTGCACCCAGCACAGGATTGTGTTAAATGGTACAACTGAGGCCTTAGAAAGCCATGTATGGAGTAGACGCTCTCAAAACACTCAGAGTTAAGTAACCCCCCGATCAATTTATCAACCTTTGCTGGAAAGTTGGAGGTTGTTTCCCTTCTAATCTCTAAATGACCAACCATTACTGTAACTGTGAGCAAAGACAGAAAGGAAAACTGTCGTTTGAGTAAAATGTTTATGAAGAGCGTGAATCAAGTACGATTTCATATAACAAGCCTAATGAGCTTAGATAGGTGTTTGTCCAGTTAGTGCTGTAATTTAGAAGGCCATGCACTGCTGATCCTCCATATGGAAACAGATATATTGATTAGCTGTACTACGCTAATTGAAAAAGCAAACAAAATGGTCTCAAAGTTAAAGGCTTCTGCAAGGTCAAGATAATAGGAATAAATTAAATACTCTAAATAGATATTTTTAAAATATATTTTCAATTAAACCTGTTGGCAGTTAATAATTTCTTTCTATAGGTAAGGCATGAACACATTGCACCTCCAGATAACTAGCCAAATAGCATGGCACAAATCAAAATTCTTCAATAAAGACGACAATCTATTGTAGACTTTACTAACAGGTATTATGGGTGCAACCTCAAATGAAATTTTATTCGAAGGAGATTCATTTAAAACATATAAATGATGTACCAGAATAGTACTATGGGATGTTCCAATCAAACTGATCTTATGTTCTTGAAAATACATTTCAGTTTCAAGCCGTCATAGTCTTTCATTTAGCCAAGACATTTTGCTGACGGTAGACCTGAAATAGCTAGTGTATCTACCAATTTAATATGTTCGCCATTACAAAAAGGATCTGCAGGGTACTTTCCAGTGGCTCCCCCCAAGTATGGTGCCTCACATAGTTGCTTTTTCAGTTACTTGTTTGAATGGGGTAGTGGTAATTTAAAAGTGACTATTTAAAATGTCACCTTCCTATGCAATAGATCTACTCCTTGATTTTCTTAATGATATCTATATTCTTTACAAATGTTCATTTTCACCAAAGCCAATCTAATCTACAAATATGTTTAGTCATTTTGGGTGCCTCAACCTGAGTGAAAAATCCGCATTCTGAGTTGGAGGAGACAGTATTTATTAATCCCAAAATGCTGATGAGGGGGAAGGGTCTGGATTTTGTTCCCGGTAGTTGTACATGCAGAGACACATTTAAGAAAATACATAAAACTAGGAGACAGGTCTTGGAATCTCTAAACTGCTTGGCTCTGGTCTGTTACACAGCCATGATGATGTGTGGGAATGTTCAGAGAAGCCCACAACTGAACCCTTAGGCGAATTTGTGCAGAGGAGGAATTCTCTGCCTGTAGGAGCTGTCCAGAGTAGTTTCCAGGTATTGACTATCACTGTGCAGGCTCCCAGTGCACAGGGTGTGAGATCAGGGGTGCTGGAACTGGGCATGCCAAGGGGGCCATAGCCCTCCCAGTTTTTGCTGGGGAAGACCCCGCCCCATTCCCCTCCTTTTCCCCCTATGGCCCCACCTCCTGGCCAGGCCAGCGTGGAGCCTGGCCGGGGAGCCCAGGCAGATATGGGAGGGAGCCACGTGGACTCTCCACCTGCCCACAGGGGTGGGGTGTGTGTGCACAGAACAGCCTTCAGCCTGCAACCCTGCACCCAGGCTCCCTGCCTGGCCAAGGGCAGGTGAAGGTTAAGTGTCCGCGACTCCGCGCCAGCTCCCTACAGCTGCCCGTGAGGCTCTCCCCAACCCAGCTCCGGTCTTGGGTGGGGGGAGGGGCTCGAAGCTGCAGTCTGGCCATGGTAAGAGCCACGTGGGCAGCTATGGGGAGGCTGGGTCCCTCCACTTGCCCTGGGCAGGGAGCCTGGGGGGTGGGGACACAGGCAGGGGGCTGCTTTTGGCCCAGCCCTGCTCTGGCTTCTGGGTTGGCCAGGGATGGGGCCTCCGGGGGAAAAGGACGGGTGGGGGCGGGCCCCTGGGGGAAGGGGAGGTCTCAGGGCGGGGCCTGGGGGAAGAGGAGAGGCAGGGCCTCGGGCACTTTGGGGAAGGCTCCAGCGCAGGGGTGGTGAGTTGTATGGGCCTGTGGTGCCCAGGCTCCAGCAATGTTTGGAGCTGGGTGTCTCCCCCTGCCCTGCCTGCTGCCCCCGTACACCTCCCCCGGGCCCCAGAGCGTCTCTCCCTCTCCCCTGCAGCTCCGCAATGCCTCTGCTCTGCTGGCTCCCCACATCAACTGCCACTGCAGAGTCCTAGGGCCTCCGTCCACGAGAGGCAGGGCAGGCTGCCCCGACCCTGCCCTTCCGCCTCAGGCCCTTCCATTTTCTGGCCGAACCCTCCACCAGCACAGGGGGCTCCCGCGCCCGCAGCCACCACTTCTGCCTCACACGGGACAAGGAGCAGCCCCGCTCCCCACCTCCAGTGAGGCTACAGTGAGGGGCAGCAGCAGGGGAGGAGGTGCACGTGTGATGGTGGAGGATCTTTAAAAAGGGAAGAAGGAGGATCCTGGGAACAACAGGCCAATCAGCCTCACCTCAGTCCCCGGAAAAATCATGGAGCAGGTCCTCAAAGAATCAATTCTGAAGCACTTAGAGGAGAGGAAAGGGATCAGGAACAGTCAGCATGGATTCACCAAGGGCAAGTCATGCCTGACTAATCTAATTGCCTTCTATGACGAGATAACTGGCTCTGTGGATGAAGGGAAAGCAGTGGACTTTTGTTCCTTGACTTTAGCAAAGCTTTTGACATGGTCTCCCACAGTATTCTTGCCAGCAAGTTAAGGAAGGGGGGAGGGATAGCTCAGTGGTTTGAGCATTGGCCTGCTAAACCCAGGGTTGTGAGTTCAATCCTTGAGGGGGCCATTTAGGGATTTGTGGCATAAATTGGGGATTGGTCCTGCTTTGAGCAGGGGGTTGGACTAGATGACCTCCTGAGGTCCCTTCCAATCCTGAGATTCTATGATTCTATGAAGTATGGGCTGGATGAATGCACTATAAGGTGGGTAGAAAGCTGGCTAGATTGTGGGGCTCAATGGGTAGTGATCAATGGCTCCATGTCTAGTTGGCAGCCGGTATCAAGCGGAGTGCCCCAAGAGTTGGTCCTCTGGCTGGTTTTGTTCAATATCTTCATAAATGATCTGGAGGATGGTGTGGATTACATCCTTGGCAAGTTTGCAGATGACACTAAACTGGGAGGAGTGGTAGATACGCTGGAGGGCAGGGATAGGATACAGAGGGCCCTAGACAAATTAGAGGATTGGGCCAAAAGAAATCTGATGAGGTTCAACAAGGACAAGTGCAGAGACCTGCACTTAGGACGGAAGAATCCCATTCACCGCCACAGACTAGGGATCGAATGGCTAGGCATCAGTTCTGCAGAAAAGGACCTAGGGGTTACAGTGGACAAGAAGCTGGATATGAGTCAACAGTGTGCCCTTGTTGCCAAGAAGGCCAATGGCATTTTGGGATGTATAAGTAGGGGCATAGCGAGCAGATCGAGGGACGTGATCGTTCCCCTCTATTCGACATTGGTGAGGCCTCATCTGGAGTACTGTGTCCAGTTTTGGGCCCCACACTACAAGAAGGATGTGGATAAATTGGAGAGAGTCCAGCGAAGGGCAACAAAAATGATTAGGGGTCTGGAACACATGAGTTATGAGGAGAGGCTGAGGGAACTGGGATTGTTTAGTCTGCGGAAGAGAAGAATGAGGGGGGATTTGATAGCTGCTTTCAACTACCTGAAAGGGGGTTCCAAAGAGGATGGATCTAGACTATTCTCAGTGGTAGCTGATGACAGAACAAGGAGTAATGGTCTCAAGTTGCAGTGGGGGAGGTTTAGGTTGGATATTAGGAAAAACTTTTGCTCTAGGAGGGTGGTGAAAAACTGGAATGCGTTACCTAGGGAGATGGTGGAATCTCCTTCCTTAGAGGTTTTTAAGGTCAGGCTTGACAAAGCCCTGGCTGGGATGATATAGTTGGGGATTGGTCCTGCTTTGAGCAGGGGGTTGGACTAGATGACCTCCTGAGGTCCCTTCCAACCCTGATATTCTATGATTCTATGGCAACCCCCCTCCCCTCCTGGCACCCACCACAGGGGAAGCGACGGGCCTTCCTGGACCTGAGAGGGGCCCTAGGAGCATGTGCAGTGACAATGGTATGAGGTGAGTGTGCTGTCGGGGGGGAGATGGCTGGGGGAAGTCCTCCACTCTGGTCCCAGCCCTGGGGCAGCCTGCCCGCACCCCAAACTCCTCATCCTCAGCCCTGCCCCACCCCAGAGCCTGCACCCCCAGCCAGAGCCCTCACCCCCTGCACCCCAACCCTGTGCCCTAGCCCTGAGCCCCTCCCACACTCCAAACCCCTAATCCCCAGCCCCACCCCAGAGCCCTCATATTTTTACATTATTTTAAAAATATATATATTGGCTTAAAAGGCGGGTGGGGGGTGGGAAGGACGGGGGATGGGGAACTTGGACCAGTTCTGGGCACCACCAAAAATTATACAGCTCCCTACTGTGAGATTGTTTTCTTTATGCTGTACTTTTTTCCTGTTCTGTGCTTGCAATTTCCTGGTGCACTGCCCCTATGGATCTGAGGGAGTTAAATGGTTGTCATGTGAGTGTCACTCTGAATATCAATGGGAGTGCGGTAGCACTCAAGGCAATGGAGCTGGCGTGACAGGCCAGATATTAACATTCTAAATTTGATTTGTGTCCCAGGAGAGTCAAGCCAGCTGGCTCCTTTTTTCATCTCAGTTCTGGTCCTTGACTTGCCTAGTGTGACATTCCCCGGGTTACATTCTGGACTGTTGGACAGCTGTGTCCCCTCAACTCTCCAGTTGGGGTGCCTTTTACACTACTTCACTGTGAGAACAACCACTCCTGGTCTGTTTACATACAGCCTCTAGCATGCAAAATCTCTCTGAGCTGAATCATATGAGTGCTTCTAGGCAAACACTACTGAATTATATTGCAGAGTGACACAAGCAAAGTCCCAGTCACAGACTTGTCCCCAGAAATGAGCATTTTGTACAGCCCAGCCTTTCCTTCTGTGCAGTATAAGCTCATAGAAAGTCCATCATTTAATTAATAGAAAATGATATGCATAAACTCTGTTATCTCAAATGGAGATTCCAGACACTTCAATCCAAACACACACAAGATTAGATAAAACAGCTGGTGTTCTGGTGACAGCAAGTCTATCTTCCAAGATGTAAATTTATCACTCACACCCTTCATACTGCCAAAGAATGCTGCTCAACCTAGTAATAGTCCATATGACTATGCTAACACCTGGCTGAAACGCTGGCTAATCTTTTGTCTCTGAGGATCTAGTTTGGGCTCCTTTTCTACATTTGGAGCATGTCTCAGCAATGTCATATAGTAAAATCTTATAACTTTACATACAATATTGCTACACACATCTTACCCAGACAATAATGTTCAGTAGATTATAGATTTTCAAATGATACTTCACAAGGCATATTTTGTACAAAATTTATCACAGTCTTGCAAAAGAGGTGAACATAGAGGTACAGTCTGTCACACCTAGCAAATCTCACTACTCACCAAAGCTATCCACTTAATTAGGTTTTTCAAACTGACAGAGATTGGAAATTGGAAAGTTGCTCACCTATGGACTATTCATGTAACTTTTAAATGTTTTAATTTTTGGTATCCACATAGGAGGAGAAGAAAGACTCTCTGCCCTCTATCAGATCTTACTGGACAAACTGGTGGATGGATGATGGACACAGTCCTGTGATCACACTCCTTACTATCATCTGTCATTCAGCAGTTAATATCGTGCACCCATGTTAGATACTAACAACAGGTAGACCCAGTGGCAAGGTGGAAGGCTCTGAGTGTAAAAAGGCACGTGCAGCTTTGCTCCTTTGAATGAAATGTTCAAATCTTCCTCCAATTCTTTAGATTTATTTATTTATTTTGAAATGATGTCACCCTAATTTTTAAAATATATTGCAAGATACAAGAAAATAAGCCTGAAGTAGCTCAGGCCATGGCCAACATACCTCCTCACCAGTATAGTCATATGCGCATCTTTTGTTCTGGGGGTAGGCGAGTGATACTACTTACTTGCTAAGTGCAATAGTAGCCATTTCAATCTGCATCTAACCCAAGTCCCTAGTAAGAATTACACAAAATGGGAATTAGAGTTATATGATTTTTAAGATCTGATATGTCACAAATATAAATACAATATTTTCCAAGGGCTAACAAAACGCACCTGTTGGTCCCACATTTCAAAGTCCTGTTGCAAACCACAGAGGCAAAATAGTCAGAAGAATTTGTTTTTGTAATGGAAAGCGTCGTAAAACCATATTATAGGGATTGCTTTCTTGCTCACTCCACTTTCTTGCCTTCTTCCCTCAGTGTATACAAAAAAGAAGAGTGTAAGTGATATGGAAAGCACTTCACAACTGAGGAATTACTTTATACTGCCTAAGTGGCAGAGGAATTCTAGATTATGTAGAGTTATTTCTGCAAGCTTTAGCTTGCTTGCAAAAGTTCCCAGTCTTGTTGGCATTCTTTTTTATTTTATTTTATTTTGTAATGAAAAGAATGCAATATGAGCCAAAAATTGGACCTACCCACTAGTGAAATTCACAGGAGCCCTGGGATTTGTTACCTTGTTGCAGAAGACATAATGTAATGTTAAGAACAAGATAATTGTGTCATAGTCAGAGCTTCTGGTGGTTGTCATTTATACACCAGCAAATCACATTGGTGAGGATTTTTCATCTATGTTCTTTTTATTTCTTGTGTCACTGAAAACTTTCAGTCTTACCTTTGGTCATAAATTTCTTATACTTGCTCTCTCATCCACATATATGGGCCTGATACTGCATTGTCTTGCACTTGATGTCATCATCTATATCAGTACAAAGTAGGTATAAAATGGTACCATATCAGAATGGTAGTATCTTAAACCCACTTTGCACTGATGTAAATGAATACACAAGGTTCAGGCTAGGGAGAATTAGGACCATATAAGTTTACAAGAAGCAGTTACTCTTGCTGTGCACACACTCTTTTTTTTTCCTTTTTCATTCCAAAAATCAAGTAAAATTTCAATTAAGCCAGATATCTCTGTAATTTGGAATGGAGTTGTTTTGTATAACTTCAGAGTGGATGTCTTATCTTTCAGAGGATGTCTCTGACTGTTGTAATAGGTACTTATTTGTTTAGATTTCAGCTGTAGTAAAAAGGGGTACCTATGCCAGTCTGTAAACATCCCTACTGTACATTACAAAACCAAAAAATAAAATAAACACCCAGCAGAACACAAAACCCTCATCCATTCCCCCAGGTCTAATCACCATTAAAACACCCCTTACAAAGCAGGTCATGCAAATAGACACACATTGCAGTAGATATTGACATTTTCCATTTCATATCACCTGTATTTTTAACTCCTGATTTGATATGTGAGGACATTGGCCTTGATTCTCAGTTCTGGCCAAATTTGGAACTGAAGGCTTATCTATATGGGGATGTTAATTCATGTTATTTTGTTTGTGCTAATTACACCAAATTAACTATATCTAACTGAATTGCATCCATTCCTCTTTGTTATACCAGGTTAATGTACATCCCTTGTTAATTACATCTCCACAGCTCTGCACTGTTTGAATTAACCCCACAGCATTCTTGGCAGATATCCCATGGTGCAATGTCCTGCCTCTTTTGGATCTATACATTCTGGATTTTTTCTCATGGTGGATTGTGAGATGCCTATCAGAGCCTACAGAAATTCTGGGACTTAGGAGCAAACTAACCAACTCCCATGATTCCACTCTTTGCATCCCAAAGTTCCTCTGTATTTTGCCAGCACCATTTTCAAACTGCTCTGGCACACACTGCTGAGTACCACGTTCATTACAGTCATTAATGTGAACAGGATGACACACAGGTCTTGGCAGTTGTGCAGCCAGATGGGTTGCTTGGCAGCTTTTGAGGGTTTTGGAAACTTCAGCAATACGGCTACAGGTGGAGGACGAGCAGGAGAATGAAACTGAGCAGTTATTTCCATGAGGCTTTTGTCTGGAGAAGCATTACATGATGGAGCACTGTTTCTGGGCTCAACCAACTAGCAATGTCAGGTGGGAGAGGATAGGGATGAAGAACTGTGACTACCTCCATTGGCTGCAGAACTTCAGGATCTGGGAGGTCACTTTCTTAGAAATCTGTGCAGGGCTCACTCCAGAGCCACAGTGGCAGGAAACTAAGACGAGAATTCCCCTCAGCGTAGAGAAGTGTGTTGCCATCACCAACTGGAAGCTCATCAAGCCTAGTTGCTACTGGTCAGTAGCTAAACAATCTGGTATTGTTTCATATTCTCTGTGTGTATATAAAGTCTGCTGCAGTTTCCATGGTAAACATCTGATGAAGTGAGCTGTAGCTCACGAAAGCTCATGCTCAAATAAATTGGTTAGTCTCTAAGGTGCCACAAGTACTCCTTTTCTTTTTGTGAATCTGGTGTTGGTCCATCAACTGTCGGGGCTGGTTTCATGGAGGTTTGTAATGCTCCTCAGAGGGTGCTGCTGTGCCAAGTCATAACGCTTGACAATGCACAGGTTGAAAGCTTTGCACAAATGGGGTTCTTGAACTGCACAGGGGCTATTGATAGGACCCACGTGCCTATTCTTATCTAATCATAGTTTGTTCTTTATTTAATAACATTATATAATCTCAGGCATCACAGGCAACCAGGTAAGTTTCACCATTGATTTCTACTGGAATTCTCTTCATGAATATGATCCTATCCATAAATTCATTCCAGAAGGGACCATTGTGATTATGTATTCTGACCTCCTGTATAAGGCAGGCCAGAGAACTTCACCAAAATCATTCCTAGAGCAGATATTTTAGAAAAAACTTCCAATCTACGTTTAAAATGGTCAGTGATGGAGAATCCACCATGATCCTTGGTAAATTTGTAAGCAGGGGAATGGTCCTGCAATTGTGGGGAATTTTCCTGTCTTCTATACTTCCCTGGTGGAATCAGATGGTGAAAGGATCTGAGTCCCCACCCCAAATGCCTTTACCTGTATGTCTGCCTGATCTTGAGGACTCGTCTTCCTCTCCCCCATGTGTCAGAGTCCTCATAATCCTGATAAGGCTGGGGCCAGGATCCCTGGGGGGCTTAACCCCCAATCCCACTATGTGTCACTCAGGACAGGGGTGCCCACTCTGGGGCACACTCCCCTCACTCGCCCCTTCCCTGACCCAGTGATCACTATATTGAGTTTAAGCCACATACAATTTATTAAACAGCAATTGCAGACAAATAAGGGAAAAATGGACAAGGTTGAAGGACCTAGGAACCCTGGGCTGTAGCATGGGGATACCACACACAAGAGTTCCTGGCACTCAAGAAAATTGTCTGTCTGTTCTGTACACGTCCCAGGCCCCCTGCCCAGGCCCTCGCTGCACTGTAGTGATACTGTGAGCGAGGCACTTGCTCTTGTGGCAGCTACAGGCCCTCAGGCTCTAGGTGATGGGACCCTTCTCCTCAGCATTGGTCCTCCCATCAGGTCACATCTCCCCTCTTAGTCAGGCCTTCAAGTCCTCAGGGTCGGGCAGGCATACAAGTAAAGGCATTTGGGGTGGGGACTCAGATCCTTTCCCTATCTGATTCCACCAGGGAAGTATAGAAGCCAGGAAAATTCCCCTCTTGTCTGGTGACATCTCTGATTGGGCCCTCCTCCCCTTTGGACTCCCCAGCCACTCACCGTGCACAGCTCCAGTATTATGTGTGGCAGGGCCAGCGTCTACTGTTTGGATCTCACTAAAGCTCAGGCCTGGATTATGGCTGGTGCGGATGGTCTGGGCTATTCTGGCTCCCAGCTTTGGGCCGCTGCTTTCTCCCTGGCTCCATCTACTCTGCCCAGGCAGCCCCAGCTCACATAGAGGACAGGGCCTGGGCTGTTGACTCCCTCACTGGTCCCAGCTGATGTGGAGAGCTGGTCTCCCCATTGGCCCTAAGGACTCTCAGTCTCAATATCCTGACTCCTCTTCAGCCCTTCCCCTTTCTCCTGGTATTGGGAGAGAGCCAACCCCAAACCCCATCAAATTTCAGTAAGGGGCCAACAGCCCCCTTGAAAATTGTTTGAGTGGTTAATTGCTCTCACTGTTGAGTAATTCATCATGTAACTCTCTATCTTTTTCATTCATATTGCAAAGCTGTATTTCCCGGCCATTGCTTAGCAGCTAGCAAACCCCATGGCAATAGCAAATCATCCAAGCATTCTGGGCCACAGTGAATGGCCAGAATGTGTGAAACATCAATGCAACAAGTCAGAAAATCAAGAGGTCAGAAAATAATTTTTTTTTGTGCAATTATTTTACTTGATGCTGGAGGAAGAGAGAGAACCCTAAGTTAAATTATCTGCTGCTCTGGAGAGAGACTCACACCAAAGGTTTTCCATTGAGCAGAGGAGGTAACTTGAGATTAGTAGCCAGAGTGCCATTTGAACCCTGCTTGTGAAGGCTCCGGGCAACCTTCATAGACTTCTATTCCCATTCCCACCTTGCGTGGATGAAAGGGTATAATTATTCCTGCTGTTGCAACTTCATCTTCTTCTTCCTTCTGTAGAGTTTATGCCAGCACAGAGCTCTCCTATAGAGGGAGCAAATGTTAACCCCGGGTGAATCTGGACCAAGGTGGATTCAATGTTTTAGGACAGGGGTGGCCAACCTGTGGCTCCGGAGCCACATGCAGCTCTTCAGAAGTTAGTATGCGGCTCCTTGTATAGGCACCAACTCCAGAGCTGGAGCTACAGGTACCAACTTTCCAATGTGCCAGGGGCTGCTCACTGCTCAACCCCTGGCTCTGCCACAGGCCCTGCCCCACTCCACCCCTTCCTACCCCCTCTCCTGAGCCTGCTATGCTCTCGCTGCTCCCCCTCAGAGCCTCCTGCCCGCCACAAAATAGCTGATCGGGAGGTGCGGGGATAGAGTGGGAGGTGCTGATCGGCAGGGCTGCCGGTGGGCGGGAGGTGCTGGGAGCAGGGGTGGAGCTGATGGGGGGCTGCTGATGTATTACTGTGGCTCTTTGGCAGTGTACATTGGTAAGTTCTGTCTCCTTCTCAGGCTCAAGTTGGCCACCCTGGTTTTAGGAAAAAAGGAGAACAGGAAAGGTGAGATTCTTCCCCAAACTTTCTCAGCTCTAATTAGAGCCTGTTTCCTTTTTATCCTATGCATTGCAAATATTAATTAGGCAGTAAGCCGTATCAGAGGTGACACTTGGGGAGGGCATGTGGGGGTCACTTCCCCCCCCCCCGCTCCAATTTTCTGCTTGGCTTGGACTGAGCATGCTCAGTAACACTGCTGAAGCCAGTTTCCTTCACTCTGACGCCCCCGCTATTGGTGGGCCCGGGTCATCTCTGTAGAGACTGTCTTTTACTCTGTCTGCAAAGTGCCTAACATGATGGGGGTGAAGTCAGGATTGGGCCCTCTAGGTGCTGCTGGAATACAAATTATTATTATTACTTATTAATACATACACGTGTGTGTTTCAGATTTTTTAAAAACATGCTTATATTAGAAGAAAACTGAAGTAGCAAGCAGTTCAAGTTATACAATTGAAAATGTAGGTTCAGATTTATTCTTAGATTATAAATTCTTCTTAACCCTAGGACAAAATCAATCAACTTCCCTTAATCCCTATAAATGCTTTTCCTTTTAAATTGTTCCTTCAATTGTTCAAGTCTTCACTTAACAAAGGGATGGGAATTAGTTCTGCAGACATAACAAATTAGTCATATTGATCCTGCCAAAGGCCCTAAATTATTAATAATCAGCCCATCCCTACACAGCCAGCTTTAGACTTGTAAGAAAGCCTTTATGAAATGTGTGATGCCACCATATAGGAACCTAGGAATCCCCTCTTGTTTTCAAGTCTGTTACATACTTTAATCTTTTACACTGTTTCATGCTGCTTGATGTGTAAATGGAGTAAAATATAAAAAAAGGTTTTGTCAATTTTGCTTTCATGTTTTGGGAGGTGAGTAGAATCTTTAAATGCACTAAAATTTCACCACAGGGAAGAAGATTAAAAAATAGATGAGAAAGTCAATATTCTTTAGTGGCGTTCCAGCTGTCTTCGTTCTGAGAGCCTTGTTTGTAGACAGCCATGTCAGCATTCTAAGTGAAATAAACTTTATTGTCCTGAAGTGCCAATAGTCAATAGTCAATAGTCATTACAATTGCTGGTATGCACTGTGTTGCCAGAGATTGCTTAGACAGAATGAATATTGTTGTTATAAATTACTCCTCAGAGCAGAGAAAAAAAGAAAGCAAACACCTGCCTGTCATTCTTTGGCAAGTGGCTTGTGCTTAGGTTTATGCCTGTTTAATTTACATTTTGGATTAATTGTGTTCCATTCTATACAGGTTCAGGAACATTATTAGGGGAGGGTCTCTTTCAACATTTCATTTCTGTGTTTCTATCACATCAATACAGTCATCACTATGTATCCTCACCCCCATGTGGGTGGATGGTAGTTTGTAAATTATAGGGTTTATTCCCCTATTATAGTGAGGGTTCTGGCATTCTAACTCACACGGAGTATTGTTTTATTCTGCAGATAGTCCCATTAATTTAAATGGGGCTATTCAATGACAGCAAGATTTGATACTGTCACAGGGAAAAGCACCCATGCAATGAGCAAACTCATGACAGGCAATAGTCACATTGCTATTAGTCAGTTTCTCTCTTCCTATCCCTCCCCCCAGCCCCCATCTCGGTAGGCTCTTTGCCCCAGTTCCAATTTTTATAGTGGGGGTGCTGAGAACCACTGAACCAAACTGTAAATCCTGTATATAATTGAAACCACTTCAAGCAAGGGGGGTGCAACAGCACTCCCAGCACCGCTAGTTCCAGCACTTATGCAATTCCCTATCTACTCTTTTCCCTTCCCTTGATCTGTCCTTCTGCAGTCAAGTTAGGCAGCTTCCTCCTCCATGTTGTCTGGGTACAAGTGGGGGTCACTGAGAGCTCAGGAAAGACAGGCTCGTTGATTTCAGTTCTGGTATCCTGCCCTGAGCATCTGAGATCCTGCAATTACAAAAGTCTTTTTTCACCTCTCTTGGCCCAGGTGGAGCATGCACAGTCTGGTCACACGTGGTAGCTGTGAGGTGCTGGATCATGAGCAGTTCACATTGAGTCTTTGAAGATTTTAACTGAAAAACTCTGAACCTCTACTGGGCATATGCAAACTGAGTTTTTAATGGCTTTTAACTTGGCCAAATCGGAGTAGATTTTCACAGGCACAGCAAAAGGCTCATCCCTGATACAAAACCCTACCGCCGCCTCACCCGCCCAACCGCCCCACCCCCACTCCCCACCAAATTTCAAGTCCCTACTCTAAAACTTGGGAGTGCTAGGAATAGGTCACTAGAATTTTTTTAATATTATAAAACAATGTATTTTACCCTAATCTTGTTCTCAGTCAACCTGTTTTGGCTGAAACTTTCCAAAACAATACATTATTAGGCTGACACCTGCCATGGAAAATTTCGGCCCAAACATTCAAGTTTGGCAAAGTTATAAGCAACTGAAAAAAGGTCTTATGATGGGAAGTGTCAGGCTACCTTTTGTAATAGGTGGTGCTATCAGCCCAGCCATAATACTAGGTACATGGAATTCCTACATTTTTAACAGTAGTTATTATTCATAATCATGTGCATTTAGCATTTCTATATTGTCTTCCATCCCAGGGTTCCAGTATTAATTAATTAAGTCTCTTGACAGCCCTGTGAAGTAGGGTATTAATAGCCACCTTTTTTACAAATGGGGAAATTGAGTTACAGAAAGGTTAATTGAGTTGCCCAAAGTCAAACAGCTAGTTAGTGTCAGAGCCAGTCACCTGATTCACTGTTCCATGTTCTAACTACCAGACCATGATGTGTCTTTGGAAACCCTTTAAAATGTTTATTGGTGGAGAAAAGTCATATGCGGGAAAGGGGAGAAGGAACATACAAATAAGAGGAAAATGTATTGGTTCCATTTCAACCTGAAGTGCTCATGGGATAGTGAAAATTAGCAGTGTCCTTATGACAGGAATAGATGCACCTGAGAATACCTGAAACCCATTCAGACATTGAGGGGAATCTAAATTTACTCTCAGAAATTTTCTGTCCTCTCTGAAATAAAACTTCTATACATTTGAAGGGTCAATAGCCCTCCAGTAACATGCTTGTATGCACTGGAGCCACCCAGGTTAACAGCTTGTCTACATAGGGAAATTAACCAGCAGAACTTGTGTAATTGTAGGACACCAGAAATAATTATTCCAAAATAAAGTCACTTTTGTACCAGAATAGAGTGTCCACACGGGGAGTTATACTGGCACAGCTATAGCAGGACAACTAGACCTATATAGTTCTGCTGATCAGTTTTCCCATGAAGACAAGTCCTAGTACTCCTATCATCCTAGGTATACCTGGAAATTCCCTTGGATGAATGGGAATATAAAACACTGGGCCTGATTCTAACTTATACAGAGGACTCTTTACACTGTTCTGACAGCATAAAGAAGTGTTAAAGTGTCCATAAAAGATTTTTATACTCATTTTAAGACCCCTTTATATTGCCAGAGTGCTGTAAAAGGACCTCAGTATAAATAAGAATAAGGTTCATTATGTATCTTGCTGAAAATTGTGGAATAAGTGGAAAAGTAAGGACTACTGGCAAAGGGCTAGAGAGCTAGTTCTTCCTAAGGGATTAGCATGTAAAACAAATTTGAATTTTCCAGACTAATGGGTTTTTGAGATAAACCCCCCAACCTGAAGCAAATAATCACCAGTAACCACACACCACACAACAAAAACACGAACCCAGGAACCTATCCTTGCATCAAAGCCCGTTGCCAACTGTGTCCACATATCTATTCAGGGGACACCATCATAGGGCCTAATCACATCAGCCGCACTATCAGAGGCTCGTTCACCTGCACATCTACCAATGTGATATATGTCATCATGTGCCAGCAATGCCCCCCTGCCATGTACATTGGCCAAACCAGACAGTCTCTACTGTAAAAGAATAAATGGACACAAATCAGACGTCAAGAATTATAACATTCAAAAACCAGTCAGAGAACACTTCAATCTCTCTGGTCACTTGATTACAGACCTAAAAGTGGCAACATGACAACAAAACAACTTCAAAACCAGACTCCAACGAGAGACTGCTGAATTGGAATTAATTTGCAAACTGGACACCATTAAATTAGGCTTGAATAAAGACTGGGAGTGGATGTGTCATTACACAAAGTAAAACTATTTCCCCATGTTTATTTCCCCCCCCCCTCCACCCCTACTGTTCCTCAGATGTTCTTGTCAACTGCTGGAAATGGCCCACCTTGATTATCACTACAAAAGGTTTTTTTTCTGCTGGTAATAACTCACCTTACCTGATCACTCTCGTTACAGTATATATGGTAACATCCATTGTTTCATGTTCTCTGTGTATATAAAATCTCCCCACTGTATTTTCCACTGCATGCATCCAATGAAGTGAGCTGTAGCTCATGAAAGCTTATGTTCAAATAAATTTGTTAGTGTTTAAGGTGCCACAAGTACTCCTTTTCTTTTTGCTGATACAGACTAACACGACTGCTATTCTAAAACCTGTTAAAAAAAGAGGAATCTCGTGTTTAAAAAGTGAATTATCACTAGAATGCCTTGTCTTATTAAATTCAAACTGCAAAAAATACATAACCAAACCCCCAAATCCCAAATCCTTCTGTGACAAGTGACATTGCCAGAGACAGGACAGGCAATATTTCAGGTAGAAGGGAGTTTTTTTGAAAAAAGAAATACAAGTTTGGAGAGATCAAAACTGGCTTTATGCTTCCATACTTTCTTGAAACCTTAAGAGTCACTATAACTCCATAATATTTTGATTGCATTTGCTGAGTGCACTGTTTTGGTTCTTTACTTTGCATTTGAACAATCAGTTGCACACATACAAAATGGGAAGGAATACTGCGGAAAGGAATCTGGGGGTCATAGTGGATCACAAGCTAAATATGAGTCAACAGTGTAACGCTGTTGCACAAAAAACAAACATCATTCTGGCATGTATTGGCAGGAGTATTGTAAGCAAGATACGAGAAGTAATTCTTCCACTCTGTTCCGTGCTGATTAGACCTCAACTGGAGTATTGTGTCCAGTTCTGGGCACCACATTTCAGGAAAGATGTAGACAAATTGGTGAAAGTCCAGAGAAGAGCAACAAAAATTATTACATGTCTAGAAAACATGACCTATGAGGGAAGATTGAAAAAATTGTGTTTGTTTAGTCTGGAGAAGGGAAGACTGAGCTGGAACATAACAGTTTTCAAATATATAAAAGGTTGTTACAAGGAGGAGGCAGAAAAAATGTTCTTCTTACTCTCTGAGGATAGGACAAGAAGCAATGGGCTCAAATCGCAGCAAGGGCAGTTTAGGTTGGTCGTTAGGAAAAACTTCTTAACTGTCAAGAGTGGTTAAGCACTGGAATAAAGTGCCTAGGGAGGTGGTGGAATCTCCATCATTGGGCATTTTTAAGAGCAGGTTGGACAAACACCTGTCAGGGATGGTCTAGATCAGTGCTACTCAAAGTGGTGGTCCACGGACCAGTGCCAGTTCGCAAGCCACCAGCTGCCGGTCTGTGCACACTGGAAAAAAAAATTGCCTGTCCCCCACATCAGATAGCTTGAGAAGCACTGGTCTAGATAATACTTAGTCCTGCCTTGAATGCAGGGGACTGGACTAGATGACCTCTCGAGGTCCCTTCCAGTTCTATGATTCTATGATTTTTATGATTTCCTTTCTTTGTCTGTCTAGCATATCTGTTATGCTACAACATGAACATATTGGTTCTGTAGCACATAATATAAAGAACTACCGAAATATATTACTGTAGCTATTAGGTGGGATTTGACAGAATTTGTAATGGACAAAAATACCCCTTTACAGCATAGTGCCTATGCACCATGTATGTCCTCCTTAAGCCATATTTTCACCCAATATGGGCAAAGAGAATTTTTACTGTTAGTCTTCGGTGACAAATTTTCAACCAGAGTCTGTTAATGTTCTTGCTGACCAGTGTTCTACAACTAATTATAAACATTGTTTGCTGCATTTGTTGTTTGTATTGGAAATGCTATTGAGACAAATGATAGTTGATCGTACTAGTTAAGAACATTATTTTCTTCCCTAAAAGACTGAAGGAATTTGAAAAAAATAAACATTTTCCTATCCTATCAATGTAATTTATTATTCCCTCAATATTAGGGAGTGCTATGAATTATGGGGCATGCATTACTGGTGGCCCCTTGAATCTGTCAAAAATAAATTGTTTTCTCTTTGAGAACTGCAGTGCTATATCTTTGCTATTCAGACCAGTTCATCTCCACACCCTCCCGCTCCGCCTCCAATCCCTTTCTTGTGCATTAACCAAGTATCTCAGTAATCAAGGCACATGAAAACTATTTTCCATAAACTAGATGGAGGACTTACATTCTGCTACTCTTTAATTTAAATTAAATAGAATTCGCTCATTACAATCCATAAAGTCATGCACTGTGTTACAGAAAGGCAACATGCTTATATCAATTACAGAAACAGAACAAAAGTGGAAATGGTATGAAACAACACAATGTTGATTAGGTGGCTACCAAACAATCCTTAAGTTCATATTTTAAATTACCAGGTGAGGATCAGCCCCCTAACATTTTTATGATTATTCTGCTACTGGAAATGTTTGCACATGGCTTAACAAATCTCCTAAAAAAATTGTGTTCAAGTATAGCTTCTCAAAAGCCTAGAGCTTCATTCTGGACTATTATTTTGTTTCTCCTTATGCTATTTATGGACATTAACTTATGCAAAAGTTTTTAAATGTCATAAAATTTGATAGCTTCTGAACTCAAACATGGGAATGTAAACCCAGTTTGGGTTTAGCTCAAACACAACAAACCTTTGAAGTTTACATCTGCTTAGATTTTGTTCCCAACTGGCTGCCCAGCCCTAGAATACAACGATATAAATAGCTTGGCAGTATCATGTAAACCTAAACCATCTACACCCAATTTAAGTAAATTTTCTGTCTCTGCTGATTAGTAGTTTTGGACCCTTGCCATAGTGTACAGTTAAACTGATGCAGTCCTACCAATAAGAAAGTCATTTTAAACAGTGGAACCAACATCTGCAACATTTGAAAAGCACACCTCCTCCTTGAATTACATAAACTGCAGTTTCTTTTGAGGCAGCTGAAGTATAAAATTTAAGGTTTAGCTTTTTGTTCTGGAAACTGAAGAGGGAACACAGAATTGTAAAATAACAAATGGCATCCAACCTACCAGGCTTAACATGAAAAACACAGTGCTCCCTTGTTCATCTAACTTTGGCAAGAAAAATCTAATTGGCAGATTTAAAAAAATAATTTAAAACAGTGGTGGGCAACCTGCAGCACATCAGGGTAATCCGCTGGGGAGCTGCGAGACAGTGTTTATATTGACCGTATGCAGGCATGGCAGCCCATTATTCCCAGTGGCCATGGTTCACTGTTTCTGGCCAATGGGAGCTGTGGGAAGCGGCAGCCAGCACGTCCCTGTGTCCCACGCCACTATCCACAGCTCCCATTGGCCGGGAATGGTGAATCATAGCCACTGGGAGCTGCGGGCAGCTGTGCCAGCGGACGATCAATGTAAACACTGTCTTGTGGCTCACCAACAGGTTAGCCTGATGGGCTGCATGTGGCCCGTGGGCCGCAGGTTGCCCACCACTGATTTAAAATCTTCCATGAAACAGCCTTAGTCTTCAAGTGCTAACCAAACAATAATGCAAACTCTATAGGTACGTTTAATATATCTCATTTGTATTTTACAAATTGATTATTATAATTCTATTGTAATACTGCCCAACGGCCCCAATCAGGATAAGAGTTCCCTTTCGCTACGTGCTGTACAGTTTCCTAGCAGGACATAGTTTTCTGCCCCAAAGATCTTACAATTCTTGCAAAGCCAGCATTTTTATCCAATTGAGCTGTGCACTGTTGTGTGTAAATGTTCAAATGAGCCTATTCGTAGCTAGACATTTGTGTGGGCCACTACATGGTTTACAGCATTTATGAGTGTAAATTAGGCAGGCAATTACACTGTATTCAGTGAAGCTCTACCAGTTTATACCAGCAGAGGAGGTGGCATGAACTCTGCCCAGTTGGCACCCTCATCAGTTTCCCATCCCATCAACTGGACACTGTGCAGCTTTAAAGTACCTACAAACCAGAAAATAATTATACTTGCAAATCTTTCACCAGGTAAATGTATTGAGATTTCATATACAAGCTGACCCAGGGCAAAAAAACCCAGCAGCACACTTTTAAAATGGACACTTCAATTACAATTACATAGCAGTGCTAAAGGAATATTGTCAAGGTAAGTCAACATTTTGATCTACTTTTCTTCTTATGCCTTTAGGCAGAGTCCTTTTTATGTGTTCTAAAGTGAATCTACGGCTTGGGAAAGGTATTAGATTGAGAGGACTGGAAATTGAACTACTAGGTACCAATAGGGCATGGCCAGAGCAAGATAAGCACCCATGATTTCCTGGCAATGTAGTTCAGCTATGACCCAGAGGGGCCATTTATGAGTGTGTGAGGTGATTGCTCCATTTTCATGCACATTCAATCCGTGGCCTTTTCACTCAGATATCCAACATGAGGTGCTAAGTGTAATGGCAGATTTTTGTTACGTGTCCATCTGTCAGCTAGAAACTAGACTGAGCACATCAACCCACTTTCTGTAGACCACAGAACAACAGAATAACAGTTATATATCACCAGACACTACTGTGTTCCATTATTAATCTTTTTCTGTTGTCATTTCAATTTTTTTTCTTAAAAGCAAAAAGCCTGATCTTCATTTGGTGAAAATGACTTTAGCTGCATGATCTGGCCCAAATCATGCAATTATCTTTTTTCTTACTACTGCAAGATATCTAGATAGACATATAGATTAGCTAGCTAGATAAAGGGTGATAGATTGGAAATTGAGGCCACTCTCACCCATCCTTTTGGGGTCTTATGCGCTTACAAAGAAGCAGATACATACAGATGTTGCGTAATCAAATTCATAAGCATGGAGGAAGCGTTCTGACATGTTGGCTGACAGTGTGATCAGTGTTGTCTGTCTGCCAGTTGCCAACTTCCAGAGTAGTCTGTCTTGTTCCTGCTCATTCTTTTTATGGGCTCCCCTCCTGGTTTATCAGCTGCAGCCTCAACTCCACAAAGCATTTGTACACATGCAAAGCTCTTGGGCCCAGATCCACAAAGGAACTAGGGCACCTAGTCGCCAGTAATGCCTACAGTCCCATTTTTAGGAGCCACTTTAGGAGCCACTTGGCCACGTCACACAGTGCCTGAATTTTCAGGATAAAAGTTTCCTAGGTGTTTATGTTTCTGCCTCTGGGCATATGTCCTGCTGCCTCACTCTAGGCCAGTGATCCCCAAACCGGGGTTTTCTGAACCCCTGGATGTTTGCAAAATGTTACAGGGGGTTCTCGGGAAAAAAATCCCTAATGGCAGACAGAGCTGTCCCTAGGGACCCCAGGAAGCATGGGGAAAGCAGCCTGGAGCCCCTGGACTTCCAAGAGCTAAGCAGATCAAAGCAAGCATATCTATCATACTGGGAAAATTTAAACTTCAAGACTCCTTAAAAGAAATGGAAAGGGAAGTAGATATTTGTTTGCTGTTTTTACAATTAAATAGGCAGCTAGTATTGTTTTTAAAATTATTATGAAGAACAAGTTTAAGCTTTGTTCTAACATGCGTTGTTTGCGTGGACCGCTCAAGACCTGATTGCTTGTAAAGGAGGAACTCTTTGAGTTGGCTTCTTAAATACCTTCATGATGTTTCACATCTGATACTCCTTGATGAAGCCTAGGAGCCTTGTCTTATAACAGGCTTATTCAAAGTGATACAAGCTACGAAAGTGAGAAGCGTGTTGCCCTGTAATAAAAATACTGTAATGATAAATAATTAATAATAAATAGTGTCTAATAAGCACGTCATACAAACAAATTTTATATTTCTAAGAGCACTGCTTTTACAATTTATATTCAGGTAAAGGAGAAAATCCCTGGAAATATTCATTTTTAGGAGGGGGTTCACGAGACTTGACATTTTAGTGAAAGGGGTTCACAGGTTGTTAAAGTTTGGGAACCACTGCTCTAGGCACTTATCTCCTGCCTAAGCCCCAAAGTGATCAGGATCCAGGAGAAAACAGCAGGACTGCCAACCTCAAGTGATCAAAAATCATGAGTCGGATCCCCAAAGATCATGAGATTAGCCCCACAAATCATGAGATTTTAATATCATCCAACCATGTTTTTAGTCTGTCTTTTGCTTTTTAATTCCCCTCTACCCTCTGACTATCTGTGTGATAATTTCAATTTGAAACATCATCCTTTAACACACACAAAATACACGTGTCTCCCTGGCTGCTCAGCTGGAGACTCCTGTTTCCTTCTCCAAACCCCTGAGATAGGCGAGCTGCCATTGATTTCCTGTGATTACCTTGACTCCTCTCCTCCCCTTCCCTTTGCTCAGCAGCACCCCCTCCATCACTCCTGTCTCCCTGGCCTTGCTGCCCCTACAAGGCTCCTGGATCCCAAGTAGGGAAGAAATCCCAAGGCAGCGGGAGGTAGGGAAGCGTTGCGATAGGGTCCAGAGTGCAGCAGCTTTTCCCTGACTCTCCTGCCTACTGCTGCCTCAGGTTCCTCTCTCTGCTCGAGGGCCATACATGAAAGTAGGGCTCAGTGGCAATGCAGGTTTTGTCCTTAGCCCAGGGGCTCTAGCAAACAGCTCTGCCCATGTGACTAGAACTGAAAATCACAGGATTGGAGGAGCGTCTCACATCAATGTGACAGCTCCTCCTGCAGGTGCCAAAATCCCATAAATTCTTAAGAATTAGAAACAATGCAGTGCTGCCTTCCCCTGGCTGATGGGAGGGGATTCCCCTGACACACCACTACCCCCAGGCTGGGGGAGCTTCCATTCTATCCTCTCATCTCCCATTACCATCACTGTCCTCTGCATTCCCCTCAGCCTGCCTCCGGTCCATACATCCTTCAGTGCCCCATTCCCCTGAAACCCTTAAATCTGCCTCCTGCTCCCCATCATGTTTCCCATCCACCTTTCACGGTGTCTCTGCTGCTCCTCACAGTCTCTGTGTCCCATCTAGTCCACTGAATTATAGAGTGGCAGCCATTTTTTCTGTGGGCCTGGCTTCAATCTCATTGAAAACAGTGTGATGTGGCGGTCAACTTTATTAAGAGCAGCCTCACTTCCACCTGTAGATGATAGGAAAATGGTGGCCATCTCAATGACTTCAGTCCCATTGGCAGAAATAAGAGATGGTAAGTAAGCAAGTAAAATCCATTTATTCATGTCTGAACTTTGGTGACATCATAGCAGAATGTTCGGAAGCCTTTTTGATCCATTGCTAAATCACACCATCAGCAGCTGACCTCCCAGTGATCTGCAGAACATTATCTATCCATCTGAAGACCTTCCACTATTCCTTTCATGAGAACTGTTTCAAGGCCATTGCCATCTCTATGCCTGATGTGAAAAGGTACATAAATTTGCACCTATTGATTTCAGAGATCAGTGTCTCTCCAATAACATTTCTAACAAAAACATTCATCTTCTTTTCTGTCCAGGAGGCACACAAGTCTTCACCAGCACTACATCTCAAAGACATCATTTTTCCTCTTGTTAACTGCATTAGTTTCCCAGAATTCACATCAATAAGTCACTATGGAAAAAATTAAGCTTTTCACAGTTGATTCCAGATAATAAAATTCAGCTGCTGTTTCCCAGGTTGCATCCTGTTATTACTGATGATAACCTACGTGAACTTCATTTTTGCCACATTTGGGGTAATCCATATTCCTCATTAACTTTTTTACAGTCTCAAAAATTCATTGCATTGCATCAGTGGTTGCCGTGAAAAGCATCGTATCATTAGCATCCCTGAGGTCAGTTAAGACGTGTCCAACATTGGATACCCCAGGTTCTTTCACTTTATTAGGGTTACCAACCCTCCAGGAGACTCCAGGAATTAAAGATTAAACTTTAATTAAAGATTACGTCATGTGATGAAATATCCAGGAATACATCCTATGAAAATTGGCAACCCTACAGTTTATAGGAGATGGTGGGTATTTTTTGAATAAAGGAAAATTTTTGACAGCCTTTCATCATGTTTTCATGATATAGGTAAAAATACCCCAAACTCACTAGAGCTGTGATAAAATCACAAGGATTTGCAATACCCGGATAGGCATTTCTCTGCATAACTTGCCTGTGGGGTCTGGCCTGGTCTAGTAGGAGTGCTTAGAGGCCACCTAACTCCACCCAAAACAGCAGCAGCAGCCCTCCCTTATAACTTTCAGCCCAATGGTTAGGATATTCACCTGGGATATGGGCAACATTCACCCTCTCTCTGATGAGAAGGGATCTGAACAGGGATCTTCCACCTCTCAGGTGAGGGCTACAGGGTATTCTGATGTGGGTATCCCACAGTCTCTCCTATTGAAGTTGTTCCACTTTAATTAAATAACTGAATAATTAAATATTAATTGGGACAGAGACAGTGAGAATCACTTTATAGCCCAGTGGTTACAGCACTCACCTGAGAGGTGGCAGATCTCTGTTCAAATCCCTTCTGTTCATCAGGTAGAGAAGGGACTTGAACTGGGGTCTCCCACATGAGTACCGTAACCACTGGGCTAAATATTATAAGGGAAAGCTGCCTGCTCCACATGGGTGGCATGTGAGCTGCCGATTGGGGGAGGCTAGCCCCCAGCCCCTCTCCTTTCACCCCCCAACTGGAGCACAGAGGGCCCCTGTCATAAATATAAAGGGAAGGGTAAACAGCTTTAAATCCCTCCTGGCCAGAGGAAAAACCCTTTCACCTGTAAAGGGTTAAGAAGCTAAGATAACCTCGCTGGCACCTGACCAAAATGACCAATGAGGAGACGAGATACTTTCAAAGCTGGACGGGGGGGGACAAAGGGTCCTGTGTGTCTGTGTGATGCTTTTGCCAGGACCAGAGCAGAAATGCAGGTCAGAACTCCTGTAAAAAGTCAGTAAGCAATCTAGTTAGATATGCATTAGATTCTGTTTTGTTTAAATGGCTGATAAAATAAGTTGTGCTGAATGGAATGTATATTCCTGTTTTTGTGTCTTTTTGTAACTTAAGGTTTTGCCTAGAGGGATTCTCTGTGTTTTGAATGTGACTATTCTGTAAGGTATTTGCCTTCCTGATTTTACAGAGGTTTTTCTTTTACTTTTTCTTTAATTAAAATTCTTCTTTGAAGAACCTGATTGCTTTTTCATTGTTCTTAAGATCCAAGGGTTTGGGTCTGTGTTCACCTATGCAAATTGGTGAGGATTTTTATCAAGCCTTCCCCAGGAAAGGAGGTGTAGTGCTTGGGGGGATATTTTTTTTGGGGGGGGAGACGTTTCCAAGTGGGCATTTCCCCTGTTATTCTTTGTGTAACACTTTGGTGGTGGCAGCTTTTAACCTAAGCTGGTAAGAATAAGCTTAGGGGGTCTTTCATACAGGTCCCCACATCTGCACCCTAGAGTTCAGAGTGGGGAAGGAACCTTGGCAGCCCCCACCTCAGGCCGCCCCAGTGGCGCAGCCCCACCGCAGAGCGCCGGGTGGGTGGGCAGCATGGCCCCAGCTCCCCCCCGCCAGCTTCTGAGTACTGGGTGGGCAGCACAGCCCCAGCACCCCCAGTCCCAGAGCGATGGGTGGGCGGGTGATGCGGCCTCAGCCCCGGAGCACCAGGCGGGCAGGTGGCATGGCCCCAGCCCCAGCCCATTCCCAGGCCACAGCACTGGAGAAGATCCACAGAGCAGGAAGCAGGAGGGAGCCTGGGGGCAGATCATGGGCAGGGCTATGCCTGGCGTCTGGGGAGGCTCAGGCTCCCCCAGCCTCTGATACCCACTGCCCATGCTCCTCCACTCCTTTCAGCTACTTTGTCTGGAGTTTGGTGGCCTTGGAGCATGCCTTTCCTCACTTTGTGGATTGCTGAACAGAGATATGAGCCTTTGTGAAGCTTGGATTTAGATGCCTAAGTCCATGAGAGGCATGGGGCTTAGGACACACCTTTCTCATGGGCATCTCCCAGTGGCTAACTTCAAAGCCAGCGGGTATCATAGGCTGGGGGAGGTTCTGCCTCCCCAAACAGCCAGGTGTGGCTCCGCCCACACTCTGCCCCCAGTCGTCAACGTCGTTGTCCCCCCGCTTCCCACTCTTTGACTGCGTGTGGCTGCAGTTCCCCAGTGCTGGCCCTGGCTGGGGCTGTGGCCACAAGCCGTCCGCCCTCCCAGCACTCCAGGGCTAGGGGCAGTGGGGGAGAGGGGTTGCCTGAAGTGGGGGCCAGTGGCCGTAGGTTTGCCAGGCATCTGGTTTTCGACCAGAACACCCAGTTGAAAAGGGACCCTGGTGGCTCCTGTTGGCACTGCCAACGGGGCTGTTTAAAGTCCGGTCGGCGGCTCAATGGGGGCCTGGGGCTAAGGCAGGCGGGAGAAGGGGTGGGGCAGGGGTGGGGCCTCGGGCAGCAGGGGTGGGGCTTGCGGGCTAGCCTCCCCTAGTCTGCAGTTCATGCGTGGCCCATGGCTAGCTTAGACAGGTCCTCATCTAGAATGGCTTTTGTGGATGTCATTCTAAGGTACCTATCTCTCCCCACTCTTTGAATAGGGAGCCTAGGAGACTAACCCAGGCTTTATGGATTGCATTGTTGTTCTTTTTTCAGAGGAACAGCCGTGTTCGTCTGTATTCGCAAAAAGAAAAGGAGTACTTGTGGCACCTTAGAGACTAACCAATTTATTTGAGCATGAGCTTTCATGAGCTACAGCTCACTCCACGTGAGCATGAGCTCACGAAAGCTCATGCTCAAATAAATTGGTTAGTCTCTAAGGTGCCACAAGTACTCCTTTTCTTATTGTTGTTCTTGTGATTTTCTAGGCACCGTGATGCTAAGCATCACAACACCTGAGTCCTGTTATGGACGTGGGTCTTAGGCACATGAAGTCAATGGAATTATACATGTGCTTTAGCACTTTGAGTTAGAACCTATCTGAAATTAACTGGTCTCGGGGGGGGGGGGGGAAGAAATCATATGATTTCAATGTAAATAATAAAATCACTGGCAGTTTTCTGAATAGAGCATATTATGGAGCACAGTTCTCCTTCACTACTTCTTGCCCCTTCATCTTGCATCTGTCATGTCTCTCCTTCTCTTTTTTCTTAGGAATAACAGGCAACATGCTAACATCATCTTTTCTCTCAGAAAAGGAAAATAAATAAACCATCACACATGTCATCACCAATGAAACACTGTCCCACTTATATTGACATGATTTGCATCATCCTGTGAGTAGGCAACAGCCTGTGTAATCAAAAGGAGAACAACCCCCAACTGGCTGCTTTTACCTGTAACGAGTACAGAATAGATAATATTTCTGTGCAGCAGACCACTACAGCAGAGGAGCCAGGTCATGAGGACTAAGCTTTTATTGTGGTGCCCATTTTCGAATTGTCCTCTGGCATGTCAACAGGGCATAAATGTGGTGTTTTGGCACATCCCCCTTTCATTCTTCCACTGCTACCCTTTTGTTCATTGTGTGTGCTGAAGGCCAGTAAATGCAGCTACAAATAAGACAATGCTTAATTAACACAATACATTTCAACTTGTTGAAATACTCCCCAGTCCCCTAGCCAGAGCTCTGACACAGAAGCTATTGTTAAGATATAGCTGCATCCTTCTTCACTTAGACCATGCCTGGCAATGGCTTGTGGTGAACAGCGGTATGCGCGTCAAGTGACAGAAAACTGGAAACCAGTAAATTCAGTACTTTTACTTGGTAGAAATATTTATGCACTGTTGTATATGGAGTGGGAGTGTAACAAAGTTCTTTCATACATATATCATGTACAAAAAAATACAGACATACATAAGGGATTTTGCAACAAATACAGTGGCCAACTCTCATTGTTCCCTGCACAAAAGTTATAACAAAGACATTTTAACACCTGTGAAAAATATCTGAATTGCCTGCTGTGGCAGGCAGGACTCACCTTTCCAATTTTTAATTGTCTCAGTGTTGTTATGAAAGAGGTGTTAATGGCCTGCCATTAGGATTCTTGGAAGCAAACCTGATCCAAGACCTTATCACAGTAAATGGGGGAGTTAAACTTTCAACTGAAGTCCCTTGTGTAGTAAAAAAAGCTGCAGAGAAAATAGGGAGCTGACACCTAGATCTGTTGACAAGACTATGCAGCCCAGAGGGAAATGTGTAACTAACTCCTGCATCTCAGATTCAGGGGCTGGGACAAATCTGTTGTGCGGGCAGTCAGCTTGGAGTTTGTATAGTTTAGCTGGGTCCCCTGAAGACAGACAGAGAGAAGAGAGTTGTTTCTTGAGATAGGACAGAAGGGTCTGGTCCAACACTTGAAGAAGCGAATTGCCTGTGTTCAGTGTTGTTCCTACCACTGTTCAGAGAAGCAGGACGTGTACATTTTGTGAATAAATAAATTACACTTACTCTGTGTCACCGATTTCTCATCCAAAAGGAAACCACCTTGCAAGACTCCAAATTTCAGCTACCACTTGGCCACCGGGGCCAATAATATCTACAGTGAGGATTCTTAATGTTGAGCTTTCTCTCCTGGCTCTTACACTTACAGAGTTGAGTCCTTCCAGGACACAAAAAAGCAACACAGTTTGCAAATGACTTACTGTGTTTACATTTGAACAATGGTTTACATTTGTCCATCTGTAAAAATGCTTTGAGATCTACTGATCAGAAAGATGTTTCAATACAATCTTTAATTAAAATAAATCTAGAAAGCTTGTTTGCACAAATATGTGTGGGGAAAATGGAAGCACTTCTTTGTAATAAATACAGCAGCATAGTCTAGGAAAGCAGTTATTCCTACTCTGATTTCAGTAGATATTTGGTAAGAGAAGGGAATTTTATGTTTTGCATATTGTCCCTTACTTCAGAGAATGAGATTTTCAGCTGTTTGAAACAGGGAACAATCCTTCATGCACGTTCATACAGCAGCTACCTCAATGGGACCTCTGGACACTATTGTAATATATCTATATCTATATTTATATATCTATATCTATATCTATATAGTTAGAATGAGAATATACCTCATCCTTATATAATATTAGATCTTCAAAGTGCTTTAATAATAGGAACTCAATAACCCCAATGACAACCCTGTGAGCTAAGCAGGTATTTATTATAATAATCCCTATTTTACAGATGGGGAAACTGAGACAGACTGGCTTGCCTAAACCCATCTGGTGAATCAGTGGCAGAAATGCAGCATTACACTTGGCATTTTGTGCCTCCCAGTCTGATTCCTATTAACTAGACCATGCTGCCTCTCTGGGAAGTTTAAATTCACTGCTAGTGTATGTTGTGCTTCGTGGTGCTTTCGCATGAAATACTCGATGAATTATGACTGGGCTGGTGTTGGTGACATGTTCTTCCTTGAGCATGTCACATTTGGCACTCTGGCAGGGAGAAACAAAGATAAAGCTGACACAAAGAGAGAGCTAAGAATGCTCTACCATGTAGCGGATCTAGTAAATCCTATACAGATTCTGCAAATTGTTTATAGTGCCAGTTTACAGGGTTTTATTGGTGATCCCACATTAATGGCGGATTTCTGCCTTTTGCGGACAGAGATGTGCTAGAGGGTGTGCTCAGGGACTGCTGTTTAGCCAAACTCCTAGGAGGGACTCAGCGAGAATTCTTGGGGCTCCCTGAAAGAGCGTTCCCGAGTGGCAGCTCGACTTCTCTGCCAGAGTCTGTCGTGTGCACTCACTTCTGCACCTGAAGGTGTGCTAGCAGGAGCCAGGGCTTGCATTCTGCTCACACTTATTGGTTGCTTGGCTCCTGCATGAATATACAAGAGGGAGAAGGTTTCTTTTACCCTCCCTTCTGCACCCCATCATGTGCACCCACAGGGCCCAGCCACAGCAAGTGAGTTATTCTTTAATTCACTTTTATTTTCTGTTTTCTCTCTAGACTGTAGAATCCTAATAAATAACTTTCTGTTGACTCTAATCCAACCTCGGTTGGATCTGGGGTCCATATTTGCAGATGCTCTCAAAGGGGACCTCTCTATTATTCTTCAAGAGGCAGCGAAAGGTGAAAGGGCTCGTCACTGGGCAGGTTAAGTCAGTGTGTGTCTTCCTCCCCAGCTGTGCCAAAGAATGGTCATTGGCTACAGTTGAGGGAACAAGAGGGACAATTCACACCCAGCCAGATCTGATTAACCAATACTGGACATATGCACAAGATCTGAAGCAAATCCAGAAAGTGCAAATAAATCGAAGTACATACTGTCCATTGATAACAAACAATTACATACATGAATGAGTTTTTCCTACAATAATCTTATGGAGATGACTTTCATTCATTGTTCACACGTCAGAGCTCTGAGAATTCTATTAAAGTGCAATGACCTGCTATGCAAACACTGTCCTTAATAAGCCCTTGAAGAGAGCTTTTGTTTGCCAGTTGCTGTTCACATGTCACTTTAAGATGTAACAGATAGCAGCTTTATAATTTGGCTTAGATAGTAAGCATTTTAAGCACCTCTGTTATTGCTCTACATATTGCCTCAATAACACACACGTGGCAAAATATGGGGGAGCAAGAAGACAGCTGTCACAAAAGGGAAATGTATTTATCAGAGCACTTGAGGTCTGCTTTGGATCCTAATGAGATTTATTTATCACTAATGCTACTGTTCTGCCTTTGTAAAGAAAGGGAATAATATTTCACCTCTTTTGGCAATTATTTAGAAAGTTGAGTTCACTGGGCCTTATTGTACTTGACAAGATTCTAAAATTTGCATAGGACAAAAGTAAAGGCAGTAATGTTTGTGGAATGCAAGTGACTGCACATATTATACAAATTGTCCATTTTCCGGTGAGGAGCACATTTGCTAATTATGTATGTTTTTTAGATGCTCTTGGACGCCTGGGATCTCAATTTGTAAGTCAGCATAATGTGATGCAACTTGACAAGCAATATGGTTGTAGCAGCTAACATCCAGATAGATCTGCAATATCTGTGAACTAGCAGCTACTCAGATTCTCTAACTGTATAAAAGATTTTCAGATAATTTGGCACAACTCTAGATAAAAGCAGACAAACAAGGTCGGAGAGGGTTGTTAATTCAATTTTTTCAGAAGAAAAAGAAGTAGCACTCCATAATCTTTCGATTATATGTCCATTTTTCTTAAGAGAGCTTGTCATGTTCTTTGGCTTTTACCATTTTATATTAAATGGTTACTGTTGTATTTATTTGTTATTATTATTCATACCTTTGACTATGAAGAGCAGGTAATTACAACAGGGATTTCAAGGACTTTCTTAGATTCTTCTCCAGCTCATCTTCTGTAGTTCTAATTTTAAAAGGGAAACTGCAGTAGCTTCCTCTGCCTTCTCTCAACCCTGACAGCTCTATTTCTCTACCTCTCCAGACCAATTTGTTTTTCAGGGTCACACAGGAAATCCTTACATAAACTCAGTGGGCCCAGTGGGGAGCGGGGACTCAGGAGGCAAGATTCTGGGTGGCTGCCCCACTCCTGGCTGAGCTCCCAGTGGGGAGCAGGGAATGGAGAGCAGGAGGGGGGCAGCTCCCCACCACTGCCCCTCATAGGTCTGTGGAAGCGCTTCTGGCGAGGACGCGTACCACTGACTGTAGGTGGGTAATGTGGACATGAACCACAGCAGTAATTAGTGTGGTGGCTGTAAGTCGATCTAATATAGGTTGACTTAAGTTTTTAGTGTAGAGATGCCTCATTTTAAGGTATGCAAGGGGCTTCTTTAGCCACCCAGGATTGGGAGGGTGTGAGGGTGGTTTACTGCCACATTAACCATCAGTTCCCTCCCCTAGGTTGTGAATTCTGGGCAGTCCTTCTTAGAGGCACAGCACAGAATGTCACCCCTTATCTTTTGTTTCTGTATTGCTGCGCAGAAGCACTTTGCATAACACTGGCTTTATCATTACACACCAATATGCAGCACTCTTCAACTAAGCACATATTTATTGGTCTCCACAGCACTGATAATGGTGCCCTGTTTAAGGGGGAAAAAAACACCTCCACATAGCCAAATCCTTCCTTGGGCAGTGCTTTTAGAAGTAACAAGGATGCTGGTGAGATGTATCCTCTCCTCCTCTGACTTCTAAGCCCATTGTGACAATCCAGGTCCAGCCAAGCCAGGGGGAGAACAGAGAGGTCTAAACCTCCCAAAATAAGCAATTTAATCACCTGGTTGTGGACAATGTCATTGTGATATAAAGTATGTCAAGTAAGGTCCTTTATGAAAGCTTGTAATGTTCTGAACGTGATGGTTCTTAGGAGATAGGTGACAGATTATGGTTATGAATGTGTAGGCATGTATATATGTGTAGAAAATTGTAATTGTCACTATAATGCAACCACAGCATCACCTCACAGCAGTGTGTGAGGCAATCAGGGAGGCAGGGCACCTTCCAGGCCAGGTGTTTACATGAAACCAACTCCAATCACCTCTCATTGTCCAGCTAGGAAGAGACAATGGAGGACCATTAAAGTTCAATGGGAACACATTGAAACAACTTGAAAGTAAAAAGGAAAGTCCAGTCTGGAAAACACCCCTGTTCTGTGTTAATATAAATTACCATAGTCTGAGGAAAAAGTAAAAAGAGCTGCAAACCCTGTTAAAAGGCAAGGGATTTGAAGTGAAGGCTATCTGGAAATTGAGGACCAGAATCTAAGCAGGGTGCTCAGTCTGTTAAACACTGGCTCCCCTCTAGGACAGTATAGAAGTGTACAGCCTGATATTGCATGTTTATGTTTATTTTCTGTGTCGCCTGTATGTGTTTGATTTTCCTTATTATTTGATCTTTGAATCTATGATTTTTCTATTTCTAAACTTTTTGTTTATTTTTACTTCAAGCAAGTCTGTTGTGCGAACTGCGTGGAGTGTGTGTGCCAAAGTGGACTAACAGTTGCAGGCAGGTTTTATGCCTTCGGAGGTGATGAACCAGAGGGGAAAAGTCCAAATGTCTGGTAATTAAGAACTCTGGAAGACTTGAACCATAAGAGATTGTTGAGTCACTGTGCAAGAAATAACGAGGCTGGTGAAAGCCAGTGTGGGACCCTTTGCTTGTCAGATGGCCACTGGTGTCAGAGTGCTGAACTATAGCAACATAGCATAAAGACACCCAAAGTTACAATGCAGGTGGTGACAGAACCACTTATTGGTCTGGGTGATCCCCCAAATGTTACACCCATGTTTCAGAGAAGTTCCGTGAGGAAGGTAGGGGCAGGAATGTCTGGTGGGGACACACTTTGAAAAGGAGTGTGGTCTAGCTAGCATGTGCTGCAAAGTGCCGCATAGTTCCTAGCTGCGGGAGGCAAGGTAGAACTGGACTTGACACCTCCCCAGTAACACCACTGGCTTCCCTCACACATGCAAATTTAGGGCCATGGCGTTCAGGCTAATATAGGAGATTTTTAGATTTGCCACCAGCTAGTTTTGAAGCATGTGGCAGATACTCCTGTCTTCATTTATTTTATTTTTCCCTTAGCTTGTAATTTAAGATAAATAGATAGAGAGAGAGTTAGCCCTGGTCTACAGAGGGATGATCAGCGAGTTATCTCAAGTGTCTATACACAAATGCAAGAAGCCTGGGAAATAAGCAGTGAGAACTGGAAGTCCTGGCACAGTCAAGGAAGTATGATGTGATTGGAATAACAGAAACTTGGTGGGATAACTTACATGACTGGAGTACTGTCATGGATGGATATAAACTGTTCAGGAAGGACAGGCAGGGCAGAAAAGGTGGGGGAGTAGCACTGTATGTAAGAGAGCAGTATGACTGCTCAGAGCTCCGGTATGAAACTGCAGAAAAACCTGAGAGTCTCTAGATTAAGTTTAGAAGTGTGAGCAACAAGGGTGATGTCGTGGTGGGAGTCTGCTATAGACCACTGGACCAGGGGGATGAGGTAGACGAGGCTTTCTTCTGGAAACTAAGGGAAGTTACTAGATCACAGGCCCTGGTTCTCATGGGAGACTTCAATCACCCTGCAATCTGCTGGCAGAGCAATACAGCGGTGCACAGACAATCCAGGAACTTTTTGGAAAGTGTAGGGGACAATTTCCTGGTGCAAGTGCTGGAGGAACCAACTAGGGCAGAGCTCTTCTTGACCAGCTGCTCACAAACTGAGAAGAATTAGTAAGGGAAGCAAAAGAGGATGGGAACCTGGGAGGCAGCGACCATGAGATGGTCGAGTTCAGAATCCTGACACAGGGAAGAAAGGAGAGCAGCAGAATATGGACCCTGGACTTCTGAAAAGCAGACTTTGACTCCCTCAGGGAACTGATGGGCAGGATCCCCTGGGAGAATAACATGAGGGGGAAAGGAGTCCAGGAGAGCTGGCTGTATTTTAAAGAATCCTTATTGAGGTTACAGGGACAAACCATCCCGATGTGTAGAAAGAATAGTAAATATGGCAGGCGACCAGCTTGGCATAACAGTGAAATCCTTGCTGATCTTAAACACAAAAAAGAAGCTTACAAGAAGTGGAAGATTGGACAAATGACCAGGGAGGAGGATAGAAATATTGCTCAGGCATGCAGGAGTGAAATCAGGAAGGCCAAATCACCCTTGGAGTTGCAGCTAGCAAGAGATGTTAAGAGTAACAAGAAGGGTTTCTTCAGGTATGTTAGCAACAAGAAGAAAGCCAAGGAAAGTGTGGGCCCCTTGCTGAATGAGGGAGGCAACCTAGTGACAGAGGATATGGAAAAAGCTAATGTACTCAATGCTTTTTTTGCCTCTGTCTTCACGAACAAGGTCAGCTCCCAGACTATTGCACTGGGCAGCACAGCATGGGGAGGAGGTGACCAGCCCTCTGTGGAGAAAGAAGTGGTTCAGGACTATTTAGAAAATCTGGATGAGCACAAGTCTTGGGGCTGGATGCTCTGAATCCGAGAGTGCTAAAGGAATTGGCGGATGTGATTGCAGAGCCATTGGCCATTATCTTTAAAAATTCATGGTGATCAGGGGAGGTCCCAGATGACTGGAAAAAGGCTAGTGTTGTGCCCATCTTTAAAAAAAGGGAAGACGGAGGATCCAGGGAACTACAGGCCAATCAGCCTTACCTCAGTCCCTGGAAAAATCATGGAGCAGGTCCTCAAGGAATCAATTCTGAAGCACTTAGAGGAGAGGAAAGTGATCAGGAACAGTCAGCATGGATTCACCAAGGGCAAGTCATGCCTGACTAACCTAATTGTCTTTATGACGAGATAACTGGTTCAGTGGATGAGGGGAAAGCAGTGGACGTGTTATTCCTTGACTTTAGCAAAGCTTTTGATACGGTCTCCCACAGTATTCTTGCCAGTAAGTTAAAGAAGTGTGGGTTGGATGAATGGACTATAAGATGGATAGAAAGCTGGCTAGATTGTCGGGCTCAATGGGTAGTGATCAATGGCTCCGTATCTCGTTGGCAGCTGGTATCAAGCAGAGTGCCCCAAGGGTCAGTCCTGGGACTGGTTTTGTTCAATATGTTCATTAATGATCTGGAGGATGGCGTGGATTGCACCCTCAGCAAGTTTGCAGATGATACTAAACTGGGAGGAGAGGTAGACACGCTGGAGGGTATGGATAGGATTCAGAGGGCCCTAGACAAATTGGAGGATTGGGCCAAAAGAAATCTCATGAGGTTCAACAAGGACAAGTGCAGAGTCCTGCACTTAGGACAGAAGAATCCCATGCACTGCTACAGACGAGGGACTGAATGGCTCGGCAGCAGTTCTGCAGAAAAAGACCTAGGGGTTACAGTGGACGAGAAGCTGGATATGAGTCAACAATGTGCCCTTGTTGCCAAGAAGGCCAACGGCATTTTGGGATGTATACGTAGGGGCATTGCCAGCAGATTGAGGGACATGATCATTCCCCTCTATTCGACATTGGTGAGGCCTCATCTGGAGTACTGTGTCCAGTTTTGGGCCCCACACTACAAGAAGGTTGTGAAAAAATTGGAAAGCATCCAGTGGCAGGCAACAAAAATGATTAGGGGACTGGAACACATGATTTATGAGGAGAGACTGAGGGAACTGGGATTGTTTAGTCTGAGAAAGAGAAGAATGAGGAGGGATTTGATAGCTGCTTTCAACTACCTGAAAAGGGGTTCCAAAGAGGATGGCTCTAGACTGTTCTCAGTGGTACAAGGAATAATGGTCTCAAGTTGCAGTGAGGGGAGGTTTAGGTTGGATATTAGGAAAAACTTTTTCACTAGGAGGGTGGTGAAGCCCTGGAATGCGTTACCTAGGGAGGTGGTGGAATCTCCTTCCTTTGAAGTTTATAAGGTCAGGCTTGACAAAGACCTGGCTGAGATGATTTAGTTGGGAGCTGGTCCTGCTTTGAGCAGGGGGTTTAACCCTGCACCCATCCACAAGACGAAGCCATTTTCGTGAAATTAAAGGGCTCTTAAAATCAATTTTTGTACTCCTCCCCAATGAGGGGATTAGCGCTAAAATCAACATCGCTGAGTCAAATTTGGGGTAGTGTGGATGCAATTCAACACTATTGACCTCCGGGAGCTATCCCAGAGTGCTCCATTGTGACCGCTCTGGACAGCACTTTCAACTCAGATGAACTAGTCAGGTACACAGGAAAAGCCCCAGGAGCTTTTGAATTTCATTTCCTGTTTGGCCAGCATGGCGAGCTCATCAGCGCAGGGGACCATACAGCGCCAGAACTGCAAAAGAGTTCCAGCATGGACCAAACTGGAGGAACTGGATCTGATCGCTGTATGGGGAGACGAATCCATCTCCGTTCCAAAAGACGGACAACTCCATTCCAAAAGACGTAATGCCAATATATATGCCAAAATCTCCAAGGACAAATGCGAGGTGTTTACAATTCTCACAACTGCAGCGGTGATTGGAGCGGGCTCCCGCTTCCAGTGCTATGGCGTATGCGTGGGCAATCCAGGAAAAAGGGCGAGAAATTATTGTCTGCCTTTGCTTTCACGGAAGGCGGGAGGGGTCACTGATGACTTGTACCCAAAACCACCAGCGGCTACCTTGTCCGTTATCTCAATTTTTTTAATTAATAAAGAAAGAATGCATGGTTTCAAAACAATAGTTCCTTTATTTCGAAGGAGGGAGGGTGGTTGGCTTATAGGGAATTAAAATCAACAAAGGGGGCTTGTTTGCATCAAGGGGAAACACACACAGCTGTCACTCCATAGCCTGGCCAGTCATGAAACTGATTTTCAAAGTCTCTGTGATGTGCAGCACACCTTGCTGTGCTCTTCTAATCGCCCTGGTGTCTGGCTGCTCAAAATTGGACTCCAGGCTATTTGCCTCAACCTTCCACCCCACCATAAACATCTCCCCCTTACTCTCACAGATATTATGGAGCACACAGCAAGGAGCAATAACAATGGGAATGTTGCTTGCGCTGAGGTCTGACCAACAGCGCCACCAAGCTTTTAAATGTCCAAAGGCACATTCTACCACCATTCTGCACTTGCTCAGCCTATAGTTGAACTGCTCCTTACTCCTGTCCAGGCTTCATGAGCCATGGGAGCAAGGGGTAGGCTGGGGTAGGTGCGACCGCGTGGTGCTGCCAGCTGGGAGAGCAGCCTTAGGCAGAAGCCTCCAGCTTGCAGGATAGCAGAGTTGCAGTGGAGCAAGCAAAACACCATTGATGAGGATGGCTAGCAGTGCTATGGTGTCTGCACGTTTAACCCAGGAAAAAAGCCACAAAACAAATTGTCTGCCATTGCTTTAATGGAGAGAGGGAGCGAGGGAGGGGCGACTGACAGCATGTACCCAAAACCACCCGCGACAATGTTTTTGCCCCATCAGGCATTGGGAGCTTAACCTAGAATTCCAGTGGGCAGCAAAGACTGCAGGAACTGTGGGATAGCTACTCACAGTGCACTGCTCCGAAAGTCGACGCTAGCCACGGCACTGTGGACGCACTCCACCGACTTAATGCGCTTAGTGGGGATACACACAATTGACTGTATAAAATCGCTTCCGAAAAATCGACTTCTATAAAATCGACCTAATTTTGTAGTGTAGATGTACACTGAAAGAGAGAGAGAGGAGCTGATTGTGGTGTGACTGGGACTAGAGTGAGTTAGTGCTATTCAGAATCAGCAAAGGTTGTAGGAAATGGCCCATAATTGGATTTGTGGGGATAGTGAACAAAAATTAAACCAGCTTAAAGAAAATCAGAGAATTATTATTGTTAAGTTCCAGATTTTATTTTTATTTCAGAATCGCTGCTTATTTGAATACAAGAGAATGTGAAACACTCTGGTAACATTTCAAAGCTGAAAGTAGGGAAGTGAATAACGTTGGACTGGAACTGCAATGCTCAGCAGACCCTTGAACTGCTCTGTGAAATCTGGCAAGTACTTGACAGCCTTTATTTGTCTGGATAATGGATGGAGGCAGAAGGTATGATCCAACTTTGAAAAGCAGAGAAAAAATAAGCCATAAGCACCCATACAGATAGCGCATAACTCTTTCAATCAGCCTCTACATTCTCCTGGGAGTCTGCATTCTTTTGGGTTGGTGATAACAACCATATAGTATTTACCCCAAGAACACATGCCAATAACATCAAAGGATTCTTCTAATTGACTTCAAATAGAATAAAGGGAGTGAGTGCTTTCTGTGCATGCCACAGAAGTATGTTTTAACTCTCCACTAATAGTATATCACTGGCCTCACATGAGATCTTTAGAGGGGCTGAGTTGATTCATTATTTGCCAAAAATGACCAGACATTGGTACAATCTGGCATTGCTGCCAACGGTGGCACCACCCTGTTCTTTTTGTTTTATCATGAGGTCAGAGAAAGGTCTTTTGATTTGTATTTGACTGTCATAAAATGTATTGTCCAAAAGGCCACAATTAAAGTAAATTCATTACTGTTACTGGCTCCTAGTATTACAGATCAGTTAGCTATATTAAGGCAGAACTCTAAGTACCTGATTTTCAGCTGGGCCTTATTTCTGTGACCGTAATTGCACCTCCTTTGTTACTCCCATAGTTTACTGTGAGCACAAATATGAGTAGTTAGACTTCTTCGTTTGTGGGTGTGAAAAAGGCAGGCACAGCTGTTTGCAGGCATGGTTTTGTGCTTTCCAAAAGAAAAAAGAGGCACATAATATGACTACTTTTGTGTTATCAAGACTATACATTTATTCCCACTCAAACCAGAAGACATGGGCAGCGGGTGAACCCCTGGCTTGGGTAGACTAGCCCCCACCTCGACCCGCCCCTTCTGCCTAAGGGCCAGCCCCTCCCGCCAGAGCACAGAGCCACCCCTCCCAGCACACACCAGCCACCTCGAGCCCTGGAGTGCCAGGTAGGTGAGTGGGTGGGTGGGTGGTGCGGCCCCCCTCAGCCCTGGAGTGCCGAGTGGGCGGCGTTGCCCCTCTCCCCCAGCCCATGAGCACCTAGCGAGTGAGAGGATGGCACAGCCCCCCCCCCCCCTCCCAGCCCTGAAGTAGCAGGAAGGAGGGCGGGTGGTGTGCATCCTCCAGGCCAGGAATGCTCCCCCCACAGCCCCAGTGCACTGGGTGTGAGACATGGCCCCCCCTCCTCCAGCCCCAGAGTGTTGGGTGGGTGAGCGAATGGTGCACACCCCACCCACCCCCCAGCCCCAGAGCACCCTCCCCAGACCTGGCCCGTGTCTTTGCAGATCTCATCTCTTCTACCCCCACCCCCTGTGGCTGGAGGCAGCTTGTCCCTTCCTGCCCGCACACTTGCACAGTGTCAAAAGGCAGCTAACACCTCCAGGCTGCTGCTGGCCACTGACATAACCCTGCCGCCTCCTGTCCCCTGGCTACAGGGCAAGCAGGAAGGGGTTAAGCCCTAAGGATGCATTGTGCATCAGGGCCCTGGGAACCTGACTGCAGGGGCTTCAACGAACCTGGCCAGAGAGGTGGCTCAGGAGGGGAGGGTGCCTAGGGGATGGAGCAGCCCCCATGCTCTCTGGGGGCAGGACCCAGGGCAGGGAATTGGGGAGTAAAGAGGGTAATAGGCTCCTGCCTGGGGTGGGGCTGCTGTGGAGCCTTCTGGTTTGAGGAGTGAACAGGGTGTAAATCGCTTTCCCCCACCATTCCAGAGCTTAGCGAGGGGCGGAGAGGCTTCCCCATGCCAGTGCTGTGTGGGGCTTGGCACATACAGGGCTTGGCTTCTCCTGACCAGCGCCTTGAGCTGGAGGTTTTTGGGCTTTTCCAGGGCACCAGCCCAGGCAGAGGCAGTGGGGGAAGGAAGGGAGCCTGCCGCCCAGGCTGTTGGTGAGCTGAGCTCTCCAACCAGGGGTTGGTTCTCCGCACAGTGCTGGCAGCAGGACGTGCCAATATGGAGGAGCTGGGGAGGCGAAGGGGCAAAGCAGGGAGAGGACAGCCAGAAGGGAAGCACGTAAAGAGCAGATAGGTGGGCAACAGAGGTGACCCGTAACTGGCCACTGCCTGGCACCTGCCCGCACTCACCAGCCACCACAGCTCACTGTGCGCAGCCAGCGGCAGCCAGAAACGAGACAGGGGGCAGGGCCCTGCTGGCCAAGAGCTGACATGCAGTAGGGGCTGCACTCAAGGACCAGCAGGGGAGCGGCCAGCCCCGCATGTTGCAGCTTTATCTTTTATTGTATTTATTTATTATTATTAGAATAAGTTTATTCCTGTAGGTTCCCAAGGCACGCCATTGAGTGTGTACAGGGGCCAGAGAGGTGGAGGCAATTTTAAATTCCTTTGGGAGTAAAGGGACTGCAGCAGAGGGGTGGATAGAGGATTCACAGCTATCCAACATCACCACTGGGGATACTCCGGATCTCCTTTAATGTCAATATCAGGCACCCAGGCACCTGTTGCTCACTCCCGAGTAACCCATGGAGGAAAGAGGGGGAGGGGGTGTTATTTTGAGTACTGAAACGTTACTGGGAGGTAATCATTTTGAGTACTGAAACATTACTGGGAGGTCTCTCCGGAATACTAAATCATTACAGGGCCCTCTCAGTGGCACTTCAATAGATATTATTCCTTTGGAGTTTCACAAAGCATTCAAGAGTTTCCTATTCACTGTGTGAAATTTTTATGGAATTTGTTTTGAATATTAATTAGTACTTTCTAAATTTTAGCTATTTTACAGTATTTGTACTAGTGGGTAGAGTGTTAAAAGATTCAGAGATTCAGTTTACTTTATAACAACCTTAAACACCACACCTATTTTAAAATTTAGATGAAGAATCCAAACCGTTTCTGTGACGTAGCTCTGGAAGACACAATACAGAAACACTTTCCTTAACAACTTCCTCATCTCTACTAATTCTCTCCAGAGGAGTTCTTGAAGGAACTTTTCCCCCAGCATGCCTTTCAGGGGCTGACCCTTTAAATTTGGCAGAGCCAAGCAGCTGCACTCTTAAAGGTTTCAGAGTAACAGCCATGTTAGTCTGTATTCGCAAAAAGAAAAGGAGTACTTGTGGCACCTTAGAGGCTAACCAATTTATCTGAGCATAAGCTTTCGTGAGCTACAGCTCACTTCATCGGATGCATACTGTGGAAAATGCAGAAGATGTTTTTATACACACAAACCATGAAAAAATGGGTGTTTATCACTACAAAAGGTTTTCTCTCCCCCCACCCTACTCTCCTGCTGGTAATAGCTTATCTAAAGTGATCACTCTCCTTACTCTTACACTCTTAAAGTAGCCATTTTGGAACAGGCTGCTGCTGACTGCATCTCCCATCGTCCAGTTGGTTTGTACCTGTTATGTTTTTTTGCGTACTCTTAAGGCTAAGCCAGGAGTCAGAGGTGCTGGCCTCTGTCTGGGGGTGGAGTGGAATGTCACCTTGAAGGAGAGCCATGTATTCTCCCTTGAGTAGCCACCTGGTCAATGAAAAGAAAAGGAGGACTTGTGGCACAAGTCCTCCTTTTCTTTTTGCGAATACAGACTAACACGGCTGCTACTCTGAAATCTGCTCAGTGAGTAAACAGGGGGAGTGCACAGGCGAACGGGGAGCTGCAGTTGCATCCAGCTGCTACACAAAGGCACAAGAGAGGAGGGAGGCTTTTTGTACCTTCCATCTCTGCCTGTGCCTCTGCAGAGCCCCTGGGGCCAAGCTGGCCTGCAGAGAAGAAATTCTGCTTGAAATCCTTGCAAGCTAATCTGTAGTTCACCTCCAGTCCATGACTCCTTATTCTGAAATGGTAAAAGCTTATTTGCATGTGGCAAGGGTTACTATGCAAAAAACCAGCAGTGTCCTTAGTTAAGAAGTCTAGAGGTGTGAGAGGCATCTGCTACTTTGCTGCCCCCCTGGAAAGTAACTGGAAAGTGGTAGCATGTACATTCTTTGCTTTTTCCAAGCTAAGCTGTTTTCTTGCACATTTTTCTTACAACACAAATAAATTCATACCCATACAGATAATGGAGCTTAAATACAGAAAATCAGCTTAAAAAGATGAGATACAAACCAGTAACAAGCAATACTCACAATCAATATTGCCACACTGTCCTTAATTCATCCCCTTTGCTTAAGTAGTGTAACACTTGTGGGTCTGGATCATCCTTTCTGGAGGAAATACCTGCAGGAGGGGGTAGATTGGGGAAGAAATCTCAGTGAATATCCCCTTGTGGAGTTCCTCCCCATCATTCCATTGGGGATGGGATTTGCATCTTTGAAGAATATACCATGGTCATGCCACCAAATCTGGTGGATTCCTGGGTACAGAGTTAAAAGTATTGTTTCTTTAAATCTGTAGCAGGGAGCCAGAGGTGAGAGTAAGACGTTGGCAGAAGCTCCACACCTAAAGCAGACACATATAAAGTAGAGTTAGGGCTAATATTGCTTCCTTTTTTCTAATAAAGTTCCTTGTTCAGTGTCCGAAGAAAGCAACGCTTTCCATGATTCTTTAGCACTATCCTATACCAATGATCTGTGGGGAAATGGTGCTGTATGTGCAAAGGCTCCATGTCTCTGATCCAGCTCTAGCCCCCCAAATCCTTCCCCTAACCCCTGGCTGCTGTGAGCTTCCCAGGCCACAGAGGCTCCCAGGAAAGGGAGTATTCTGTAGTTATAATATACGCCAGTCTCGGTCCATATTATATTTTCTAGGGGATCTCCTGGGTGTCCCTCAGCTCTGTCCTCAGCCTGTCTAGTCTTTATTTCCCAACGCCATGGACCCGACCTATGGTGAAGCAGAGAAAGAAAAGGGGCAGCCTTTGCAGAGCCCAAAGGAGGTCTAGATTCCCTTTTCCTGCCTTTATTGCAGGTGAAGGGAGATCTACATGCAGAGATTCCCCTTTGTGCATGGACCTGCTGGGAGGGAGGATGCAGGCAATGGTTATTCATGAAGGATCTTAGAACGGTATGTGATTTTAAATAGCACTATGTACTGTAATGTCTAGGCACCCCAGCATAAATTTAGTGTGATACGAGAGGATTAACTCATCTGTTCTTTTGCTTGTATTGTTCTGCTTTCCAGAACTTTTAAACTTTCCTTAATATAGTACATGAATAGTGGCCAGAAGAAATGCATGAGACGTTTTGTTATACTTTTAATACATAAAAAGTTTTTTTGGAGTTGAGAGAACACATTACTGTGAATTTGTTCTTCAATAACCTAATGATATTTACTTCAAGTTATGCATGGCTTCCTAAGAAAGTTATCCCTGTATACTCAAGGAGTTTACGCAAGGTAAATACTCTCAGTAAATAATTACAGCTACAATTCATCTGAGAACCCAGCAAAGGATTAATGAGCATTAGTATTAGGGATGATTGCAAGGTGGGTGAGGTAATATCTTTTATTGGTGTTACTTTAAAGAATCAGCTGTGATCTCTGTTCTGCTAATCGGTCTGTTTTACCAGATGCAAACTATTGTCGTTGGGATGAGTGTTGTTTCCCGTATTTCACCCAAGCATGCAACATTAGCTAACCTGAGAGATTTTCTGAAATGTTGTATCCTTTATTTTAAGCAAAGCTTTTCTTCTTGATGACTGCATTGTTCACTAACTAGAGAATAATCAGCATGTTCAGATTCCTTGATATGCACATTCTTTAACTAATCGCCAGAACTGTAAATCAATAATCAGATTAGGAGCTTCTTGCAGAAAGCAATGGATTTGGTCTCCCTGATTGACAGCAGTAATGTAGTTCATTATTAGGATTAGTTCTTTCAAAAAACTCTTCACATTACAATAATATGTGCACTAGGACGTTTTTCTCCTTAGGTATCTCTTCCAGCCCTTTAGTCCAACTTGTGCAGTGGTGTATTACTCAGTGTGTCTTCTCCCCAGATCACTGGACAAACCAAAGATAGCATGATATTTGCTTTTTAAATAGATAGACTTTGGCATTTTGAAAGAAGCTCCCAGCAGGATGGCCTCCGCTGCTGAAATATGTCAGTAGCCATCTCTCCTCATTATTCAAATGGCCTTTTTGATGAATGGCAGCAGCAATCTTTCCTTGTTAGTGCTAGTTAGCAGAATGCTCATCACTATTGTTTTAGCATAATTATCTTCAGTGTTAGATGGAGGCCAGACTGTTTCCTATTAATGCTACTTGCTGGAGCTGATTTTTGTTCATAACTGTTAGTGCTAAGGCACGGAAATCATGAATACTAAAAAGCAATACATCACTTACCCATATGGAATATGCAAGAACATTTTTTTATTTCCTTTTTAGAAGGCATCACTTTAAAAATTCTCTGAATTGTATAAAGCTATTGGCATGTCAAATCAAATAATTTTTGTCTGTCTAACAGAGAGGTAGAAATGAGTATATTCCCAGGAATGTTTGTATCTCTTGACTTGATTGAACTAAACATAACTAAACTTTTGTCATTGCATCTCTGAGAGTGGGAAGAAAGAAAGAGAGAGAGAGATGTGTATTGTTCAAAATTTAAGAAATCTGCAATGATTATGTTGATGAAAGGTTATAACTATAGGAATGTTTTGCTAGCTGGAAGCTGTGCCTCAAATAAAGGGGAGGGAGAAAAAGCCCTACTCTTAATCTCTTAATGAGATAACATGTTACATATCCATTTACTGTAAGATTCCAGTCCACCACTGCTGGCTACAGTCAGGTTGGTTATGTAATGATGTTATTAGTATTATGAAATAGATTGCAATTCATTCATAGGGATATGAGCTCTGCAGAGTCCATTCAACTTCTCCCAAGAAAGAATCTATTTCTATTGTTCCAATAAATTTTGACATTTCCTTTTTAGGTCAACTGGTAAAAAATGTGTTGATAAGAGCATGTACTTTGAGGATGAGGTTTAACTTTAAAGAGAGTGATTATTTAATAAATCACTTTAATTATGCAACGCCTCACCAGCAATTAAAATACACAATTTAAAAACTAAGGCTCTGATTCTGCAATATGCCCCATGCAGGGACTGCCCATGGAGAACTCATTACAGGATCAGAGCCTCAGGTACTTATAAGAGTAAAGAGAGGGAACATGATAAAACCAGTCACAATTGCTTTGCTGTGGGTGAGCTTTTACAAAGGAAAAGGTCTTTATGTCTTAAAAAGGAGCCCCAGGTATAGCATTGTTTAGGTTCAACAGCAGGCCAATTTAGAGGCGAGGGGCAACAGAGGCAAAGATATGAATAGTGCCAGTGTGGGGAATCAGAGTAACAGCCGTGTTAGTCTGTATTCGCAAAAAGAAAAGGAGTACTTGTGGCACCTTAGAGACTAACCAATTTATTTGAGCATGAGCTTTCGTGAGCTACAGCTCACTTCATCAGATACATACCGTGGAAACTGCAGCAGACTTTATATACACACAGAGAATATGAAACAATACCTCCTCCCACCCCACTGTCCTGCTGGTAATAGCTTATCTAAAGTGATCAACAGGTGGGCCATTTCCAGCACAAATCCAGGGCCTGCAGCAGAGCCAATCTCCAGGCAACCTAATGAGCAGGGTGGGCCTTTAGTGGGCTATTTGGCTATGTCTCCTGATTGGGTGGAAGCGTCAGCAGACTGGCTCTTAAGCCCAGCAGCAGGGGCAAAGTGGCTGTTCAAAACATTTGCCCACTGCTGCAAGAGCTGCTGTGCCCGCTTGCTGCTGCCTTGTTCCAGCCTTGGACTCAGCCCTGTTCCTGTCTGGCCTTACTCCAATAACCCAGTTCTGACCCTCAGCTCCAATTCCTAACTTCTGACTTTGGCTCTGGCATCTGGTCTCTGACTCCAGCTCTTACCCTTCGGTTTGGCATCTGCCTCTGGCTCCAGTCCTGATCCTGGGCTCTGAGTTCTGGCTCTGGACTCCGATTCCTGGCGACAGATGTCAGATCCAATCACTAGGCAAGACTGCCCATGTCCTGGGTCAATGACAGTTTGAGCAGTCCCAACACCAAAAATAAGGGAACTAGAGTTGATACACCAAGCATGAATTCTACCCAGGTGAATCACTCTGATAGAAAGTAGAAACCCTACAGACTTTGCCCAGGTTGATACCCTGCAGGTACAGAAAGCGGTCCTATAAACTCAAACCACACTGCCTTCAGCTCTGACTCCCCCAACCCCAACGATCCCAAGCTCCCCCGACCTGACAAGTTCAATGGCGACTGTGACAAATTTTGTGGATTCATAAATCAGTGTCTGCTCCTGTTTCTGCTATGCCCACATTCATACTCCACAGACCAAGTATGAGCGGGATTAATTATTAGCCTGATTACCTGGGAGGCCATGGCTTGGGCATCACCGCTCCTGGAAAATCCAGCCCCCTTCCGGGACAATTTCAGGACTTTGTGAGGTCTATGGGGGTGATCTTTGATGACCCAAGTTGGCCTAAGCCATGCTTCAGGTATTGTGGCAGGGACACTGGGCAGTTGCAGTGGCATTCAGATGCTTGGTAGCAGACATAGAGTGGAACAAGGTTGCCTAGTGTTAACATTTCTGGCTCAGCTTAAACAACAATATTAATGATGAATTGGCATAGGTGGAATCCCTGTCTGGCATAGAAGTCTTAGTTGACCTATACATCAAGGTCGATGACAGTTTCACTGAACACCACCAAGACAAAGATGGTCCTGCTGGCTCCTGCCAGCCGTGCCATTGCTGACACTTCCTCCCATCACCAATTCCTTCTCCATCACCTAAACCCATGCAATGTCACTCCAACACAGAGAAGAATCATTGCTGGGCATTGGACCTCTGCCTTGACTGTGGGAAACTAGGACACTTTGCATCAAGCTACACGGCTAACATCTGATCTGTGCCCAGTCAGGAAGTGCCAAGCTCGAGCCCCAATAGTAGGGTACAGGCTGTGCTGGAGCTCTTCCCCTCTTCCCAGCAACTCATACCAACACTCATTTGCCCATACCCTGGTGATGGCCAATCAGCACCTAACATCTCTCCACCTCCCTCTCCTGCTTCATCACTCTGTGATACCTGATATCAACCTAGGCAGGCTGGTGGACTCAAGTGTCTCAGGCAATTTCGTAGATCTGGAGTTCACCCAAGCACACAATATCTCCATCCAATGCAAAGGACTCCCCACCTAGATGCGTCCCTCTTTTCTTTGGGACCAGTCACCCACCAGAGGGCTCCCTTAGAGGTCACAGAGAAACTCTCCAGTTTGGGCTAATTTGTGCATCCTGGGCATCCCCTAGCTCATTGCCCGTCCACTGTGTATCCATTGACAGGCATGATACACTTTGACTCCCCATCTTATTGATAATCCTGTTTCCCAAGAACCAACCCAGGACCAGCAACCCATTGTAACTTACTCAGTCCTCCAAAGAATTCAGAGATATGAAGCAAAGGTGATCTCAGCAACCCTCACCACCTCCCCAATGACCCCAGGTATTCCTGTTAAATATCAACACTTTGCCGACATGTTCAACAAAAAGAAAGCCGAACCCTATTACCTCATTGCACCTATGCCTGCTCCATCAGCCTCTATCTGGGAGCAAAGGTTCCCTTCAGGTGCATTTATGCCCTCTCTGAACTCGAACTACAAGATTCCAGAGATGTATCGAGGAAAACCTGCAGAAATGGTTCATTTGTCCCTCCATGTCCCCAGCCAGGGCCCCAATCTTCTTTATGGTGAAGAAAGACAGCTCCCTCTGGTTTAGTTTGGACTGCCAAGTACTGAACAAGATTTCAGTCTGAAACTGACACCCCATACCACTTATTAATGAACTGTTCGAAAGACTCCATTCTGCCAAGATCTTCACAAAGTTGGATCTCTGCGGAGCTTATCACCTGGTGAGGATCCAGGAAGGAAATGAATAGAAGATTGCCTTCCTGATCAGATATGACTACTTTGAGTATTGGTCACAGTGTTCGGGTTGTGCAATGCCCCGGTGACCTCCCAACATTTCATAAATGACATAATTAAGGACATGTTGGATCCAATTTGTTGTCATTTACCTAGATGGCATCCTCCTTTTCTCCAAAAGTGAGGATCTCTACAATCATCACATGTGCACTCTTTTGGAGAGACTCCTCCAAAAACCACTTCTTCATGAAGCTTGAGAAGTATGAGTTAGATGAGGACAATGTGGAATTCTTGGGATATATGATCTTGCTTGAGGGACTCATCATGGACTTTCATAATGCGTTGGCAATATCTGTCTGGCTGAACCCAAGGATGTACAGGGGATGCAGCAATTCCTGGAGTTCACCAGTTTCTATAGGTAATCTATTGAAGGATTATCTAGCCACATTGCATCCATAACTGCACTTCTGTAAAAAGGGGCCTGGTTCACCTGGACCACAGAGGCCTTTGATCTACTGAAGAGGGCATTCACCTCACACACATCCTGATTTACCCAGTGCCTACTGAACCATTTATAATTGAGGCCATCACCTTTAATTTTGCATATGTGCAATTTTATCTCAACATGCAGGCACCTGCAATCAACTCCACCCCTTTGTTTTGATTCTCAAAAGCTAACCCTGGCAGAAAAAAAATGATGATATTTGGGACAAGCAGCTGCTGGCTATGAAGGCAACTTTCAAGGAGTGGCGCCACCTCTGAGAAGCCCGATTCCCTGTCCAAACATGATGGACCACAAAAACCTGGAATATCTATGGATTGCTAGATGCCTTAACTAATGCCAAATCCACTAGACCCTCTTCTTCACTCACTTCAACTTTGTGGTCACCTATCATCCATGGACCAGAAACAAGAAAGCAGATACCCTATCCCACAAGGCGAATATCTTGAACCTGGCAAAGAGCCCTCTGCCACAATGCTAACGGGGACAATTGTCAGCAGAATGACATCCTCCATCAGTTTCCTGCTCCCTAATGACCCAGATCCACATGACCTGAATGATGTGGGTACCCAACATGACTCCAAGTTCCGATTACAGAATGGTCTCCTGTATCACAAGGGTTTTATTTATATTCCAGAAGGATAAACCAGTCTTCAAGTGTTGAAACTATGTCCTAATTCACCACTTGTGAGTCATTTTGGCCAGTTTAAGACCTGAAATCTGGTGTCAAGAAGCTTCTGGTGGTCAAGCCAATGAGCTTATAGCAAGGATTATATAAATTCCCACAACCTCTGCGACTCCACGGAGAGCTCCATGATCTCCTCCAGCCTCTTCCCACTCTTCTACAGCCTAGGTCTTCAGTACCAATGGACTTGATTGTAGAACTGTCATATCCCAGGTGTTGGGTCACCCTCAAAGTTATATAAGTATGATAGAATTATAATTATGTAGTAGTAGAAATAAAGATAGACAAAAGAGTATATAGGTATTGTAAAAAGGTATGAACATCAGTTCCATGCTGTTGAATTTCACTCTGTAACAAATGCAAGGCCAAAGTGCTAATTATTTCAGGCTGGTACAGGACAAACAGTCTGTGCTGGAAAGTGATAAGAACTTTGAGGAAACAATGCTGTTCTTTAAAACAACACCCTGATGCTCTTTCTCTGTGGGGGCCCCTGGTCATAGAATCATAGAATATCAGGGTTGGAAGGGACCTTAGGAGGTCATCTAGTCCAACCCCCTGCTCAAAGCAGGACCAATCTCCAATTTTTGCCCCAGATCCCTAAATGACCCCCTTAAAGATTGAACTCACAACCCTGGGTTTAGCAGGCCAATGCTCAAACCACTGAGCTGTCCCTCCCCCGCTATGCCTATGTCATGCCTATGTAAATCTTGGTATCCAAAGAGGGAAAAATAGATAGTGGGATAAAACTTGTTGAATGAATCAAGAGTCATAGATTGTGTTGTTAAGTAAAAGAATGAATGATGAGTGCATGGAATTGAGAGCCTGAAGCAGGGAAATAATTGGTTAGTAAATGGTGCCAGCCTCATCCTAAGAATTTCAACCTTGATATCGATGGGCCAAAGAATATATATATATTGCGGATGATACTAAACTGGGAGGAGTGGTAGATACGCTGGAGGGCAGGGATAGGATACAGAGGGACCTAGACAAATTGGAGGATTGGGCCAAAAGAAATCTGATGAGGTTCAATAAGGATAAGTGCAGGGTCCTGCACTTAGGATGGAAGAACCCAATGCACAGCTACAGACTAGGGACCAAATGGCTAGGCAACAGTTCTGCGGAAAAGGACCTAGGGGTGACAGTGGACAAGAAGCTGGATATGAGTCAGCAGTGTGCCCTTGTTGCCAAGAAGGCCAATGGCATTTTGGGATGTATAAGTAGGGGCATTGCCAGCAGATCGAGGGACGTGATCGTCCCCCTCTATTCGACATTGGTGAGGCCTCATCTGGAGTACTGTGTCCAGTTTTGGGCCCCACACTACAAGAAGGATGTGGATAAATTGGAAAGAGTCCAGCGAAGGGCAACAAAAATGATTAGGGGTCTGGAACACATGAGTTATGAGGAGAGGCTGAGGGAACTGGGATTGTTTAGTCTGCAGAAGAGAAGAATGAGGGGGGATTTGATAGCTGCTTTCAACTACCTGAGTGGTGGTTCCAGAGAGGATGGTTCTAGACTATTCTCAGTGGTAGAAGAGGACAGGACAAGGAGTAATGGTCTCAAGTTGCAGTGGGGGAGGTTTAGGTTGGATATTAGGAAAAACTTTTTCACTAGGAGGGTGGTGAAACACTGGAATGCGTTGCCTAGGGAGGTGGTGGAATCTCCTTCCTTAGAAGTTTTTAAGGTCAGGCTTGGCAAAGCCCTGGCTGGAATGATTTAATTGGGGATTGGTCCTGCTTTTGAGCAGTGGGTTGGACTAGATGACCTCCTGAGGTCCCTTCCAACCCTGATATTCTATGATTCTATGATAATATGCAAAGTGGAGATAACCGGATGATCAACGGAGGGCGAACCGGAATCCACGCAAAACGCATCGAGGAAGAACAAGAAGATAACACCTAGCCATCATGGAGCTGTCATGGATGTTCCACCTGCTGATTGAGCTGATTGATGGTCATCTCAATTGTAAATTCAGCATGATGAAGCAACTCCCATAGACTTGTATTGAACCAGAGACCTATAAAAATTGGGTCCAGGGACTGTGTTCTTTGAGTCTGATTCTACACTCCAGGAGCATCGGATGCGCATCTGACAATGACTTGGCTCCATTCTCCTGTCCAGGCCACCTGGCCAGTGACCTGGCACGAGCAACATCTAGGCTAGTAACTATAACAACCTTTATGTAGAACCTGTGTGCGAATGTCTGTGTGTCTGACTGGATCTATATAGAAATTGCATATAGGAATATTTTGTTGTATTTACAATAAACGTGGCAATTTGCCTTGTCCCTCTTACAAGATCCTGTTGGTATCATTTTTATTAGTGTAACATAATTGGTGGAGAATTGTGGAAGAGGGAATATTGGCATCTGTCCCGGTTATCATAAACCAACTAGTGTGCACACAACTGGCTCATAGGAGTACAGCATTATTGGTTGACCTAAGCTCACTGACCTCCGGTAGGTAGGAGCTCACAGAGAAAAATAGAAAACTTTGGTAAAGCTACAATTACGGTATCCAAGCCAAATTACTCGCCGAACAAGATCAGGAGTAATAAAGAGCCGAAAGGCCTGGCACTCACCTGCTGAACGATAGATATCAGGGGTAACAAAAAGGAAACAAAAATAAGCTTGTAAAAATGTTTAACAAAAGGCAGGGGAAGCCAATAACAGAGGGAGGAATGGAATTAACAGAAGCTCCAGCCTCTCCCTTTGTAAAAGAAGGTACACCTTTTAAACAAATCCTTCAAAAATTTGGGCACAGTCCTTGGACTGAACAAGCCCTAGCTGATGTCTGCACTATTTCAGACCTAGAGGATAGAATGGCTCAGTATATCCTCACATACAAACCTTCTAGTGCTGCCAAAAGAGATGTAGCAGCAATTTGGTTGTTGTGGGAGGCATGTAAGGATTCTTACCTCCACTTGTCCTCAAGTAAAGAGGAAAAGGCACAAACGGAAAAGGGAGCAGACAATTGGATACCCAAAGTCAGCTGAAAATAGTGAAAGAGGCACTCCAGGAATGCAAAAAGAGAGAGAGATTCCTGGCAGACCAAGCTAAAGCCTCTGAGAAAATGGAAAGAGAATCATGTGCTCCAAGGTATGGTAAAGAAATTAACCTTGAAGCAGGGCAGAGCACCTGCAAATCCTAGTCGTTGTGAGTCACTAATTAAGAGTCTGAGACAAAAATTGGGCTTTGCCTCTAAGCGGGTAGCAGCCATTACAGCAGGTGAAGGGGGAGAAGGTCCTATGTAGGGCACTCCCAGGCATAATTACAAAGAGAAAAGAGAGTGAAAAGTTAACTCTGCAGAGGCTGGAGGGAATTAAGCAGCTAAACTTTGTGAAAATGTTAAAAAGAAAAAGTGTTAGAGGAAAATAATTCTTGGTTTCTTTGCAGCCATTCTGAAGGAAAAATGGGCCCTTTTCCAAAGGAATGTCTGTAAATTAGCCAGGCAAAAAATAAACTATCTGATTAAAATCATTGGACTGGACAATTTAGTCAAATTTGCTAAAAGAACATAAGGGAGTTCTATTGGAACTTAACTGCCTCAAATGTATAAAGGGAATGTAAGATGTAAAAAAGAGAGCAGTGTGGAAGGGATGTTAAGAAAAGGAAAATGTGTATGTATCTATCTGTGTGTGTGTAAATATGTAAAGCTCTAAGGACCAATTGGTTTTGTTTTTGTATTAAATAATGCCACTAAAAATCCATTTGACTCTTTAATTCAAAGTTGCAAAACTGACAGACCTTTTTGCTCGACACAGGTAAGTAGTGTTGTTTGGCTTTGGGATTTGGCATTTAATCCTTAAGAGGTAACCTAATGCTTTACAAAATTTAAAATGTTTTTAAGTTGTGGCTGCAGCCAGGCAGTCAAAATCAGGAGAATAGAAAAAAAAAAAAATTTGGATTCTTTTTGTTTGTTTGTTTGTTTTTTGTTTGTTTTTGTAACAAAATAGCACATGAGAGCTGTAGTAAAAGAATAAATAAATAAGAAATTAAAAAAGACAGTGTCCCTCTGAAGCAACAGCAGTGGTGAGCTGCACAAAACAAAAAGAAGCAATGTTAGAAACACTGAGTCTTAAAATGGCTCTGTGTAATCAGACTCACTTGAGTAAAGGTACATGAAAACTCTGTAAGCACAAAAGAAATAGTTACACCTTATGTAAAAATTGATATGGATAATGTTATAGAACTTAAACTATGCAAGGAATGTGCATTTGCCCCAGAACATGTGCAGGGTATATTGTAGAAGGGGCAAAAGAAATGCAGACATACCATGCTACTTAATTAAAATGCTATTAGGGCTCCAAAGGGAGCCACCATAGGTTGGATTTTCTTTTTCAGATTGTTGTGTGTTGTGGAAGCAGAAGTTAAAAGTTAAAAGTAATCAAAACTCTGGTGAAAGTTGATTCGGTCCCTTTTAAGATAGAGTCTCTGAGCTGCTGATGGCTTTAAATCCAAAAGTCTGTGAAAATGCAAATTACCTAAATGATAAAGGAAGGAAAGAACTAGCAGCACAAAGGAGCTGCAGATAAAGAACATACCTGGTCAGCAAATAAATTGTCTAAATAAAAGGCATGGTATAACACGATAACTTTAATAAATCTAATGATAATAAGTACCCCTGTACAGTGTGTATGATTTTTGGAAAAATCCTTTAAGGTCATATGGTAATGATGCTTCTCAGCTATTACCTGTAAATAAACTTAAAACTTAACACACACAGGAAAATATGAGGGTAATTCCTCTGTTTTGCCTGCAATCAGCAAGGGTATTTGTAAAAGAAATATTTTAAGCAATAATCTGCCACCCCAAAAGGGGTAGAAACATGTTCTTTTTGTCTTTCAGGAAATCAGGAAAAGCTGATGCCAGCTGAAGAGCAACCCAATACCATGAATCTACTGTCACAATAGAAATTGTGTTTTGTGTTCTATGTTTTGTCTTGAGATTTGTCTTGTTGCTAGCACTGTTGTGTGTTTAAAATATATATATATATGCATATATACTGCAGACTTTCAGGTAATTAAGAATAAATTAAGCTCTCTGTGCCAACTACAAGATAGCCTAATTCAGAACGTAGACCTGGTTCCAATAGGCATTGGCAATGTAAAAGCTAGATGGAATCTTTGGCAATGGCTTAATGCCACTACCTGGATGTTGCATAAACAACAATTACAGCTAGAAAACCGCACAGCCATAGCTATGGGGTGTACGGAGATGCAAATTATGGCACTCTCCATATTAGAACAGGAAATGTTCTAGGTTATATCAGGGAATACTAAGGTCTTGCTACACCTACTAAAACAACAAAGAAGATCACTGTTTGACACATATCGGTACGAATGGATGCAGTATGTGTCCAGTAATGTAAGACCAGAACTACTGCTTGGAGAAATTATTATTAAAATATCACATCAACAAGGTCAGGAGACTCGGGTATGGAAAGTTAGCCCACTCCCTACAATGCATGTGGGATCACACTGGCTACCTCGGACTTCGAGCCAGTGGGCTGGGGAGGACGGAAAACTATTGGATATTAGAGGATGTACTGAATGGACACCTCAAAAGTGGGTGTGCTTATCCCTGCCTGAAGCCTCAGAACCTTGCAGTAAGGATATGTCCATTGGATCCTGTGTATGGGATGAGTTAAATAATGAAACCAGGGTATTGTATAATGGGCAATGTGTTTGTATTACCTCATGAAAAATTGTATATTGGGAGGATGGGAGGACCAGTAATCCACCGGTAGATGAATGTAAATGTAATGTAAGCACTATTTTCACTAAAAATCATACTTACTATTTGCGACAGCCAAAAATATCTCAATTTACAATGGAGGCAGAATTGCCAGAGTTCTCCATTCACCTTGATCTTGACTGGCAAGAGTTAGCACTAGAGTTACTAAAGAGCAAAGAAGTCACCCAGCTATTAGAACAAACAAGTGAGACCATAGGGAATAGAACTATCCACGTTAATTGGAATAAGAAAAGGAGTACTTGTGGCACCTTAGAGACTAACCAATTTATTTGAGCATGAGCTTTCGTGAGCTACAGCTCACTTCATCAGATGCATACCGTGGAAACTGCAGCAGACTTTATATACACACAGAGAATATGAAACAATACCTCCTCCCACCCCACTGTCCTGCTGGTAATAGCTTATCTAAAGTGATCAACAGGTGGGCCATTTCCAGCACAAATCCAGGTTTTCTCACCCCCCCCCCCCACAAATTCACTCTCCTGCTGGTGCTAGCCCATCCAAAGTGACAACTCTTTACATAATCAAGTCGGGCTATTTCCTGCATAGATCCAGGTTTTCTCACATCCCCCCACCCCCATACACACACAAACTCACTCTCCTGCTGGTAATAGCTCATCTAAACTGACCACTCTCCAAGTTTAAATCCAAGTTAAACCAGAACATCTGGGGGGGGGGGGGGGTAGGAAAAAACAAGAGGAAACAGGCTACCTTGCATAATGACTTAGCCACTCCCAGTCTCTATTTAAGCCTAAATTAATAGTATCCAATTTGCAAATGAATTCCAATTCAGCAGTTTCTCGCTGGAGTCTGGATTTGAAGTTTTTTTGTTTTAAGATAGCGACCTTCATGTCTGTGATTGTGTGACCAGAGAGATTGAAGTGTTCTCCGACTGGTTTATGAATGTTATAATTCTTGACATCTGATTTGTGTCCATTTATTCTTTTACGTAGAGACTGTCCAGTTTGACCAATGTACATGGCAGAGGGGCATTGCTGGCACATAATGGCATATATCACATTGGTGGATGTGCAGGTGAACGAGCCTCTGATAGTGTGGCTGATGTTATTAGGCCCTGTGATGGTGTCCCCTGAATAGATATGTGGGCACAATTGGCAACGGGCTTTGTTGCAAGGATAAGTTCCTGGGTTAGTGGTTCTGTTGTGTGGTATGTGGTTGTTGGTGAGTATTTGCTTCAGGTTGCGGGGCTGTCTGTAGGCAAGGCAAATACTCACCAACAACCACATACCACACAACAGAACCACTAACCCAGGAACTTATCCTTGCAACAAAGCCCGTTGCCAATTGTGCCCACATATCTATTCAGGGGACACCATCACAGGGCCTAATAACATCAGCCACACTATCAGAGGCTCGTTCACCTGCACATCCACCAATGTGATATATGCCATTATGTGCCAGCAATGCCCCTCTGCCATGTACATTGGTCAAACTGGACAGTCTCTACGTAAAAGAATAAATGGACACAAATCAGATGTCAAGAATTATAACATTCATAAACCAGTCGGAGAACACTTCAATCTCTCTGGTCACACAATCACAGACATGAAGGTCGCTATCTTAAAACAAAAAAACTTCAAATCCAGACTCCAGCGAGAAACTGCTGAATTGGAATTCATTTGCAAATTGGATACTATTAATTTAGGCTTAAATAGAGACTGGGAGTGGCTAAGTCATTATGCAAGGTAGCCTGTTTCCTCTTGTTTTTTCCTACCCCCCCCCCCAGATGTTCTGGTTTAACTTGGATTTAAACTTGGAGAGTGGTCAGTTTAGATGAGCTATTACCAGCAGGAGAGTGAGTTTGTGTGTGTATGGGGGGGGGGGGGGGATGTGAGAAAACCTGGATCTATGCAGGAAATAGCCCAACTTGATTATGTAAAGAGTTGTCACTTTGGATGGGCTAGCACCAGCAGGAGAGTGAATTTGTGGGGGTGGGGGTGGAGGGTGAGAAAACCTGGATTTGTGCTGGAAATGGCCCACCTGTTGATCACTTTAGATAAGCTATTACCAGCAGGACAGTGGGGTGGGAGGAGGTATTGTTTCATATTCTCTGTGTATATATAAAGTCTGCTGCAGTTTCCACGGTATGCATCTGATGAAGTGAGCTGTAGCTCACGAAAGCTCATGCTCAAATAAATTGGTTAGTCTCTAAGGTGCCACAAGTACTCCTTTTCTTTTTGCGAATACAGACTAACAGGGCTGTTCCTCTGAAACCTGTTAATTGGAATGTGTGGAATGTGTTGTTGGATAAAAAGAATGTATGTGAGGCTAGAATCACAAGCCCAACTCGCCTCTCAATATATGCTCTCTCAAAGATTATATAGAAAATGACACTATTGACTATATTATTATAGTGTCAAAAGAGGGATAATGTTGGGTTGCCCTCAAAGTTACATAAGTATGATAGAATTATAATTATGTAGTAGTAGAAATAAAGATAGACAAAAGAGTATATAGGTATTGTAAAAAGGTAGGAACATCAGTTCCATGCTGTTGAATTTTACTCTGTAACAAATGCAAGGCCAAAGTGCTAATTATTTAAGGCCGGTACAGGACAAAGAGTCTGTGCTGGAAAGTGATAAGAACTTTGAGGAAACAATGCTGTTCTTTAAAACAACACCCTGATGCTCTTCCTCCGTGGGGGCCCCTTGTCATGCCTATGTAAATCTTGGTATCCAAAGAGGGAAAAATAGATAGTGGGATAAAACTTGTTGAATGAATCAAGAGTCATAGATTGTGTTGTTAAGTAAAAGAATGAATGATGAGTGCATGGAATTGAGAGCCTGAAGCAGGGAAATAATTGGTTAGTAAATGGTACCAGCCTCATCCTAAGAATTTCAACCTTGATATCGATGGGCCGAAGAATATGCAAAGTGGAGATAACCGGATGATCAACGGAGGGCGAACCGGAAAACGCATCGAGGAAGAACAAGAAGATAACACCTAGCCATCATGGAGCCATCATGGATGTACCACCTACTGATTGAGCTGATTGATGGTCATCTCAATTGTAAATTCAGCATGATGAAGCAACTCCCATAGACTTGTACTGAACCAGAGACCTATAAAAATTGGGTCCAGGAACTTTGTTCTTTGAGTCTGGTTCTATGACCACCCTCCAGGAGCATCGGATGCGCATCTGACAACGACTTGGCTCCATTCTCGTGTCCAGGCCACTAGCAACATCTAGGCTGGTAACTATAACAACCTTTATGTAGAACCTGTGTGTGAATGTCCGTATGTGTGAATGAATCTATATAGAAATTGCATATAGGAATATTTTGTTGTATTTACAATAAATGTGGCAATTTGCCTTGTCCCTCTTACAAGATCCTGTTGGTATCATTTTTATTAGTATAACACAAGGACCCACAGTAATCCTGGTTGCCATTCGGCACACTTCATCCCATGCTTTACTGTTTCTACCACATGGGAGACAGCAAGGCTATTCTTGGAAATCATTACTAGGTGATACCCATAGTCATTGTGTCAGACCAGGGATTCCAGTTCATCTCCTGATTCTGGTAGGAATTTCTCCAACTCCTTGGCAATGAATCAGCCACAATTTAATGGGAAAACAGGGACAATCAGTAAGTTATCACCAGGGTGACTGGCTCCCTTTATTGTGCTGTGCTGAATATGCATATAACAATACAATCCATGTCTTGACCCAACATAGTCCATTCTTTGCAAACCATGACTTTCATCCCCCTCTTTCACCCAGATTTATACGTGATTTCCCCAGTACCAGCCACCATGGATTCACCCTCCCATCTACACTGCATGCAGCAAGAGCTAAAGGAATACTTGCAATCCTCCAAAAGAAACCTACAAACACCATGCAGACCAAAAAGAAAAGGAGTACTTGTGGCACCTTAGAGACTAACCAATTTAAGCTCATGCTCAAATAAATTGGTTAGTCTCTAAGTGCCACAAGTACTCCTTTTCTTTTTGCGAATACAGACTAACACGGCTGTTACTCTGAAACATGCAGACCAAGACTGTCAGGCTGCCCCCAATCTGGTTAAAAGGAACAAGGTGTGGCTTTCTGTCCAGAACCTTAAACTGAGCCAGCCATCTCCCATTGTAGGCTATCAATACCTGGGCCCCTTCAAGATTATAGAATGGGTAAACACTATGGCCTTCAGGCTACAGCTGCCCAAGTCTTAAAAAATCCACCCCATCTTTTACATCTCACTTTTAAAACCTTACACTGAGAACTCATACCTAAACAGTTCCATACCACTATCGCCACCTATAACAGTCCGTAGACAAGAGGAATACTTGGCCCATTGAATCCTCAATGCCCATTGAGTTAGGGGAAGGCTCCATTACCTGGTGGAGTGGGAAGGCTATGTTCTGGCAAGCACTCTTGAGAACTGGTAGAAAACATCCATGCTCTGGACCTAATGAGAGTTCCATCAGAAGTACCCTGAGAATCCAGTCCCAAGGCCTGTAGGAGGGGCCAATGCGGGGGAGGGGTGGTACTGTCAGGAATCAGGGCTTCCATCACAGACAGGCTGGAAGCAGAGCCTGCATCAGAGCCAATAGCTGGGCAACCTAACAAGCGCAGCTGGCCTGTAATAGGCTGCCTAATTGACTACGCTGCCTGACTGGTAGGAAAAGTTAGCAGACCTGCTCTTAAACCCAGAAACAGCAGCAGTTCAGTGGCTGGTGGATCAAAGCATTCACCCACAGCTGCAATATCTCCTGCTTGTTCCCAGCCTTCCTCCTGCCTTGCTTTAGCCCTGCTCCTGCCTTTGCCCCAGCCTTCACCCTGCCTTGTCTCACACCAGATAACCTGGTTCTGACCTTCAGCTCTGATTCCTGACTTCAGCTCTGACCCTTCGCTTTGGCATATGGCCTCTGACCCTGACCATGGGTGCCAATTCCCTTCTGCCAATGACTGCTCCAACCATTAGGCAAGACCACCCATGTCTCAGTCTCTGATGCCACCCTCCTTTTCCAAACAATGATTTGACTATTTAATGAAATATCTTTAGTTTTAGTAGGCAGTTTTTATGCATTATTCAAATGACAGTTAAGGAAATTTATTCAGGCTCAAACAGCACTTTAAATGGATTTTAAAACAATCAGCAGCAGAAAAAAATGAGAGGGGTGGGAGCACAAACTTGCTTATAAGATATGTACACAAATAATTGTATATTTTACATCTTTGTGGATTTATATTTTGTGATCCCCAAAGTACCACTTTCAAGAACATAACTTAGCCTTGAGATTTACTTTATTGAAGCATATCTTGGACTCAGAAACAGGGTGAATATCAAGTTGCTCATCAGGAAGATTTTTTCAAGTACACTTAGTAGAAATTAAATTCCTATGGAAGTATATTATTTCAGACCTCACATAATGCATGTCACACAGCTATTTTAGGATTTTTGAAAGCTGAAATGTAATCCAGTGAGGCTATCATGCAACCCACATCATTACTAAAATTATGTTGCATCGTTATTGTCATTGAGGAATAGCTTTTCTGATATGAGTATGTCCTTCTGTATACATTTGATTTTCCCCAGTCACTTATACTAGAAACATCTTTGAGTGCCAGATAACTGAACCTGGATCTAATCTGTAACTGATTTACTGCTCTTGCCTTCAGGGTCATCATCCATATACTTAATAGCACCAGTAGACATACCAGCTTTGACAGACTGTATATGAAGTTTTGTTTATAAAGCTCAGGCTGTGCCCAAACCCTGAGGATCTAACTCAAGCAAACTCCTATTGACTCTTGAACAAGGAGTAAGAACCTCAGGATTTGGCCCAATGTGTATGTAATACCAGGAAACTACATGCTTCTTTTAGATAATAAACAAAAAGGGGGGGGGGTCAAATCGTCTCAAGCTCAAAGACCAGTTAAGCACATGCTTACTTCTAAATATGTGAGTAGTCCCACTGATTTCAATTAGACTGTTTTGTGTGAGTAAAACTATGTGGTAGTAGGTGATATGAGGCTTAGGGAAGAGAGGATACCAGTACTATCGTTTTGGAGCAGGTGGAATCCATATAAAATCATTTCTTTTTCTGGGACCTTGAGATCCTACATGGGAGCCCCTGTGCTTTCCACAAGAGCAAAATTAACTAAGGGCTTGTCTTCACTACTGAGGTAAGTGGACCTAAATTACGCTACTCCAGCTACATGAATAATGTAGATAGAGACAACATAGCTTATGTCGACTTACCCTGGTGTCTTCACTCTGGGAGACACTCTCCGGTCAACTTACCTTGCTCTTCTTGGGGAGCTGTCGTGCTGCAGCTGACCAGAGAGTCGATTTAGCGGGTCTTCACTAGACCCGCTAAATCGACACTCGCTGCATCGACTGCAGCAGTGTTGATCTCCCTGGTAGTGAAGACAAGCCCTAATAGTTGAGTCCACATTCAGTGACTAGAATTGATTGGCTTGAGTCTCCTCTCATTTACGCAGCTGCTTCAACTGAGTTACTCTTGACTTACCCTGGTGTTTTTTTCTGACATACAACTAAGCCTGAGATTCAGACAGGAACCTCCTGTTATGTATGCAGCAACTTTATCATATGGATCGACAGAGAGCTTCTCATTTGTCTCTCTGGTAAGGGCTATGCTAAGCTTGTCTCTTGTGAAGTGGATCTTTCTGCTGTCATATAACAGTAAGATATTTTTCACATAAAGCACATTTTTAAGGCAAAATAATTATTGAGAAGACCCAAAAACAGAATTGCCCAATAGTCTCCTACCCCAGCCTTTAATAGAATAAACATTCTAGAATAAACATCCCATACAAATGGGAAAATGAGAGAATAGACCACCTTTGGTAAAGAAAATAATGATCCATTCATCTTAGAGTTTTTTGCTGCTTCCCATACCGTAGTATCTAAGTGCCATCCATGTAAAATAGACTTGGCAATGCCAGATTTTCTAGTGGACTTCACAATGATGAAAAGGGAGTTGGAAGGGAGTGTGGGTCAGAAAGAGGGCAGAACAGAACCTGTTTTTATTTAAAAATAAAGAAAAGTTACATACACATTTATAAGGTACTACAGTTTATTGCAACATTTATTTACTTTGGGATTTCTCATTAAATTGTGTAAGTGGCACCTTTGCAGTATGGTGCATGGCGACCAAAGCAGCCTTATCCAGACTTCCTAAAGGCCATTTTCTAGGCATTCACATTTTGTCCAGTCAATTGTAGCATTCCTATACAGTTTTCTGCTGTAAAAGATTATGGATAAAATTTTGTTTCCATTTATGTCAATGGTTTTCAATGGATTTCATTCCATGATGTCTCTTTCTAATGGCTTGTCTAACTGTTTGGTGCCCCATGCAGCTATATGTGCTGCTTGCCTCTTTAAAAAAAGAAAAAAAAAATCTGAGTTTTATTGTAAAATAGATTACACATATTGTGTATATTATATGATGGAACTAAAGTGCGTGATGCAGTGGAGTTAGATCCTTGTGATGTGAAATAGTGAAAAAATAATTGTTTTGATCTTTTTTTACGTGAACCAAGTTTGATATTTGGCCATCTCCCAAAACTAGGAGGATTATTATGTGGGAAAGTAGCATGTTACACTTGGGAGAAGTTGGATAATTAGTGCTGTAGGTTTTAGAACACCAAGATGTTTATTATTTTCCCCCTTCCTTTTTTTTTTCTTTTTCCCCTAGTAATCCTTCTCATCTCAACTAACTTGGCAAATCTCTGTGCTTCACCCCCATCTGTATTATGTACAGAGTGGTGAAATTTCACTAGCAAGCTCCTCAATTGCTGAATACTGCATAGTGTTCCTTCACACATGCAGCACTTGAATGCTTTGATCTTGTCAGTGCAGGAACAAAGCAGAATGAAAACCCTTGCATTTTCTATAGGATATGGATTCCTAAAGCAATCACTGTTGTTTGGCGCCATGCTCTTTAGCCAAATGATCACCAGCAGTGAAGCAAGTTCACCCAGCAAGCTGGCTGGTGGCTAAAGCACTGGCTGGTGGCAAGGGGAGCTAAGATTCTGTTTAGTGAGCAGTTGCTGAAAAAGTGGAACCAGAGCCTTACGGTGCCACTAGCTGACAGGTAACGAAGAAGCTCCATGGCCTTTGGGAATCAACTATTTTCTCCACAGCTCTTTTTTCTTAGTTCAGTTTAATTTGTCTGCACAATCCCAGCAGTAGAGATTTTTATTATAAATCAAATAAAATCATTCTTTATAATGGCATTTTTGAAAAGATCCAATCAATTTTAAACTATATGTAAAAGGCATTTTAGGACATCCTGTGATGTTTTTCCAAGGGGTAGTTGCTATTTTTAGTGGCTTTTTTGTAAATCTCTTAAATTTAAAATGTATTGTTTCAATCAATTAATACATAGTAAATACAGCACAGTTGCAGCCTACATCTAAAAATCCAATTCTAAACTCTATTTTAGGTCTGTGTGAGCTCTCATAGACATTTTTCACTATCACAAAATGTATACACCCCTGTTTACTGTGTGGAAGTTAACAGAGAATGGGAGCTCAAGATTGGACACAACAGGGCCCCAGTTCAGCAAAGAAATGCACTAGGTTGGACCTCTGTGCCCATGTGGAATCCCATTTTTACTCCCAATGGAATTCCAGGGCTCCATGCAGGGGCATTTATTTGTATTTTAGTAGCACTCAGATTTCAACATAATGGACCTATTCAAACCAAGTCAGCTGGAAGCATAGACAAAGAGTGCAGGGAATCAGAGTAGCAGCCGTGTTAGTCTGTATTCGCAAAAAGAAAAGGAGTACTTGTGGCACCTTAGAGACTAACAAATTTATTTGAGCATAAGCTTTCGTGAGCTACAGCTCACTTCATTGGATGCATTCAGTGGAAAATACAGTGGGGAGATTTATATACATAGACAACATGAAACAATGGGTGTTACCATACACACTATAAGGAGAGTGATCATTTAAGGTGAGCTATTACCAGCAGGAGAGCGGGGAGGGGGAAGGAGAACCTTTTGTAGTGATAATCAAGGTGGGCCATTTCCAGCAGTTGACAAGAACATCTGAGGAACAGTGGGGGGTGGGGTGGGGGAATAAACATGGGGAAATAGTTTTACTTTGTGTAATGACACATCCACTCCCAGTCTTTATTCAAGCATAAGTTAATTTTATCCAGTTTGCAAATTAATTCCAATTCAGCAGTCTCTCATTGGAGTCTGTTTTTGAAGTTTCTTTGTTGAAGAATTGCAACTTTTAGGTCTGTAATCGAGTGACCAAAGAGATTGAAGTGTTCTCCAACTGGTTTTTGAATGTTATAATTCTTGACATCTGATTTGTGTCCACTTATTCTTTTACGTAGAGACTGTCCAGTTTGGCCAATGTACATGGCAGAGGGGCATTGCTGGCACATGATGGCATATATCACATTGGTAGATGTGCAGGTGAACGAGCCTCTGATAGTGTGGCTGATATGATTAAACCCTATGATGGTGTCCTCTGAATAGATATGTGGACACAGTTGGCAACTGGCTTTGTTGCAAGGAGAAGTTCCTGGGTTAGTGGTTTTTGTTGTGCGGTGTGTGGTTGCTGGTGAGTATTTGCTTCAGGTTGGGGGGCTGTCAGTAAGCAAGGACTGGCCTGTCTCCCAAGATCTGTGAGAGTGATGGGTCGTCCTTCAGGATAGGTTGTAGATCCTTGATGATGCGTTGGAGAGGTTTTAGTTGGGGGCTGAAGGTGACGGCTAGTGGCATTCTGTTATTTTCTTTGTTGGGCCTGTCCTGTAGTAGGTGACTTCTGGGTACTCTTCTGGCTCTGTCAATCTGTTTCTTCACTTCAGCAGGTGGGTACTGTAGTTGTAAGAACGCTTGATAGATCTTGTAGGTGTTTGTCTCTGTCTGAGGGGTTGGAGCAAATGCGATTGTTTCGTAGAGCTTGGCTGTAGACAATGGACTGTGTGGTGTGGTCTCGATGAAAGCTGGATGCATGTAGGTAGGAATAGCAGTCAGTAGGTTTCCGATATAGGGTGGTGTTTATGTGACCATTGCTTATTAGCACCATAGTGTCCAGAAAGTGGATCTCTTGTGTGGACTGGTCCAGGCTGAGGTTGATGGTGGGATGGAAATTGTTGAAATCATGGTGGAATTCCTCCATGGCTTCTTTTCCATGGGTCCAGATCATAAAGATGTCATCAATGTAGCGCAAGTAGAGTAGGGGCATTAGGGGACGAGAGCTGAGGAAGCGTTGTTCTAAGTCAGCCATACAAATGTTGGCATACTGTGGGGCCATGTGGGTACCCATAGCAGTGCCACTGATTTGAAGGTAGACATCCCACCCCCCTGCTCTCCTGCTGGTAATAGGTCACCTTACCTGATCGCTCTTGTTACAGTGTGTATGGTAACACCCATTGTTTCATGTTCTCTGTGTATATAAAATCTCCCCACTGTATTTTCCACTGCATGCATGCGATGAAGTGAGCTGTAGCTCATGAAAGCTTATGCTCAAATAAATTTGTTAGTCTCTAAGGTGCCAAAAGTACTCCTTTTCTTTTAGTGCAGGGAATGAATCTTGGCCTGAGGCAGCCAGGCCCACCAATAGGAATTCCAGGCGCCAGGGCCAGGGCCTTAGGGGGGTGGGGCCCAGGGCGGAAGTGACAAATCCGTCACTTCAAGGACCTCCCGTCACTTCTGGGACTGACCCTGCAACGGCTCATGGGACCCCCCTCAAAATGCGGGGTCTGGCCCTGGAGTGGTCACACTTGCCTAAGAGCCCTGCGGCTAGCTCTGGCGATTTAAAAAGGCCAGGGGCCCCAGGTCCTTTTAAAATGCCCAGGCCCCTGGGCAATCCTCCTGCCCCCAGTTGGTGGGCCTGGAGGCAGCATATGTATAGAATAAGTACAATAGGTTAGGCCACTGTTTGTTGGGGGAGCAGAAGTGGGCAAACTTATCTAAGAGCTGCTACCCTCTGTCTGTTTCCTATGACCCATAAGCAATGGCAAGTAGAGCCTAAGAGTTTGTCTACACAGCAACTTAATGCATGGCAAGCCACAGTGTGTGTCTACTACTTGTAGTAAGACAAGCCACATTCTGGGACTTCTCTGCGGGAAAGCAATATCCACATGGGATGTTGCTGAGTGGCAAGCTGGTGTCCTGTAGATTCACACCCTGGCTTTCTGCACAGAAACTTACCTTGTAGACAAGCCCTCAGAGTAGCACTGAAACGGGGTCCAGAAGATGGGGTTTGAAATATACTGGGACCTCCAGCAAGGGCCCATAATATGGGGCATGCATACATAGCTTAGAGCCACCTGTGCACATCCCCTCTGTGAGTACAGGAATGGAGAATCAAGCCAAGTATCTCTTAGATGATCATACTTTACTTAAAAAAAACTCTTTACATTTGAAGTAATTTTGATGAGATCTTAATGTGATGGGTAATACTTTGGTATTAGCACTGACTCCGGAATGTCTGTATTTTGAAAGAGCATTACATAATTTAAGAAAGAATTATACAGGTACTTTGGAGAACTTGTGGGGCAAGACTAGCTCATTCACATTTTAAAAAGAACCTCCTACGGTGCTTTTTACTTAAGACTAGTCACCCAGCATATGCAATGTCTTGTCACTTAATCACTTTTGAAGCATATTATTAATTTAATATCATGAGAGAATAAAATCATATCCAAATAGGTCTTAGTACTCAACAAGTCTCAGCAGCTGTGGGCAAGTTTCCAGTAGTTTTCCACTCTTTTTTAATGAAACATATATTCATACCTATTAACAGGTATATACAGTAATTTTGCAGAGAGTGTCAAGGATGTCAGTGATAGCTGTGGAAATGCATCTCATTCATATCTGCTCTGGTACAAACTACTACTAAATAAAGAAATATAGAAAAGAAAACAATGTACACAATCTGCTTTGCATGGAAACACTCTCAAGAGCTGTATTCCCTTTCCATTGTTTACTTTTATCTTTCTATCTTTTGTAACCTACCTATTATGGTGCATTGTCATTGGTAGTTAGTGCTCTAATTTTGCCAGTAAGTTCTTCGAGGCAGGGACTTTGCCATTTTATATGTCTATGTTGCCTGATCCTTTTTAAGGTTAATAATGTTTCGATTGATGATCAATTAATCTGACTGTGACAAGGTTCTTACCGCAGAATCAGACGATACAGAAATAAAACTATGGAGTTCAGTATCTTGTGAGGAGCCTCAGGGTGGATGACAAGGACAGTCACACTGAAGGCAAAGTAAAACCTTAGATATCTTCATTAAAATAATGAACAACGCCAGAAAGGACCCAAGTCACACGATAACCCTGATTTGTATTATCTCTGCTTTATCGATGATAGCATTCTTTGCATAAGCTCATAGAATTACATACTCACACTCTTCCTTGAGGACCTGGCGGTCAGAGACAAAGGGCCGCCCTGTCTCTGGCATGCCATGGTGTCCAATGGTCCAAGTTCCTCAATGAGTTGAAGGGTCAAGTAATAGAAAGTGAACAGTGATGGAAGAAGCTCAGAAAAGAACTCTAGACCACAGGGTGGCTGCTCTGTTATAGGGCCTGAGCATTATCTGCTTATGCTCAGTCTTCCATGCCCAAATTTATCCTTTTCATCCACATAGTATTGTGGTGTACTTATTCTATAGGTTAATATATTGCTATGTGTAACTGCCATCTTAGCTCATTCTCATACCCTTCACCCCTTGTTTAAGCAGATTTGCAATTATCACTTCCCTGTTCCCGATTGTAGCATTTACTGGTACATTCTAACTCCTACCATTGAGCGAGCTCTCCTTAGTTCCCAAAATCTAAAGGTAACTGTTAGACCATTTATCTATGCCCAGGGTTACAGCCTACTTAACCACATTTATGCTAATTTATGCTTAAGCTAATGTCTTGCAGGATACAGGCCTGCAGGTTTTTTGTATTACAGCTACAGTTGAATATAATGAAAGCAGCTAAATATCATGAAGGCAAGCCAGTGGATATAATATGCAAGCTTGCCCTATGGGCTACATCTATAAAGTGCTATGCACACCAATGGCACAGCAGAAATAACAATTGCACTGAATCTGTTCCTTGGCATATATCCCAATTATAAATATAAAACCCAAACAACCTATGTTAAAAGAACATTACAGTTGCATAGCTGAACACTCAAAAGTTAGGAAACTGAATGAGGCAGGGACCTGAGGAAAAACAGTATATTTACATGGAAGACTGTATCATAATGCATACACACAAGGGATCTGAATTAAGATTGCACAGGCAAACTTAATTCAGGCATTTCCTAAACTCATGGGTCATTACCAAGTTTGGGACCTTATATCCACAGCACAGTCCTCTACCACTTGACCTGATGGAATAAATGGTAGCAGTGCTCGACCCCAACTTCTGCTGGCGCCGGTGGGTGCTCGACCCCCCTCTGCCCCTGGCCCCACCCCAACTCCACCCCTGTCCTGCCCCAACTCCACCCCCTCCCTGTCCCTACTCCAACCCCTTTCCCAAATCCCGGCCCCAGCCCCTCCTCTTCCCCACCTCCTCCCCTGAGCATGCCACGTTCCCGCTCCTCTCCCCTCCCTCCCGGAGCTTGTTACGCCGCAAAACAGCTGTTTTGCGGCGGCAAGCGCTGGGAGGAGAAGCGGGGACGCGGTGCGTTCAGGGGAGGAGGCGGAGGTGGAGGTGAGATGGGGCGGGGAGGGAAGCTTGGCTGCTGGTGGGTGCAGAGCACCCACCAATTTTTCCCTGTGGGTGCTCCAGCCCCGGAGCACCCACGGAGTCGGCACCTATGGTAGCAGTAGAAGGCTGTTATCTTCTGTGTACCCCTGCCATGAAAGGGTGAGGGAGACACATATTTGCCAGTGGGTTTCACTGCTATTTGATAGAGAGCAAAGGAATATTGAGACTCAGGAATCCTGAGTTCAATTCCAGGTTTTGTAGGGGAGTGGACTGTAGTGGTGCAACACTTTTTCCCCTGTATCCCTAGCCTCTCCCTATCCCGTTCTCCCCATTCTTTCTCCTGCTATCCCCCCTGACTCCTGCCCTAGCCTGCACCTCAGCTCCTGCTGCACCACCAACTCCTGTCCATGTTCCCTCTCCCTCTTCTCCTATCTTTTAGGTCTCCTGCCCTATCTCCTAATTGTTCCTCTCACCTCTGTCTTCTTCCCTCCCCCTCCTCCCCGCCACCATTCCTGCCCATATTCCCCTCTCACATTTCCTGCTCCTAACCCACTTTCTGCCTTCCCTGAGTTCCTACCCCATCTCCTCCACTTGCATCTCATCCTCTCCCCCCCCGCCATCATTCCGCTCCTTTCCGCATTTGAGATGAGCTCATTCTTCTGTTCACCAGCAGGGGGAGCATTGAGAGGACAGGAGAGACAGTCTCCCTGCTTTCAGATTCAGTGCTCGGCGCCACTGAGGAGCAATTGGTGGGAAAGTCCTGTTCAGCTCCTTCAACACTGGAATGAAGCATGCTCCATGCAGATGAAATCCTAGGGAAACTTAGCTGCTAACCTGAGCATGTGCAAACTGAGATTTTTAAGAGGCTTGGACAAACTTAGGTGAATTTTTACAGGGATGGCTACAGACATCTTGACACCATGGCGGTCTCTATCCCCCACCACAGCTGAACTTCAGGTCTGATGTATGGAGATGCTCGAGCCCCTCAACAAAACAGCTGTAAGCATTTTTTTTAAATGGACAAAATGTGAATTTTTCTAATCTCGTTTTGAGAAATGGCTGTGCCATTTTAGGTGAAACTTCCCAAAAATGTCAGCCTGAGGCAGACACCCAGAATGGAAAATTTCGGTCCGAACTGTTAAAGTTCAGCAAAGTTTCGTAAGCAACTGAATACAGTCTTATAAAGAGAAGTACCAGGTAATCTTAAGTATAGGGGTTGCTATTTGCACTGCTTATTTTAAGTAGGCCAATTATTTACACAGGGTGTCAGTTCAGCATATACTACTATACTTCTTCCTTTGCTATAGGCGAAGGTTCTAGGAAGAGGGAAAGGGCAAGGAATAGTGTGAATAAGGTTCTCTCTCTTTTGTGCCTGCACAGGGAGCACACAGTTCAAAGTGTAGGGGAATCCATAACACCACCCGCAGCTTCAGATACCCCACAAGAGAGATAGTGGGGTGGGACAAGATCACAGCCATGGCCCCACATCCCCTGTACACTGCCTGGCAGTCCAGTGATGCCCCTAAGGAAGGCGCACAAATTAACAGGGATGCTCCATTTGGCCTCAAAAGCATATGCCCTGCCCACCTCTGTCCTCTCCAAGCAGAATGCTGTTAGCAACACCTGCCTTAGCCCTCCGTTACAATGTGTCAATGATGGGCACAACTGTGATCTGTAAAAAGAAAGAGAGGACATTCAGCTACGAAGTATTTAAACTAGCAATCAGTTAATGTCATTGCTTCTTTTTTTAACTGAGGCCTAACAGTTATCCCGTTAAAAATACTGACTATTTCATGAGCATTTCATCACACCCCAAGGTTACAACTGAATAGCTAGAAACATGGGTAGTTTAAAATACTTGGCCTTCAATGAGTTTCTCTGCTTAAACTGTTCTCTGAGAAAATACCTATGTTTAGGTATTTTTTGTCTCTGGTGGAGATCACTCGTGATCAGCATGTACATAAATCTCTAATGGAAATGTGTTATAACCGCATATGCTGTATAGGGGCTCAAATAGCTTGAGGCTGACCCCTTAGCATTCTCTAAAACTTCCATACATTCAGGTGCTTCATAAGACAGGGATGATCAATAACCTGAAAGCATAAGACCACTTGCTGTGCTCTGTATCACAATACATTTAAGGTGGCATAACTGAGGCACAGAACTTTCTGAAGGCCATGTAATTAAAAGGGATGCATCAGGCGAGGTATTTCCAGTAGAGATAAGGAGGTGTTAGTACCATTATACAAGGCACTGTGTGCAGTTCTGGTCTCCCATGTTTAAGAAGGATGAATTCAAACTGGAACAGGTACAGAGAAGGGCTACTAGGATGATCCGAGGAATGGAAAACCTGTCTTATGAAAGGAGACTCAAGGAGCTTGGCTTGTTCAGCCTAACTAAAAGAAGGTTGAGGGGAGGTATGATTGCTCTCTATAAATATATCAGAGGGATAAATACCAAAGAGGGAGAGGAATTATTTATGTTCAGTACCAATGTGGACACAAGAACAAATGGATATAAACTAGCCACCAGGAAGTTTAGACTAGAAATTAGATGAAGGTTTCTAACCATCAAAGGAGTGAAGTTCTGGAACAGCCTTCCAAAGGAAGCAGTGGGGGGCAAAAGACCTATCTGGCTTCAAGATTAAACTTGATAAGTTTATGGAGGAGATGGTATAATGGGATAACATGTTTTTGGCAATTAATTGATCTTTAACTATTCATGGTAAATAGACCCAATGGCCTGTGATGGGATGTTAGATGGGGTGGGATCTGAGTTACTACAGAGAATTCTTTCCTGGGTATCTGGCTGGTGAATCTTGCCCACATGCTCAGGGTTCAGCTGATCACCATATTTGGGGTCGGGAAGGAATTTTTCTCCAGGGCAGATTGGAAGAGGCCCTGGGGTTTTTTCGCCTTCCTCTGTAGCATGGGGCACAGGTCACTTGCTGGAGGATTCTCTGCACCTTGAAGTCTTTAAACCATGATTTGAGGACTTCAATAGCTCAAATATAGGTGAGAGGTTTATTGCAGGAGTGGGTGGGTGAGATTCTGTGGCCTGTATTGTGCAGGATGTCAGACTAGATGATCATAATGGTCCCTTCTGACCTTAATATCTATGAGTCTATGAGAATTTACTCAGAAGAGGGAAAAATTCCATCTCTTTAACCACAGACAGACTGAAATACAGATTGTAGGACAATATTCTTAGTTACCATGTCAGTTGTGTGGAAAAGACTTTTCTGTGACAGGCTATCAGCTGGATTCTGGCATATCTGATGCCCTTTCTTGAAAGTTGGTCTTTGTGGGCAGACCAGTAGGCCTTTGAACAGCCACCTGGAGTTCTCTGAGGTTGTGTGACACAGGGTGATACTGCCTGTTTAGGAGGGAAGAGGGCCAGTGTACCTATGACTGGTCAGTTAACTCCATATTAGGCTTAAAAGAGGGCACCTGGGCCCTAGAGAGGAGGGTCTCTCAAGGAAGTTGGAAGGGGTAGGAGACAGGAAGGAGGAAACTTGAGGAGCAGCAGCAGCAGATGGTGATGAAAGCCAGTACAGAGAACCACTGGGAAGAGCAAAATGTTGATGGTAAGGATTGGCCAGAGCTGGGGACTCCCGGCCGAGCTGAAAGAGAGCTTGGGCAGAGGCCCCTGGGAACAAGGGGAAGAATCAGCCATGTTAGGAGAAGCTGAGCTCAGAACAAAAAGGTTGATGCTGGAGGACGGATCCCAGGAGCAGCGGTAGGACTCAAAGGTAGGGAGGCCTGGGTGAGTGGAACACTGTGGGAAGCCCCTTGCAGCAGGCCTGAGTGGAGGACTGCAGGAAGCTGAGTCCATAGGGGTCAGCCATGGTGGGATCCCTAGTGAGGGTAGGACTCACAGGCAGAAAGGCTTGGCTGAGTGGAATGCTGTGGGGAGTTCCATCACAGGAGACCCAACTTGGGGTTACAGGAGGCCACTTGTGGGCAAGAAGTGAGTCTTGGAACTGCCAGGGAGGAGGCTTGGAGTTGAGGGTCCTGGAACATGGGCTAAAGGAATGAGATAGTGGTTAATGGCTCTCAGGTGGGTGACCTTGGAACATTGACCTTTGAATGGGATTGACAAGCTGCTGCATTTGAACCTGGTATTCTTCTAGGTTTTGAGAAGAATGGTTCTACTATGAGGAATCTGTGGAGTGTGGCATGCTATATGAATAAAAGGGTTTGAATTTGCCACTAAGAGTGACAGAATTCTTTTGCCTGGGTCATATAGAGGGGAGACTGAGGCAGGCACACTGGTTGTGCCACAGCCTACCACAGTAGGGCGCTACAAGGAGGGGTGCCTTGTCATAATGAGGGGACAGAGGGCTTCCTGAGCAGAGCATTTTGCAGGATTGGTGCCTGGAAGAAGATTAGTGATATCGCCAAGCCTCACATTGGTTACTGACATTTGAGGAAGGCAGACTTAGTCAGGAGTAGAGTTAAAATTACAGATGGACCCTCTTAGAATTTTGCATGCATAAGAGTAATTTTATACTTTCAGTCTGAAAGACATTTTAGATCATGGAAAACAGCCATAAAAAACAAAAATATATTCTACATGCAAGAGCAGTGTGTAGGCCTCACTGACATCATTTTATATAGGTATAATTCCACAGACCTCCATGGAATCATTCCTGACTCATACCAGAATAAATGAGAGGAGAATTAGACCCTGTGTTTCTGTGCTGTAACAGGCTGCAATAAAACAGCTGTGATCTTATCACACAGGCAGGGTTCTTAGAGATTTAAAGGCACAGTACACAGACAAAGTCATCACAGCTTCATAACTAGATACGTTTCAGTTTAATCTTAAAATTTGATTCCGGATCCAAACCTTCCTAATATCCAGGGATATTTGGAAATGGAGTTATGATTTGGACCCATTTCTAATTAAACTCAAGCCAAAGGCCTTTTGTTGTCTCCCCGTTTATCAGGAGTGACAGTCTCTCATCTACATTTCACATTTTGTATGATCTAGCAGATAGATTCTAAATGATTTTTCCTGTATGAAGAAAAATGTAAAAACCTATCTCTTCCTTTCTTCATCGGATGCATCCAATTGTTGGGGACACTGGGGCATGGCCACTAGGTAACTTGAGGGGATGGAAGACCACGAGTGTCAGCCTCTCGGCACTGGGTGCCGGCAACACGATGATGTGAGCTGTAGCTCACGAAAGCTTATGCTCAAATAAATTTGTTAGTCTCTAAGGTGCCACAAGTACTCCTTTTTTTTTTGTGAATACAGACTAACACGGCTGCTACTCTGAAACCTATCTCTTCCTTTGTTCCCCTTAGGTCTCCTTTCATGTACGTGTTGTGCAAGCAGGCATTCTTAGAGAATCAAACAGTTCCAGGCTGGTTTCCGTTTATTAAAACAAAGCAAGAGGAGTGAGATAAATAACCACCTGAAAAACAGGTAAGGGTATCGAGTGCTTTGCCATTAGAATTATTTATCTATGCTATGGAAGTATCACTTAAGATTTCTCAGAAAACTCTGCCCGTGGCATTCCACATACAGTACATTTTTGCCAGAGTTTCAGAGTAAGCCCAAGTTTCTCAAAGAACAGCTGCAAACTAAAAGATCTGGGTTCTGAAGTTTTTAAAAGATGGCATGTGTAACCTTCTTATAACACACTACCTACTTGTCTGAAGCAATGTTCTCATAGTAGTAACTAATCGGCAGGCAATTCACCTATGAACCAAACTATAGATTGCAAATTATTTTACTGGTCATATCTGTAGTTTTACAATCCATGTTGCTTTAACGTATGATAGTTTTCCAAGAACAAGTACTGTGATTGCTTTCTTTTTACTATGTTGACTCATAGCTATAGAAGCGACACAAAAACATTTAAAATGGATGTTTCTTATTTCAAAGACATAGAAAAGTGACAAATGTATTTTCTTAAATCACGTGAGAATAACATGGCACTCACTTTTCTATTTATTGACAGAGAAAATAATTGTTTTACATTTTATTTAACTATCTGGAGTAGATAGATTACAAAATCACTGGATATGAGTCTGAACCAAAACACTGGTTTAAAATATCCCCACACTTCTAGGGAATGCGGCTAAGGACCTGCACTAGATATGTATTTCCCAGGTATATCTCTGTGGAATGGGTCAAACAAAAGCCCCAAATCCAACCCCCCTCTCCACCAAGCATTAGAAGTTTACTGTTCAAGCTCATCTCAAGTGATCCCTTTTTTGGTCCTTAAGGAAATATGTCCCTCCATTTCTGTCACTAGACTTGTCCTCATGTCCAAAACACTTCTTATGTTCAGCTTAGCTACAGGTAAATGTGAATGACCTTTTAATTCACTAACTAGCTAGTGGGGAATGAGAGAGACAAGGTGGGTGATTGAGGTAATATCTTTTATTGGACCAACTTCTGTTGGTAAAAGAGACAAGCTTTTGAGCTACACAAAGGATCATGCCTGCAGAAAAGCCTGGTGTAGCATGAAAGCTTGTCTCTCTCACCACCTGAAGTTGGTACAAAGATATTACCCCATTCACTTTGTGTCTCTAATATCCTGGGACCGACATGACTACAGCAACATGGCATACAATAGTGGAAAATGAAACAGTTAAGTAGATACATGTGTTTTTATTCAATTATTTTTTTATCCGGTCTCCAGGGCTAATGTGAACAGTCTTAAGTGATCCATTACCTCCTGTATGTAGAATTAAAAATAACCAGAGGTTTATACAATTAACATCCTTTATAGACCAGACGTGTAACTATTTTCGCTGAAATTATTAGCCAATATTTTTATTATTTATTCCAGTAGAAAGGAAAATCACTGACAAGCATTCCCTCCTGAACCTTCAACATGACAATAAATATGTCCAGCTACAGCCTGATCCTGCTCTCATTGAAATCAAAGGGAGTTTTGCTACTGACTTCAATAGAAGCAAGATCAGACTCATAATTGCACTGAAAAGCAAATACTAGTATTCTTCAAAGTGATCTTTCTACTCCTGGAATTCAAGTATGTAATCATCAAGGAGGTGCAGACTCTCTGGGGAGGTGCAGGGTGTTCACAGAATCACATGCCTAGAGTCGCCATCTGGTGTGAGGCCAGAAGGTAGTTTGATGGTGGAGGACAGGTGGGTGGGAGGGGTTGGATCCTGTTGGAGTCCAGAAACAGATAGGAGAGATTTAGTTAAGAAGGCATTTTGCCCCAAAAGGTAATTTCATTGGGTTGAGGGTGGAATATTTTGTACAGATGGAGTATACATTTTGGAAAGAGAGGTGTGCAAGACAATTAAGTGACTGTGTGACCCTTAATTTTGTAGTCCTCATCTGTCTATTCTATTGTTACCACACCTATTTTTGGTAACACTGACTTGTTGCATCATGCCTCCCATTAGTCTGTAAACTCTTCAGGACTTGGAATATGCCTGTCTTTATATTCCATGAGGCCCCAAGCACACTGGAAGCACTATGAACCAATATAAATTAATGTATTTTTCACACTACATGTCTGACACAAAATATATCTCCTCTCTCTCCAGAACACAATTACTGAACATGCATGCTATTCTCTCTTATCTGAGATGCATGACAAGATCCCTTTCAAGCTGGTTAGATTTGTAGTCACCTCAGCTGTCAGTAAATAGTTAGAATTCCTCTGGAGCATTAACCTGCCACACCAGCGTTCCATACAAACACACACTCTCTTTTGAACTTCTAAATTAGGCATTCTAAATATTAGGCAGCAGCTGCCTTTCAAAAGTATGGACAAAACTCATTCGACAAGAAACCGAAACTATGCAAACAATTTAAAAAATTGGATTGGAAACCAAAGCACCCAATAAGACTCAAATGCTTTAGTTCCACCCAGAGACAATGCAAAATATCACAAAACAGGCAATAAAAAGACTTGTGTAAACTAAATAATCAAAAATACCCTGCTGAAATATGTACTGACACTGCTGGACATTTAATATACTCTTTTAAGACATATGTAGTGCTCTCCCTATTTCCACAGCTATTTGTACATACTTTAAAACCAAAATGTAAATAATAAAAGAAACACACAACCTTCCTCAGTGTTTATAATTATAGACACAGTATATGTTATGGATAAAATCCAGGCTCCATTGCAGTCAATGAGACTTTTGCCATTGACATTAATGGAGCTAAGTTTTCACCAGACTGCAGGGGAAAGGTTGTAAAATAGTGCCAGAGTCTGGCCACGTGGGACAAGAATAGCCCAAAGTTAAATCATTCTGTCATCACAACAGGGGGTTGGACTAGATGACCTGAGGTCCTTCCAACCCTGATATTCTATGATTCTATGATCACAATGGGCATTGTTTTGCAACAGAAAGACATGAACTCTAATCATTGATTTGACTGGTTTATTGTTTTCATTATCTTTTAATAGTGCATATGAAAGTGAAAGAACAACTTGATGCCCTTCTGCAAAACAATCCCCATGTGATCCTAGAAGATTTAACTTTGAGCTATTTCTGCCATGTGTGGGCAGACTCTGGCACTGTTCTACAACCTTTCCAGCAGCGGTCTGGTGAAGTATTACATATCTTGCTTTAATCTGTGCAGATGAACATTAGCTGCTGCTGTGTTATAAAATGGGAGGAGCAGATAGAAATCTTCCTGTTTTGACTTAGTAATGTGTGGATAAAACTGCAATAAATATTTAAAAACTTTGAAATTCATGTATGGAAAGTCAGCTCATGGATTTTTTGAATGATAATGTAAATGCTTGGTTGCAATCACAGCTACTTTGGAACCTTGCTGTCTTTGGTGGAGCTCTGCCCTCTTTCCCTGCATCAAAAAGAGGGGAGTTAGCAGTTACTGATTCTAGAAGCCACATTGTGTGGCAAAAATCCTCAGGGTAAGGAATAGAGTATATTATGGATAGAGTCCTACCAAATTCACAGCCATGAAAAACGCATCATGGACCATGAAATCTGGTCACCTCCCTGAAATCTGGTCTTTTGTGTGCTTTTACCCTATACTATACAGATTTCACAGGGAGACCAGTGTTTCTCAAAATTGGGGGTCCTGACCCAAAAGGGAGTTCCAGGAGGGTCACAAAGTTATTTTAGGGAGGGTCACAGTATTACCACCCTTGCTTCTGCGCTGCCTTCAGATCAGGATGGCTGGAGAGCAGCGGCTGTTAGCCAGGCGCCCAGCTCTGGAGGCAGTGCCCTGCCAGCAGCAGCGCAGAAGTAAGGGTGGCCATACCATCCCATGCCACCCTTACTTCTGTGCTGCGGCCTTCAGAGCTGGGTGGCCGGAGAGTGGTGGCTTCTGACTGAGGGCCCAGCTCTGCAGGCCGCAGCGCAGAAGTAAGGGTGGCAACTCTGAAGGCAGTGCCAGCAGCCGCAGCAGCACCACAGAAGTAAGGGTAGCAGTACTGCATCCCTCCCTACAATAACCTTGTGACCTCTGCCCCTTCCCCCCAGCTTCTTTTTGGGTCTGGACCCTACAGTTACAACACGGTGAAATTTCTGACTTAAATAGCTGAAATCATGAAAATTACGATTTTAAAAATCCTATGACCATGAAATTGACCAAAATGGACAGTGGATTTGGTAGGGCCCTAGTTATGGAGAATAGCTATTTCCAGCTTCGCTCCATCCTGTCCAAACAATGCCCCTGCTGACTTGTGAACCCCAAACTAAGAGTTGCAGAGAGGAAGTTTATGTGGTCTCTATGGAAAGGGGGGGCATGCTGTTTTATTTACATATAAGGAGAAAGAGGGAGCAGTGGATCCTGTGTTTATAAGTGTTTTCCAAATGAGGTTGTGGGAAGTCATGCATGCATGTTTGACTCAAATATCGCCTCATGATTTAAATGTATTATCTTGTAATTTGCATTCTGATGTATTAAATAGAAAGACAAAGGCTCATGTCCTCCAATGTGCCACAAGTCTACTCAGTGCATTGGGCGGCAAAGGTGGCTTAGGCCAGAGTACGTCTACACTACAAATGAAGGTGCAGTTGTAGTCTGGGTAGGCATAACTGGGCTAGCTGGCGTGGCTAGTAAAAGCAATGAAGAAACTGTAGCATGGACCCTCGTGTGGCCCAGCTATCTGAGTATGTACCAAGGTCTGCAGCAGGCTTATATTCAGGCAGTTAGCCTGCACTGAAGCATGTACCACCACATCCTCACTGCTGTTCCCTGTGCCAGCTAAATTAAAACTAGTGTGGACATGCTTACCTGTACTGCAACCAGAGCTTCATTTGTGGTATATATGTATCCATAAAGCCATCCATACACTGCCCCAGGCTATGGGATACCTGGGGGCCCCTTTGTTCCCTGGCAGAAGTCAGGGCAACCTCCATGCTGCTTTAATTTGCACTGGCTTGAAACAGTCTCCTGTGGGGCATTAATTTGGCAGGGTTCATGGGAGCAAAGCACTCTCCATTATGGTCCCTCGCACCTCTGGAAGATGGCCTGTGCTGGGGAGGGACTGGAAGGGAAGCATAGAGGTGGCTATGCAGGCTCTGTGCCAGTCAGGTATTCCCCTACAGAGGGGGAATCCTAGCAGTCATTATATCGGTTGGAAAGTCCCTTTGTGCTGCTCTGGTGGTGCAAAGTAGCTACAGCTTGAGCTGGGTCATGTCCAAAAACACATCTGTCTTATATGGCTTCAGAGGAGAAACAATCTATTTAGTATGGGTTAAGATAAGAAATATATTGATGCTGTAATTGTTAACATTATTTGTTAAAGGAAAAAGAATAAATCAGTCAAGACTTCTATTGCAGAAAGACCAAAAGAGCAGCATGAATTATCATTTTCACAGAACCCCTCTTACTTTAAAACCGTATTGCCGCGACACATAATATTCTAAACCACAAATATTGTTTGTTAATCTTCTTGGTAGTTTGCATGTGGTTGGACACTGGTACTGCAATTGATTCTGTTAGTCGATTATTAACTCTTCGAAAAACTGAGACTAGAGACTTTGCATTGCAAACAAATTCCCAGGAAGGCTCTTAGATGCCAAAATACATAGACATACTTTTCCTCAGAATCCTTCTCATTTGTTTTTATGGCTGTTATTCCTAGTAATAGTGCTGCCTCACTATCATTTATTTATTTGTTTAGCACTGACAATGTGTTTGCCATGACACAGAACCCGCCCCACCCCCACCCTCACCCCCAATGCTGATGATTAAAAGCTGGCATTATTGGTGCAATTGGAGAAAATGTATATGTATTTTACACTTCAAAGTGTTTTAGTTAAGCCTCACAGTGCTGTGGTGAGAGGCTATTCCCATTTTACAAATGGGTAAAATGAGACACAAGAAATTAAATAACCCAAGATCACACAGCTCAGATGGCAAAGCTGTAAATAGAATTTAGGCTGTGTCTACACTAGGAGCACTTTACTGGTATAGGTATACGGGTACACTATGTTGGTAAAGCACTCCTTCTGTGAATGGAGCTATAACAGTAAAGCTGCACTTTGTATTGGTCAAGTAAAACCACCACCATAAGTGAAACAATCTATACCAGTAAAGGCAGAGATATGCTGGTATATGCAAGGGGCTTCTGCCAGCATAGCTGTGTCTGTCAGGGATAACTCCTTTTCACACTCCTGACTGACATAGCCTTAGTCTCCACCTTGGGGCTCAATGTCCAAGTCCAAGTCCCAGTTTCCTTGTCCAGCCAGTCCCAGTTCCCCCTTCCCAGCTCCACAACCAATATGTCTATCCTCTCCCCTGCACTGGCTCCTGGTTTTAGTTTCCTTCCCTCAGGCTCCTCATATAATCTCAGCCTCCGTGTCCCAGTCTCTGTGTTTAGCAAGTGTTTAGCAGATCCCATTGTAAAGCCAAGGCATCTCTAGACACACAAGTGTCTGTAGCTATCATATCAGGTTTAGTGATTGGGAATTTACCCACTCAAGTGGTAAATTATTAGGGTATGTCTACACTTACAGAGTTTTTGCGTTGTAAGTTTCACCGGTGATAGGGAACCAGTAAAAGGAAAGCGCTGGTTTGTGTACTTACTCAATTCCTCAGGCGTCAGAGAGTGTTTACACTACCAGCACTTCCATCGCGGATGAGAGCAGCGCTGTAGGGCAGCTGTCCCACAGTGCAGCTCTCTCGATAGATCTTGTGGGAAGCGGGAGTGGGGTGAGCAAAAGGCATTCTGGGTCCCTGCTCAGTGCCCCGTGCTGCCCTGCTTCATGTCTCAGGAGCCCCATTACTTCCTTGTTTTTTTCGTGGCATTTTTTAAAAAACCTCCTGCTGTCTGGCTGCTTTCCCCACCACATCTACAAACAAAGGAAAAGGGAGCTTCAATCTGACCAGGGCTTAAGGGGGAGGGGCGGACGTCTGTGCATCAGAGCAGCGGAGATGCTGGCCAGAATGGTCACTTTTGGAAGTGTGGGATATCCTTTGGAGGCCAAAGGGTGTTTACACTGGTGGAACATGTCTTCACTTTCACAGCAGCGTGAAAAGAACAGCGGTGAGAGCTGTACGGTAAGCGGTAAGAGCCTCTCGTGAAGGCAGTTTTCTTTTTGCGGTGAAACTTCTGAGTTTCACCACAAAAAGTCATTAACAAGTGTAGACGCTCCCACGGTTTCAGTGCAAAAAAGGGACTTTTTGCACTTTAAAAGGTAAGTGTAGACATACCCTTAGTTATCAAGACAAGCAGGAATTCTCAATGCTCTAGCCTGTCTGCAAAAGTAAGAGTCAATAAAGCATGAAAAGTATTGTCAAGATAAAATAATAGGGGATAGAAAAGATTACATCTGAAAATATCTCCTAACAAAGTAATTTTTACAGTGTAACTTTAGAAAAATACCTTTGTAAATAGCAACTACTGGCATTAGAACTTCCTCTATTAGAAAATACGGGTGTATTTTTCACATGTGTCAAGACGTATTTCATTAGCAAGACAACTGGCTCAAGCTATCCCTTCAGACATATGCTATGTTTAACTACTAAGCCAACTGCCTGAGGATTCTTCTGGCATGGGGAGCATTCAGGTGATATAGGGCCAGCATAGGAGGTATAGGTTAGGAAAAGAGGGCATGACTGTGGAACTGCTACATTTGGCCAATCACCAGCTGACATAGTGACCCCATTAGCAGCTGGTGCAATTCAGAGAAATTCTGAGTTAAGGCAAGTGCCGTTTGCATGTTGGCCCCTTTTTATTCAACCCGCCAGTGTTCAAAGTGTTGAGATAAGTGCTTTGGGTTTTGGTCTAACTCTGTTTGAGACACAAAAGATCACAGTTCACTATAATAAGAGAGTAAGAGTTATGGTGGTATTAACAAGTTTGAAATATATATTATAAAACTGGTCAGAATATGTGGTACATTTAGTTTTTTTATCCTTAAGTTTAATGCTGTTTTATCAAACTTGTATAAATATATAAACTTGCACCTTATTTTGAGTCCTCAATATATAGCATTAATAAGACCATTACTGGAACACTGTTTTCAGTTCTGGTGTCCACATTTTAAAAAGTACGTTGACAAATTGTAAAGGGTTTAAAGAGTGCGAGACTAATAAAGTTCAGTCTATTGATTGTATTCAAGAGAAAGTTAAGAGGTGACTGGGTCATAGTCTCTGAGTACCTATATGAGGGGGAAGATTTTTGATTGTAGACAAAAGCATCTCAAGATTTTAATCTGGCAGACAGAGGCATACCAAGCTCCAGTTTCTGGAAGATGCCACTAGGGGCTTAGCGACACTTATATTTTATAGCACTCTAACGTGCTGGCTTAGGGCGGTGAAAAATCAAGTCAGAGTGCTTTAAAGCACTGGTGTAAACAGGCTCCAAGTGCTGGGAGGTGCGCTGCCAGTGCTCAGGTCTAATCCCTTTGTGGAGGTGGATTGCCAGGAGCTCTCTCCCAGCGCTCGCGCGCGACCACACTGGCAGTTCAAAGTGCTGCCATGGGGGGAGTGCTCCCGCGACAGTGCTTTGAAGTTTCCAGTGTAGCCATGCTCTAGAAAAATCCAGACTAGAAACAAGGCACACATTTTTAACAATCAGGGTAATTAGTCATTGTAACAATTTATTTAGAGATGTGGTGGATTTTATATCACTGGAAGTCTTTCAATTGCTATTGAATTTTTTTTCCCCTCTAAAAGATAACCTCTGGTTGTGGCAGAGCACATGGGCTTGACGCAAGAATTACTGTCCTGTGTTATGCCGGTCAGACTGGATGCTCATAATTGTCCTTTCTGGTCATAACATCTATGAATTTTAGAAGTGCAAAACGCATCAACTGAAGCACAATAATAAATTGACAAATTACAAAGCACAAATACCATTCTTTTAGTATAAGTGTTAGGATATAGAAATTCAGGCCTGTCTGTAAAGGCCTATACTCTAAGAATTTAGGTGTATTCTTATCACTTAGCTAGTAATAGAGGTATAAAAGAGAGAATCAAAATCACTGTCTGACTGTATAAGGCCTTTTCTCACTGTGACAGTCTGAGGCCCTGTTGTTAGGCTAAGGCCTCTGGCTAAGCACCAGAGGCAGCCATAAGATGGGAAGCGAATGGTCACATCCTCACATTCCAACCTAGTCACATTGAGATAAGGTGCTATTGGGCTGTTAGGAATACAATCCTGTCCTGATAATGCCTGTCGCCTCCAGAGAAAGGGAAGTGCCTAGAAAATGTAAAAGGAAACTTAGTTTGATAGCATCCTGTCTGGCAAGAACTCACTTATCAATAGCTGGGATGTGAAATCCTCATTTCTGTGTTTGTTCTATCACTGTAGTCTCCATTTCCCTATTGTTTGTCTGTATAATCTCTGTCTGCTTCTGTGATTGTTTCTGTCTGCTGTATAATTAATTTTGCTGGGTGTAAACTAATTAAGGTGGTAGGATATAATTGGTTAAATAATCATGTTACAATATGGTAGGATTGGTTAGTTAAATTTCAGTAAAATGATTGGTTAAGGTATAACTAAGCAGAACTCAAGTTTTACTATATAGTCTGCAGTCAGTCAGGAAGTAAGGGGGGGAATGGGAACAGAGAATGGGGGTGGGGAAATTGGAATAATGTTTTGCTAAGGGGGGGAATGGGAACAGGGACACAGGTAAGGCTCTGTGGTGTCAGAGCTGGGAAGGGGGACATTAAGGAAGGAAACTGGAATCATGCTTGCTGGAAGTTCACCCCAATAAACATCGAATTGTTTGCACCTTTGGACTTCGGGTATTGTTGCTCTCTGTTCATGCGAGAAGGACCAGGGAAGTAAGCGGGTGAAGGAATAAGCCCCTAACAATAAGGAGCAACTAGTGGTAGGTATAATGAAACTATTTATTTCTCTGTAGATAGCTGTCTTGAGACATTTCTTTTCCTATGTGATATTTTGATATACTCCTGCTGTAGAAAAGAAAAATAAATGTAAGAACATTGATGGTTATGGAGAAATATAAGGTACAAAAGGTATAATATTCCTGTTGCAGGTGTGTGTTCATGTGCTTTGGGGTGCATTATGCCATTGACTCCATCTCACAATAAAATCTATCTCTCACAGATACCTAGGGAAACATCTCCATTCATTTTCAAATATTGGTCTTATCTCGTTAAGGTGCTGAGGACAAGAGATACTGAGCATGATCGACTCCTACTGAAGTCACTGTGAGTTGAGACCCTGATTCAACCCATGCTTAACAGCACTGGAGTAATCCCATCACTATTCAGTGTATCATATGCTTAACTTTAAATGCGTGCTTAAGTCCCATTCACTGTCATGAGACTTAAACACATAATGTTAAGTACTTTCCTAATTGCTTGGCAAAATTAGCACCTGAGATGGCTCAGCACTTTGCAGAATCAGACTCTTGCTGGCAGTTCACTTAGAGCTTGATGTCAAGGCTACTGAAGTCAGTAGAGACTCTCCCGTTAATTCCATTGGGCCTTTGATCAGACCCATAGAATTATATTAGCAACATGTGTATGTATTTTAAAGTTTAACACCCTCCCACCTCCATATCACATCTTCTTAATTATAAGAGGAGGACATGGTTGGCAGGTATTAAAAGCCAGGACAGGCTAAGCCGCCCCGACCCAGGCCGTGGCCTCACCCATCTTCCCCTGGGAATCCGTGCCCTGCCTTCCCCTCTTCCCTGAAGCTGGTGAAGGTCAGCCTGGCACTGGGGGTTGGGCAGGGGCTGGGGGCTCAGCCCAGCACTTGTGGGGACCAGTGACTCATCTGGGGTGGGCAGGCTGGTGGCCACGGGGGGGGTGATCTCGGGGTTCCTCTGGTTGCTGGGGCAGGGAGGGTGGTAGGGAGGGCTCAGGGCTCCAGCGTGCGGGGATGGGGCCTTGGGCTGAAGGGGCGGGGCCAGCATGCTAGTCTCCTGGAAGTGTGGGGTGGGGGTTCACCTGCCGCCCATGGACAAAGAGAATGAAGGCAAGACAATATTATGATGGTCAACTGATGGCTCAGGCAGTGGTGCTATAAGAAGGGCTTTAGGTTTGAACACTGGGAGGCATTCATGGACAGAGGACAGTTCTCGTATGATGGACTCCACATGAGTAGGGAGGGAATTATACTTCTAGGATGGAGGTCGGCACAACTTATTAAATGAGCTTTAAACTAGTAACTTGGTGGAGAGAGTTGGGAGATGCTCATGTAATCTCCACGCCTGATTTTAACATTGAGAGGGAGGAAAATCAAGTCAGAAAGGATACAGGAATGGAGAAAGGAACAGCAGTGGGTAGGAGAATGGACATTAAGAGGAAGGATAGTGCTGTTACCAGTCAGATAGGCAACTCCGGCAGTAGAGTGACTGTACCCAATCGGGCGAGGAATGTGAGTGAAGCCAAGCAGCAACAATTTAGATATTTGTACACCAATGCAAGGAGCCTGGGTAACAAAATGGAGAAACGAGAACTACTGGTTCAGGAAGTGTGACCAGATGATATAGGCATAACAGAAACATGGTGGAATAGTATTCATGACTGGAATACAGATATTGAAGGGTATGTGCCGTTCAGGAAAGACAAAAATAAAGGCAAAGGTGGTGGAGTAGCATTGGATAATAATGATGAGGTAGACTGTAAAGAGAAGTGATGGAATGGATAAGACAGAATCTGTTTGGGCCAAAATCACTTCAGGAAAGAAATCTATTAGAGGTTTCCCTAGGATTGTTCTGGGGTGTGCTTCAGACCATCAGGATCTGATTTGGATATGGATAGAGACCTCTTTAATGTTCTTAATGAAATAAATATCACTGGGGATTGTGTGATTATGGGAGACTTTAACTTCCCAGATATATATTGGATGACAAGTGCTACTAAGAATAGTAGGGCCTAGATGTTCCTGGATGTGATAATTGACAGATTTCTTCACCAAACAGTTGCTGAACCAACAAGAGGTGATACCATTTTAGATTTGTTATTGGTGAATAGTGAGGCCCTCATAGAAGAACTGGTTGTAGAGGGCAACTTAGATTCGAGTGATCATGCGCTAAATGGAAGGATAAACAAAAATAGATTTACAACAAGGGTCCTTGATTTCAAAATAACGAACTTTCAACAATTAAGGGAACTAGTTAGGGAAGTGGACTGGACTGAAGAACTCAAGGGTCTGAAGGTGAATGAGGCTTGGAATTACTTTAAGTCAAAATTGAAGAAGCTATCTGAACCCTGTACGCCAAGCAAGGGGGGGGTGAGGGGGATGTGTAGGGAAGGGTTGCAGACCAAGCTGGATGAGTAAGCATCTCAAAAAGATTATTAAGAGAAAGCAGAAAGCCTACAAGAAATGGACAGTGGGAGGGATAAAAAAAGGAAAGCTACCTCTTGGAGGTCAGAAAGTATAGGGGAAAAGTGAGAACTGCCAAAAGCCAAGCAGAGTTGGACCTTGCAAAAGGAATTAAAACCAGTAGTAAAAGGTTCTATAGCCATAGAAATAAGAAGAAAACAAGGAAAGAAGAAGTGGGACTGTTAAGCACTGAGGATATGGTGGAGATTAAAGATTGTCTAGGCACGGCCCAATACCTCAACAAATACTTTGCCTCAGGTTTAAATGAGGCTAATGAAGAGTTTTGGGGTAGTGGCAGGGTGACTAATGGAAATAAGGATATGGAAGTAGATATTACCACATCAGATATGGAAGTCAAACTCAAATAGCTTAATGTGGGACCCGGATAATCTTCATCCAAGAATACTAATGCAGCTGGCTCATTAAATTGCAAGACCATAGCAAGGATTTTTAGTAAACTCAGGGGCCATACCCTATGACTGGAGAATTGCTAATATAGTTCCTAATTTTAAGAATGGGAAAAAAGTGATCTAGGAAACTATTGGCCTGTTAGTTTGACCTCAGATGTATGCAAGGTCTTGGAACAAATTTTGAAAGAGATAGTAAGGACATAGAGGTGAACGATAATTGGGACAAAATACAACATGGTTTTACAAAAGGCAGATTGTGCCAGGCCAACCTGATCTCCTTCTTTGAGAAGATAACTGATTTTTCAGAAACAAGAAATGCAGTAGATATAATCTACCTGGATTTGAGTAAGGCATTTGATGCAATTCCACATGGAAAATCATTTGTTAAATTGGAGAAGATGGGGATTACTATGTGAATTGAAAGGTGGATAAGGAACTGGTTAAAGGAGAGATTACAAGAGGTCATAATGAAAGGTGAACTGTCAGGCTGGAGGGAGGTTACTAGTGGAGTTCCTCAGGGATTGGTCTTGGGACCAATTTTATTTAACATTTTTATTACTGACCTTGCCACAAAAAAGTAGGGTATACCAAAAATTTGTGGATGACACAAAGTTGGGAGGTATTGCCAATATGGAAGAGTACCAGAATATCATACAAGAAGATCTGGATGACCTTGTAAACTGGAGTAATAGAAACAGGATGAAATTTTAAAGTGCAAAGTGCAAAGTCGTGCATTTAGGGACTAACAACAAGAATTTTTGCTATAAACTAGGGATTTATCAGTTGGAAGTGACAGAGGAGGAGAACAAATTGGGTCTATTCGACATTGGTGAGGCCTCATCTGGAGTACTGTGTCCAGTTTTGGGCCCCACACTTCAAGAAGGATGTGGATAAATTGGAGAGAGTCCAGCGAAGGGCAACAAAAATGATTAGGGGTCTGGAACACATGAGTTATGAGGAGAGGCTGAGGGAGCTGGGATTGTTTAGCCTGCAGAGGAGAAGAATGAGGGGGGATTTGATAGCTGCTTTCAACTACCTGAAAGGGGGTTCCAAAGAGGATGGCTCTAGACTGTTCTCAATGGTGGCAGATGACAGAACGAGGAGTAATGGTCTCAAGCTGCAGTGGGGGAGGTTTAGATTGGATATTAGGAAAAACTTTTTCACTAAGAGGGTGGTGAAACACTGGAATGCGTTACCTAGGGAGGTGGTAGAAAATCCTTCCTTAGAGGTTTTTAAGGTCAGGCTTGACAAAGCCCTGGCTGGGATGATTTAACTGGGAATTGGTCCTGCTTCGAGCAGGGGGTTGGACTAGATGACCTTCAGGGGTCCCTTCCAACCCTTATATTCTATGATTCTATGATTCTATGATTCTATTGGTTGATCACAGGATGACTATGAACCATCAACGTGATGCAGCCATGAGAATGGCTAGTGCAATTTTAAGATGCATCAGGCGAGGTACTTCCAGTAGCGATAGGGAAGTGTTAGTACCATTATACAAGGCACTGGTGAGACTTCATCTGAAATACTGTATGCAATTCTGTTCTCCCATGTTTAAGAAAGATTAATTCAAACTGGAACAGGTGCAGAGAAGGGCTATTAGGATGATCTGAGCAATGGAAAACTTATCTTACGAGAGGAGACTCAAAGAGCTTGGCTTGTTTAGCCTAACCAAGAGAAGGCTGAGGGGAGATATGATTTTTCTCTATAAATACTTAGAGGGATAAATACCAGGGAGGGAGAGGAATTATTTAAATTGAGCACCAATGTAGATATAAACTGGCCATCAACAAGTTTAGGCTTGAAATTAGGTGAAGGTTTCTAACCATCAGAGGAGTGAAGTTCTGGAACAGCCTTCCAAGGGGAGCACTGGGGGCAAAAAACCTAACTGGCCTCAAGACTGAGCTTAATAAATTTATGGAGGGGAAGGTATGATGGGACTTCCTCAATGGTGTGTGGCCCATCTGCAACTGCCAATTTCAAGAAACCCCAATGGCAGGAGACAGAACACTAGAGGGGGAGGGCTCTGAGTTACTACAGAGAATTATTTCCGAGGTATCTGCCTTGGAGGTCTTGCCCACATGCTATGGGTCTAACTGATCACCATATTTGGTGTTGGGAAGGATTTTTCCCTGGGTCAAATTTGCAGAGACCCTGGGGGGTTTTCCTCTTCCTTTGCAGCATGGGGTGCGGGTCACTTGCAGGTTTAAACTAGTGTAAATGGTGAATTCTCTGTAACCTGAAGTCTTTAAACCATGATTTGAGGACATCAGTAACTCAGCCAGAGGTTAGGGGTCTATTGCAGGAGTTGGTGAGTGAGGTTCTGTGGCCTACAACAGATAATCACAATGGTCCCCTCTGACCTTAAAGTCTATGAGTCTGAATAAATCATGCTAGTAATAGTTTAATTATGTATTTCATATTGAACAGCCAGTGACTGGATATTTTTCTGTGTTAAAAATTAGTATTAAAGGAACCAGAAACAAGTCAACAATAATAAGACAAAGCTAAGCAGTGACCTAGCCTATTTGGGACTGTGATGGGGTTAATAGAGCCCTTGGGAGTCTGCGCAGGAGGTAGCCAATCAGAGAGGAGCTGTGAGGAGCAGCCTGTCAGGGCCCAGCTGGCCCATATAAGAAGGGCTGCAGAACAGAGCAGTTTCAGTAACTCCCTGGAGCCTGAGGAGGGAGGTAGACTAGCTGCCTTGCAGGCTGAAAGCAGCAAGCGCCCTGGACAGGGAGTAGTGCTACAGGCAGAGGCTCAGGGAGCTAAAGGCAGCTCCTGGTGGGCTGCAGGGATCTGCAGGCTGAGGCCCTGAGGCAAGGGCAAAGAGGGTGCTGGGGCCATGGGGAAGTGGCCTGGTGAAATCTACTTAGGAGTTGAAGGGGGCGCTGCAAGCAGTGGCCATCTACAGGGTTCCTGGGCCCAGAACCGGGAGTAATGGGTGGGCCTGAGTCCTTTCCCTCCTTCCCCCCTCCACCACTTGCTACTGAGGAAATGGCTGGACTGAGGAAATGTGATACTGTCCCTCAGAATAGGGGAACACAGAGTGTGGCACAGTCAGAGGGCTGTGTCATGAAGAGGATGCCGTGGTCCTGGGAGTGACATGGGTCCCTGGAGTAGAAGTGACGGTGGCTAGATGCTACCAGAAGAGGGTGCTCTGGTGAGAAGAGCTAATCCCCATGACAGCCAGCAGGAGGCACTGGAATGGTGAGTCGCACTCCATCACTTTTGACAACTTTCAACCAATAAGAACATAAGAATGGCCCTACTGGGTCAGACGAAGGGTCCATCTAGCCCAGTATCCTGTCTTCCGACAGTGGCCAGTGCCAGGTGCCCCAAAGGGAATGAACAGAACAGGTAATCATCAAGTGATCCATCCCCTGTCGCTCATTCCCAGCTTCTGGCAATTTGGCTGAATTGATGAACTTCTTGCTATGGTATGTACATTTGTGAGAATGGGGGATAAAAATAATGAGTTGCATATTCTTTCTTTCCTCTATTAAAGTCTAAACAAAAGGGAGTGCTAATATCGTACATTGATAATGGAAGTTTTCACAGTGGTTGAACGTTTTGGACACTCCCCTATTGAATTCACCAGAGGCTGTAATTTCTAGACACTCCCTAGTCCCTACCCTTGCTGTCTTGGGTTGTGGTAGTGTAGGGGTATACATTTTAGTTTGAGTCCTGTTCTATCTCTGAGTGTGTCTCTGCTCTGTATTGCAGGTGTTTGTACTATCAGAAGTAATAAAGAATCCTGTGCCTTCAAAGAACAGAATCTGAGTTTCACGTGTGTTTTATATGTTGGTAGGAGAGGATGGTTGTGAACTGCAGGCTCCAGGAGTTGGAAAACCCTGCCTCTAAAGAGCAGAGCCTAGAAAAGCAATACAGCTAGCAGCTGTAACTGGGAGTGGTACAGAGGGATACACTGAGCCTAGGAAACAAAGATTGCTGATGCTCAGCTGGAAAAAAATCTGTTTACAGCTAGAGGGGCAATTTTAACAGGTATGGAGTCAAGATCTCTTTATTATTTCACTGTAACATTTCAGGAGAGAATCAAAGCAGAGTTATAGGAAAGTCTTGTTTAGCTCTAATTAGGAACTTTATTCAGCACTTAGACTGTGAGGATGTTGCTAGTTTAGAAGATCATGACATATCTCTGTTGCTGGACCTAAGGAACAGGATGGGGTAGATAACCATTCCACCCCAGGAAAAGAAAAAAGAATGCAATCCCAGTGACGGAAGTGACAGTAGTATGAGCTCCGTGGTGTGAAACCCTGCTAAAGAAAGACTTCAAAAGAGATAAGACAGATTGGAGATTTGAATCAGAAGGATGAGCTGAGTTTTTCTAGTCTAGTCCATCAGACAGAAACAGGACTGCAAAGGGGCTGTTCAGAACCTGAAGCAGTGAAGGCAGTGGTTAAAACAATTTCTCCTGCATTAAGTCTTCATAGAATACCAGGGTTGGAAGGGACCTCAGGAGGTCATCTAGTCCAACCCCCTGCTCAAAACAGGACCCATCCCCAATTTTTGCCCCAGATCCCTAAATGGCCCCCTCAAGGATTGAACTCACAACCCTGGGTTTAGCAGACCAATGCTCAAACCACTGAGCTATCCCTCCCCCCCAAGCTACTTGGAAGGAAATAGTACCATGAGATTACCAAACTTTACAGGAATTGACATCCTATTATAAAAAGAAGGCTGCAACTAAACTGTATCATAATCTTGTCCCAGAGACTCAAAGAAACACCCCAGGATTTCCTGCTACATGTCTTGGATTTGTGACCGAAAATATTGTTTGCATCACAGGAAGCTGATTCCACTCTGAAGGATGATCCACTCCTGGTGCAAAATATGTTCCTCCATTCAGTCTCCACTGGCCTGCAGAATAATAACATTCAAACTGTGATGTTGTCCTATATCCAAGTTCAGTCACAAATGAAGCTTTGTTGGAAAGACTGAGCATTGTAACATGCTGTTTTTCTCTTTCCCAGCTAATAAGAAAAAAATCTTAATGTAGTCCTAACCTGATGACTGGGATTGGAGAATTGAAGATCAGTTTAGCAGAAGTAAGAGATGGAGATCACTGCTACCAAAGAGGTTCTGAGGGCACCCCCATCATGACGGAAGGAGACCACTCCAATCCACAGAGAGAGCTCCTCCCAACTGCCAGAAGAAGGACAAAGGCGATACCTGCAGCCACGGTTTTCAGTGTGGGAGTGAAGAGCACTACCAGTATGGATGTCATTTCATGATGAGGCCCCAAAGTAGTGGATCAGAGGGAAAACTAGGTCTCTCCAAAGGGACCACAAGTGACCAACCATCCCCAAAAGTCCCATGGAGAGACAATCACCAAAAATAAACAAGAAAATGATAAATCCATGTGACTAGTAGAAGTAAACTGATGAAAACTGGTGTAGAGGTACTTGAACAGAGAAATGAAAACAGTGAGTATAATTGTAATGTTGAAGGGATAGTCGGAAATTGTTCATTGTCACCACAGCAGCATGCTAGGCTAACTAACATAGTAGGGAAAAGTGTATGGTTTTGTGTACTTTGAATGGAGTTAAAGAAACATCTTTGTGACACTTTTGTGCACAGAGATTCAAAGTGTCATGCCAATGGGTGAAAGAGGACCTTCGTAATATATCAGTAAGGGAGCTCATGGAATTGCATGAGGGAGATCAAGGTCTGAGGCTTACAGTTGCTAAAGGCCCCCCTATTCCTTGTGACTGGTGAGTTGAAATACAGTTTCATCTGCTAAATGGTGGGAAGGTGCTAACAGTCCCCATTCTGGTCACAACTCATGAGGTGGAAAGTCTTATCATTGGGTACAATGTCATTGAAGAGGTTGTTCAACAGTATTGTCTGGAATGGCCAGTACCCCCAACCCTCCATAGTGTTTTGTCAGTGGTTTCTCCCAGTGTTCAGCAAAAAAAGAAATGAATGTGTTGGTACACTTTCTAAAGACCAGAAAGTCTGGGGAACCTTGGTATGGTACAAGTAGGGAAATAGACTATGTAGAGTTACATGAAAATATGGGTCACCTAGATGCTGACTGTGTTACTGACCTTGCTAGAGACTGTTTCTGTTGGCCCCAGATGAAGGAGGATATTGAGCAACATGTAACTCAGGTTTGTCAATGACTGACACATAGGAGATTGTACCAACATACCAAAGCCCTGTTACATCCTATTAGTACCACAGAACCATTTGAACTAGTCTTAATAGATTTTCTCTTGAGAATGACCCTGTATCATTCCCAGGGAAATGGAAGACCATAAATCTAATTGGTAAGAGTCTTTAAACCAGTCCATGTGTGTTTATAATTATACACACAATGAAACAGGATTTTCTCTATTTTACTTTTCGTATGGGAGACTCCCTTGCTTATATTTGATTGTCGGCCTTTATTTGGTTTAACAGGGAATCAGGAATCAGTGGAGAACTGGGATGATTATGTGAAGAACTGGAAAGCACAGATGAGAGAAGCTTTTGAATTAGGGAATAAAAACTCCAGAAAATCAGTTGCCAGAAACAAGAGTTTCTGTGATTGCAGAGGTCACCCCAGGAGATCAGGTACTTGTCCTGCATTTGTCAGATAATGGGGGATGTGCAAAATTAAAAGTCTACTGGGATAAGCAGTCACATTGTTTCCAAAAAGACAGGGGATCATATGCAAAGCAGTTCCAGAGGATCAATAGGGAAGGGCAAGGGTATTACCACACAGTCTCTTACTGTCTTGTGATTACTTGCCTATAGATAGTTCAACAACAATAAGAAACCCAAGAAAAGTGAGAATAGGAACACATTCTTCAGTTTTTGAGGAACAGACTCCTCTGACAGGTCAAAAGATGACATACAGGTTCAACACCTTAAACCTCAAGGTCAGAATAAACCTGTACCTGTTAACATTGGTGCACAGCATCAAGAGGATAATCCTAGTATTGCAAATGAATCCCAGCCTGTGGGTAATTCTGATGGAATTCTGAGGTATCACACAAAAATGGCCATACTATGTCAGATCAATATTCTACCTAGCCCAGCCCCGATCATCTTGGCTAATAGCCATTGATGGACCTATCCTCCATGAATTTATCTAATTCTTTTTAACCCAATTATACTTTTGATCTTCACAAAATCCCTTGGCAATGAGTCCTACAGGTTGACTATGCATTATGTGAAGAAGTACTTTCTTATGTTTGTTTTAAACTTTTTGATTATATATTTCATTGGGTGACCCCTGGTTCTTGTGTTATATGAAGGGGTAACTAACACTTCTTTATTCACTTTCTCCACACCATTTATGATTTTATAGGTTTCTATCATACACCCCTCCCCCCCCCGTCATCTCATGTCTAAACTGAACAGTCCCAGTCTTTTTAATCTCTCCTCATATGGAAGCTGTTCCATACCCCTAATCATTTTTGTTGCCCTTCTCTGTACTTTTTTCCAATTCTGATTTATCTTTTTTGACATGGGGTAATCAGAACTGCACACAATATTCGAGGTGTGGGCATACCATGGATATATGTAGTGGCATTATAATATTCTTTATCTTATTATCTATCCCTTTCTTAATGGTTCCTAACATTCTGTTAGCTTTGTTGACTGCCACTGCACATTGAGCAGATGTCTTCAGATAACGATTCATGATGACTCCAAGATCTCTTTCTCGACTGCTAATTTAGAACCCATAATTTTGTGTGTATAGTTGGGATTATATTTCCCAAAGAGTATTACTTTGTACTTGTTAACACTGAATTTTATTTGTGGTTTTTGTTGCTCAGTCTCCCAGATTTGTGAGATCCCTTTGTAACTCTTCACAGTCAGTTTTAGACTTAGCTGCCTTGAGTAGTTTAGTATGATCTGCAAACTTTGCCACCTCACAGTTTACCCTCTTTTCCAGATCATTCATGAATATGTTGAACAGCACAGGTCCTGCTATAGATCCTTGATGGTCTCAGTTATTTATCACTTTCCATTGTGAAAACTGACCATTTATTCCTATCCTTTGTATACTATATTTTAATCAGATACTGATCAATAAGAGAACCTTCTCTCTTATCCCATGACTCCTTAGTTTGCTTAAGATCTGTTGGTGAGGGAGCTTGTCAAAGGCTTTCTAATGTAGATCAAAGGAATCTGTTCCAGCACAGGCACAGGCTAACACTGACAGTCATGGATGCACCAGGATGAGAAAGGAACTGAGGATATTCACATTGATGAGCTTGGGACCCTAAGTTACAGATCAATTTGGCTAGACCCTCTAGGGTTGTGTCTTTAGCATACCAGGTACTAAGTATTTAGTCTCGGTGAATTTATGTCTAACAGTGTATATCTACCATATTTAAATGGTTAATTTGAGCTGTAGGATTATCTCTGTCATTAGAAAAAAAGTTTGATGCATAGCTCTACCCCCTTTGTGTTTTGATCAAACATTGATAACTAACTTTTTAACAGTGGTTGAACTTTTTGGACAACCCCCCACTTTTCCCCAGAGGCTGTAATTTCTGGACATTCCCTACCCTTGCTGGGTTGGGTTGTTGTGGCATAGGGGCAGATATTTTAGTTTGAGCTCAGGTCCATGCAGAGAGCCCTGAATTTCTCTCTGCTCTGCATTATGGGCGTGTGCTAAAAGTTTGTGCTTTAAAGACTTTGAAAACATTTATTTCCTAAATATAAAATGGCTCAAAGTACTAGAAAGATGTGGTTACACAAAAGAAGTTGAGTTTGTTTTACTATGTGTTGGGCCAAGCTTTGGATGCTAAGTACAGTAAAGAAACAGAAAAGCTTTAAACCATATGGCTTACTGTTATTAGGCTATTGAATCAAGTTGTTCAGCCATGTCAAACCACATCTGAGACATTTTAATTTGAGCCCTGTTCCTTACAGACCTGCAAGTGTCTCTCTGCCTTCGAAGAATAGAACCTGAGTTTGAAGCATGTTACAAAAGCATGCATAAGAGACAAACATAGCAACACCAACAGGAAGAATCAGGACAAGGGAGATCATTTTACAGAAAGGAAGTTGTATGCTTCAGATATTTATGCTTTGTGTGACATCTGCTTTTCTTTCCACAGCAACACAGAGAAATGTTTGATTCAGATTCTCAGCTGAGATCCATTCCTCTGTGCCACTCATGTACTGTAAGAGGTTCACCTCTATCAGCCAACATGTCAAAATACAACTTGTAATGTCTACTCTAGAGTTTTAAAACATGTTAGTTGAAACATGTTATCTGACATATTTGAAAATACACCTTTTATATTAAGCTAGACAATCTCAATCTGGCCTTTAATTATTAAGATATTGGTTCAACAGAATGTTCACTGATCTATTTAGTTGTTGTTTTCTTAGGGGCTGTTGCTAGAATCATTGCTGTTTAAGAAATTAACAACAAACCCCTTACCCTGACTTTACATATCTTCCCAGGGTGTGTATGGGTGTGTGTGTGTGTGTGTGTGGGCGGGGAGCAGATATGATTATTTCCTCTTACAAATATTATTTGGTTATTACCTAAAAAGAAAAGGAGTACTTGTGGCACCTTAGAGACTAACCAATTTATTTGAGCATGAGCTTTCGTGAGCTACAGCTCACTTCATCAGATGCATACAAGTGAGCTGTAGCTCACGAAAGCTCATGCTCAAATAAATTGGTTAGTCTCTAAGGTGCCACAAGTACTCCTTTTCTTTTTGCGAATACAGACTAACACGGCTGTTCCTCTGAAACTTGGTTATTACCTGCACTTTTGTGGTTTAAATCAACTTCCTGGACTGAAAAAAAGAAAAAAGATCCTCTGGTTTAAGAACAGGCAATCAAAGCAATCTCTTTTCTGTGACATGTTGTGGATTTTAAATAATGAAGAGCACACGTGCGTTACAATCAAAATAAATAATAGTTCAGGGCATTTAATCACGTCAAAGTTGTGGTTAAGGGGAAGGCAAACAAGTATTTACAGAAATGTGTGCTTTAAATGTGAGAATGAACTTACCACACCTATTTCTCTATCCTGGTTCCCAAGGATTCTCAAGAAATTGGATTCAACTACCGTGCTGCTGAATGCTCTGCCAAAGCAGCTTCCTTCAGTATGACATTTAAAAGGCAAACATTGTATTACGTGCTTTTTAACTTCAGGCAGGATTTGCTAAACTATATTTTTTCTCTAAATATTAGTAAAATCTAAGCTGTAAATAGATTTAAAGCTTTTTGATACTTAAAGGTGAACTGAAATTTACTTTAGATTGGTTTTGATGCATGGATGACTTACATATGTTGTATTATTATTTTTTCTTTTAAAGTAAAGTAGAACATTTTTAGAGATAACTTCAAAGGTAATTTACTAATCATCCACAAAACACCTTCATTAACTAGTAGAATGGCTGTTGGAATCATTGTATCTTATTAAGAATCATTAAATTACATGGCAAACCAGAAAAACTTAATTGGAAAAAAATGAACAACTTGTGACAAAACAAATGAATAAGTGTCTTTTTTTTTCACGAGAACTGGTGGGTTATTTGTGCATAAGAATTTTCTTTTTAGCACTTTTTTTTTAAAGGATATGTGTGAATTTCATGGGTAATGGGACTAACATCACTGGTTTGACCCAAGTTAATACTGGCAGGAACACTACAGATGTAAATCCCACACAGAAATAATGATACACCCCAGTCTTGGTATGACACACAAATGCTATTTTACTGCCCTTGGGCCTCTCTTTACTAGAGAATGCCAGTTGTGGTCATTTGTGTGGGTCTTTGGTGATAAGACCAAAAGAGGGGGATAAGATCAAATACTTTTTCACTTGTGTTCTGACCTACAAGACCAGATCTGAATCCTTCTATCCAGGAAAAGAGAGACTAATTCAGTTATGGTCCACTTTCCAAAAATGTTCACTGTTTTTGAAGTATCTAACTTAAGGCATCTAAGATTCACAAGTGGAGAATGGAGGTACCCAAAATTAGTGGACCCTTATGAAAATTTGAACCTCATACACTGTGGCTTTTCCATCCAAATAGCTTTAATGCCATGTCTACTGATTTTTATTTTTTGTGACATTTCAGTATAATGTGTCACACTTTTTCTCTTAAGTTTAAGCATTCATACCTGCTGGATGGTTGAAGTGAAATAACAATCACCTAGTTAAAAAGTTAGTTTGTTGTAGCCAATGGAATAATTATTTTATGGTGTTAACTGTGTTTTAACTTTTGGATGTTTACCACAATTTGTTGTGTTAAACGGTTTGCAAAAAAAAAAGAAATATGTAGGACTAGATTGTGCCATCAAGGCACAGCCATGTTTTGGCTGCAGAGCTGCTCTGCTTCAGACGGAGCACCTGGAGATCTGTCTGAGTTCCCCAGTGAGTCGATAGAGTACGCTTGACAGACACCTTCAGCAGCCAACACACCAGGAATTGAACTGGGGACCTCCAGCGCTAAATGCATGATCCTTTCTGGCAGGAGCTAAAGAATTAGAGAGTGGCTGTAACAACTCATATTCTCTGTGATGTGGCATAGCAGGGGACTTGTAACATACATCCATCAATCGGTAACACGTACACTGCTACACACTTTCAAAGGGCACAGCACTTCCCTGCCAGGCAGCTGACCAGTTCTGCTGATTAGCTTGTAAAGGGGGCAGAGCTATGGCCCTCCCCACCAACTTTGAGGTGCTGTGCACCACAGCAGAGTTTGATCACTTTGAACTCAGTAGAGTGTAGGAGCTGCAATTTTTTCTTGTCCTCAGGTAAGCTGTGCAAAGGGAGGGAGCCTTCTTACTCCTTTCCCAGCACCCCCCCCCACACACACACACAAATGAGGAACATGCAGAGCCCTTATTTGGTGAATGTAGCCCTATTACTGTTTGTACATTGTCTGCAAACATACTGCAGGGTTTTAAACACGCTTATGAATATTGATTTTCAAATAGATTTCAGCTTAAGAATTGTTCATTAACCAGTTGCTCTGGGTAGTCCTTTGAGTGATCAATATCTGCAATTTAATATTTGAGAAATGTGGTTAGCTACATTACGTAGTGTTGTTTCTGTTCCACAAGTGAATGACCTGAGCTTTATACTATTTACTCTTCCACCAGGAATACATTTTGTGTTTTGTCACAAAATGTATTTTACTGGATGACTAAATGAATCTCAGCTCCAGGCCCAAGATTCTGCTCCTGAGATCATGCATACAGGTAACACTTAGTTCACCTGAATGTTTGCAGAGGTGCAAACATGGTTGCAGAGACATTTAATGAGTAATTGAAGAAATGATTTTTGGGGGGGAGGTTTGCTGGGGTTCTCAATTTTGATCCAACACTATATACTTGCATAATAGTTTATTTCTTCACTTTGTTCGATAAGAATACTAGGTACAGTACTACTGTATGCCAGTTAGGAAATACTGTAAAATGAAGTCAGGGGATCAAATGTTAAATATTTAGCAGTCACAAATCAAAGTCTATTTTGCAGGAATTGGTGTGGCAATTCCATTCATATCACCTAATAGGCTACTAGAGTAATGACCTAGAAACAGTGAATGTCAGAGTCACAGATCTTGTTTTTTCCAACCAAATCAGTGCAAGTTGTTTTGATCACCTTCTGCTATTGAGGGCTGAAATATTCTAGGTTTCTCTCCTTCTACAGTTTCTGCACTTCTGTGGTTGGCATTTTAATATGAAACAGATACATGCCACTTAGCTGGAGGAAAACATCAGTAGCCATCATTACCATATGTATGTGCCATCTCTTCTAAACACACACTGTTTGCTGAAATGCCTTTTAACCCCAGTTGAATAAATGAAAACGTTGTATAAACAATTTCTATTCAACTTCTGTTGTATCTAAAGTACCAGCCTAAGGCTTGGTCTACACTAAACTGTAAGTTGATCTCAGTTATGCTAGTTAAGTTATGTAAATTACATAACTTAAATCAACATAACTTTGAACATCTTACAGTGGTGTCTACATTATACTATGTCGATTGGAGACACTCTCCCACTGACATAGCTTCTGCTTCTTGTTGAGGTGGAGTACAGACATTGATGGGACAGCGTTCTCCCATCGAGTTAGCGCATCTTCATCAGACCCGCTAAATCGACCCCACTGCATCGACGGCAGCAGTGCCAATTTGGCGCGGTAGTGAAGACATGCCCTAAGTCTACTTGTTTTTCAGACTGAAGAATTTAACTCTGAAATCTGTAATCATAACGATTATTATTTCAGGTGGTAAATAACACTGGCTCTCTAAAATATATGAAAGCTAATACTTTGAATCTACAATATCAAACACTGAGCAATAATTACATTTCTTCCCCACCCCCACCAAAGAAAAAGAAACTAAATAAAATTTAATATAAAAAATAAAGTACCAAAATAAAGAAATGTTATTCACATCCAAGTTCCTTTAGATTCCTAACATATTTGACATATATATATATATTTCCCAAATATGATTTTTGTTTAATGTACATGGGAGCTGTCTTCCTCTGACATACTATTTGTCATGCAGATATCAGAATTCAGACAAGTGAAGTTCAACAACTATAATGATTTGTTTAAATAAAATGTTGATGATAAATTCTTGAAAATAAACCAGCTGCATCCCTTGAATGAGGTACCCTATATACATGTAAATAGTAAATCTCATATCTGCCTAGTTTATGCTTCTGCATTCTTTGTAGTGAAATTGCAAATTCACTCCCTATCCCAAATTTGCCTGTATGGCTTTTCAGCAGCCAGAGTCCTGATTCCCAGTTAAGTGGAATGGTCTGGTGGATAAAGATGGCTTTAAGTATTCCAGCCATGGAGGAGCCAGTGCATCTCTGGCATCAGTTAGAGTAGCCCCAGAGCTGCTCTAATTTATGATTTGCTTCCTGGAAAGCAAAGAATCAATGGAGAGCAATCCATCTGAACCACCCTCTCTCTCCTGCTCCCCATCCCTGACATGCACCCTTAGCTGGGAGTGGAGAAAGTGTAGGGCTGCTCTGCTCTTCTACACCAGTGGGGGAAAGTTTTTATTTAAGGGGTGTTCCCTGAGGCTGTTTTTGGCCCCTTGAAGGCCTCCCTCTTTTGCTGCCAGGAGTGGTAAGGCCCCTTTATACACTCCATCTGGTAAGGCCCCTTTATACACTCCATCCATCTGAACCACTCTCTCTCTCCTGCTCCCCATCCCTGACATGCTCCATTCAGTCTATGGTGCCCTGGAGAATGTTGTCTATTCTAGAAGGATATTTTTGATTTCAGCATTTTGAAGTTGCATTTCCTGCAAACCTGATTCACCACTACCTTCCGTTGGGCATAGTCAGTAACATTTGTGCAAATCAAGCCAACACGGGTGTGACACTGCACCCCATATTCTTTGCAGGGATATTATTATATGATTATGACATAATTATAATGTATTTTATGCAAGATAAGTCATGTGAGGTATCACTGGAAAAGTTATAATTTGCTGGATATGATTATCTTATTTGTATACCTGTATCATTTTTGTATGAAGTTATTAATATTGACTATGTATCTGCATTTCAGCTGTAGTTACACATGGGTAATGCCCACTAGACAAGATGTTTTCAGTCTAGATAGTGGGTGGGGAAGGGCCTATTCAGAGCAATGGACCATTAGGAAAAAACAATAGGCCTTAGGAGAAGCGTATCTCCCACCTGTGGACCCTTCCTGAGTATGCTACAGACAGCCATAGGATGGTCTCCCTAGTGGAGTCCCGTGGCAGGGATCAACCAGGTTAAAGAAAGGAGCCCACCACTCTGTATATTTTCCTCCCAAGTGGTGACTTGGGGAGAGAGGAGGCAGGGAGCCCTTTACAACTGGGCTAAACTATCTTCTCCTCAGTGACTAATTTATTTCTAATTTATAACCCCCAAATCTTCTGAGTAATGGCTGCTATGACTCTACAAAGACATATGATCAGACCACATGATGCTGAACTCCATCTTGGGTTGTCAGTGTTTTTTCCACAGATTGTTCTGGGAACCAAGCTTTGAAACAAAGGGTTCCTGCCATATGTAAAAGCTATATAAGGAAGGAAGTGACAGTTTTTGACTCCCCACACAAGAAGAATCCTGGAAACTCCTGAGGGACAAAGACTGAACTCGGGGAAGTGCTGGACCCAGGCTAAAGGGATTTCTAGCCTGTGAATGAAACACCTGGGGATTCCAAGCTGTAAAGCAAGTGCAGCTTGCCCCTTTAGAATCTGCAGCCTGCTTGTATCATCTCTTAGGATGAGAATCTGCTATTCATATTCAATCTATTTAGTATATTAAGCTTAGTTTGTGGTTTTTTGTCTATTTGCTAGGTAATCTGCTTTGATCTGTTTGCTGTCACTTATAATCACTTAAAATCTATCTTTTGTAGTTAATAAACTTGTTTTTGCTTTATCTAAACCAGTGTGGGAATCATAATTTGGGGGCAAAGGCTGTGGCATATTCCTCTCCACATTGAGGGAGAGGGCGAATTTTATAAGCCTACACTGTACAGTTCGTGTGCAGTGCAAGACGGAATAATTTTGGCTTTATACTGCAGAGGGGGTGCATGCCTGGGCAGCTGGGAGTTGCCTTAGCTGTAGCCTTCCTATGCACGAGCTGGTCAGAGAACCTGCATGTAACTGCAGTTGGGTGTGTCTCTACCTGTATGTGTGCTGGTGAAAATGCAGGCAGAAGGGCTTTGCAGTTTGTCACAGCAGTACAGTGTGAGAGGGAGCCAATGCTGGTGCATCAGGGGGCTCAGTCGTATCCCAGTTCCAGGTGACACCCTGGGGGGAACCCATTACAACCATTGTGAAGCAATATTTTACACCCACTTTGTATTCACATTGCACAGGTCTAAATGACAATACAATGTACAAGACTGGGGGATGACGGGTGCCTGTGACGCTACAAGGCCTGTGTCAATCTGGCTCATCATGATGCACTGAGCAGGCTCAGAATAGCCTCCTGACAATCTATTCTAACAAAGGGATAGGGGCTGGTTGTATTCTACCTGCTGGTTAGGGAATAATCTGAAGAGGGCCACATGGTCACAGGATGGTCTCCCTAGTGGAGTCCTGTGGCAGGGATCAACCAGCTTAAAGAAAGTAGCCTACCACACTGTAGATTTTCCTCCCAAGTGGTGACTTGGGGAGGAAGGAGGCAGGGAGCCCTTTACAACTGGGCTAAACTATCTTCTCCTCAGTGACTAATTTTATTTCTAATTTATAACCCCAAAATCTTCTTGGCCCACAGTCCATTCTTCTCTGATAGGCTAATTACTCCAGGACTAAGTTTGTACAGTAGTCTTGTCTGTAGGTTGCCTGGGCTGTGGAGGGGGAGGAAATGGAATTGGACTGGATATTAGGTAGCAGTAGGGTGTGGAAGGCAAAACTCCTTCTTGCCAATCCTTCCCCGTTTTCTTTTTACTCTGTACACTAGACTTAGAATCATAGAATCATAGAATATAAGGGTTGGAAGGGACCCCAGAAGGTCATCTAGTCCAACCCCCTGCTCAAAGCAGGACCAATTCCCAGTTAAATCATCCCAGCCAGGGCTTTGTCAAGCCTGACCTTAAAAACCTCTAAGGAAGGAGATTCTACCACCTCCCTAGGTAACGCATTCCAGTGTTTCACCACCCTCCTAGTGAAAAAGTTTTTCCTAATATCCAATCTAAACCTCCCCCACAGCAGCTTGAGACCATTACTCCTCGTTCTGTCATCTGATACCATTGAGAACAGTCTAGAGCCATCCTCTTTGGAACCCCCTTTCAGGTAGTTGAAAACAGCTATCAAATCCCCCCTCATTCTTCTCTTCTGCAGGCTAAACAATCCCAGCTCCCTCAGCCTCTCCTCATAACTCATGTGTTCCAGACCCCTAATCATTTTTGTTGCCCTTCGCTGGATTCTCTCCAATTTATCCACATCCTTCTTGAAGTGTGGGGCCCAAAACTGGACACAGTACTCCAGATGAGGCCTCACCAATGTCGAATAGAGGGGAACGATCACGTCCCTCGATCTGCTCGCTATGCCCCTACTTATACATCCCAAAATGCCATTGGCCTTCTTGGCAACAAGGGCACACTGCTGGCTCATATCCAGCTTCTCGTCCACTGTCACCCCTAGGTCCTTTTCCGCAGAACTGCTGCCTAGCCATTCGGTCCCTAGTCTGTAGCTGTGCATTGGGTTCTTCCGTCCTAAGTGCAGGACCCTGCACTTATCCTTATTGAACCTCATCAGATTTCTTTTGGCCCAATCCTCCAATTTGTCTAGGTCCTTCTGTATCCTATCCCTCCCCTCCAGCGTATCTACCACTCCTCCCAGTTTAGTATCATCCGCAAATTTGCTGAGAGTGCAATCCACACCATCCTCCAGATCATTTAGGAAGATATTGAACAAAACCGGCCCCAGGACCGACCCTTGGGGCACTCCACTTGATACCGGCTGCCAACTAGACATGGAGCCATTGATCACTACCCGTTGAGCCCGACAATCTAGCCAGCTTTCTACCCACCTTGTAGTGCATTCATCCAGCCCATACTTCCTTAACTTGCTGACAAGAATACTGTGGGAGACCGTGTCAAAAGCTTTGCTAAAGTCAAGAAACAATACATCCACTGCTTTCCCTTCATCCACAGAACCAGTAATCTCATCATAGAAGGCGATTAGATTAGTCAGGCATGACCTTCCCTTGGTGAATCCATGCTGGCTGTTCCTGATCACTTTCCTCTCATGCAAGTGCTTCAGGATTGATTCTTTGAGGACCTGCTCCATGATTTTTCCAGGGACTGAAGTGAGGCTGACTGGCCTGTAGTTCCCAGGATCCTCCTTCTTCCCTTTTTTAAAGATTGGCACTACATTAGCCTTTTTCCAGTCATCCGGGACTTCCCCGGTTCGCCACGAGTTTTCAAAGATAATGGCCAATGGCTCTGCAATCACAGCCGCCAGTTCCTTCAGCACTCTCGGATGCAACTCGTCCGGCCCCATGGACTTGTGCACGTCCAGCTTTTCTAAAAAGTCCCTAACCACCTCTATCTCCACAGAGGGCTGGCCATCTCTTCCCCATTTTGTGATGCCCAGCGTAGCAGTCTGGGAGCTGACCTTATTAGTGAAGACAGAGGCAAAAAAAGCATTGAGTACATTAGCTTTTTCCACATCCTCTGTCACTAGTTTGCCTCCCTCATTCAGTAAGGGGCCCACACATTCCTTGGCTTTCTTCTTGTTGCCAACATACCTGAAGAAACCCTTCTTGTTACTCTTGACATCTCTGGCTAGCTGCAGCTCCAGGTGCGATTTGGCCCTCCTGATAACATTCCTACATGCCCTAGCAATATTTTTATACTCTTCCCTGGTCATATGTCCAACCTTCCACTTCTTGTAAGCTTCTTTTTTATGTTTAAGATCCGCTAAGATTTCACCATTAAGCCAAGCTGGTCGCCTGCCATATTTACTATTCTTTCGACTCATCGGGATGGTTTGTCCCTGTAACCTCAACAGGGATTCCTTGAAATACAGCCAGCTCTCCTGGACTCCTTTCCCCTTCAAGTTGCCAGATTGTACGTGGACAGTCAAATCTAGGCTACCTACTTGTCCCTTTGGGAGCTGCAGTACAGTATAATATCTGCTACCTCTGAATTATACCTGCATTGACCCACTTTAAAGAAAGTCGTGTGTCTTTAAATTCTAATAAAACCTGGTAAGTGCTTTGTGCTGCTTTGTGCTGCTTCAGGGTATTTCAAATTTCATGTGATGCAGCTTGACCTGAAATAAACCCAGTGCTACATCACATGAGAGAATACAGCTGTAGCCCAAAGGGAAAGATGACTTTAATAATTTTGAAAATCATGGAATTTGTTTAATCAATTCTGTGCTTCTTACTGAATACATTTTGTGGAGAACCTAGGTAACTGGTGCCTAATAAACTAATGAATCAAATGCGCTTTGCAAGTTAAAAAGCATGTTGGTTTTAATTAAGAACTGTTTTGGGGAAGGGGAGGTTATTTAAAATAATCTATTTTTCACTTAATTACACCTTTCCTCACATGAACATGAGCCATGCTTCCAGCTGCGAGGGATTGGATATGGTTTCCTCCATAGCCAAAGCCTGTCAGCGCTATGCTCCAGGGTCAGATGGAGAGGTTTATTTAAAATGTCATGAGGGGCACCCTCCCCTCCAGCAGCTGAATGTCCTGCCTCCATATTACCCCTAGTCCCTGCCAGCCTGAGAGCTGGGTTGGGATTTAAATTCTGATCTCCTGCCTGGTGGCATAATAAGCTGCCACAAGACTGCCTGGTTGGCTCCAATTAAAACCTTTCAAAGCTTTTGCACTTTTACAGATGCAGAATGTTCCTTAGTTCCTATGCAACCATTTTGCTTTCTCAATGATCTCTAGGCATTTTACTTGTCAACCATCCTGATACAAAATGTGCTGTTTTTGCTTGACCTACATATCAATGCAAAGCTACTTGGTTCTTTAATTCACTGCCAAATAAAGCTGCTGTTATCTCAGGATGGATAAAGGGGAACTAGGCCAAATGGCGATAAAGTCTCAGGGATGAAATGAGATTAAGCCAGTTCTACCTCACCTTGCTATTTGCTAATTATGTATGCACGGGTCAGCGGTACTTACTGTCTGTGTAATAGTCTGTCTAAAGGCCAATTAAAGGGGACTAATGTCAGCAAGTTAATTTCCAGTGAAAAGTGTTAATAGGCATGTTCTTTTTTTTTTTAAGAACACCCCCCCACACACATCCGATGAAGTGAGCTGTAGCTCACGAAAGCTTATGCTCAAATAAATTTGTTAGTCTCTAAGGTGCCACAAGTCCTCCTTTTCTTTTTGCAGATACAGACTAACCCGGCAGCTACTCTGAATTCTTTCAGGGTATGAGACATAATTTATCAGATTACAATATTATGTTAAAATTGAGGAGGATTTCTAGTATTTTGCCAAAACGGCTTGGCAAAGAGAATAACAACACAAATATCCAATCAGGTCAAAGGAATACCCCAATTTCTTTTTAATTAACACTTGAAAACATTGCTAAAGAAAAACATAGTATTACGCAAAGTCTGATGGCCAAGTTAGCATCAGAAACCTCTCAAGGGCATCATGCAGTGCTAAGCAGCTGCCTCAGAAAACTTTTTGGAGCACTTCCTCATCTCAGTCACTGCAGAAACAGAGACTCAGCTGTAGAATAACTGTTTTGTAATAAAGGAGAGTGAGCAGGATTTTCAGGTTTTGTTTTTTTTGTTTGTTTTTTGAGGGGAGGGGAAGGAACTGAAATTTATAAACCTGTGGGCAGTTTTTAAATAAAATTAGCTGAGAAATCAGCAGATCAAAGCACTCTGGGTCATTCAGGAAGTATGTACAGCATCCTTGAAAATGCCTCCTTGGATCCTAATACATTCAAGCCCACCACTGACACACTGCCTCTCTTACGACTAGTCTCCCTTGCCTCTCTGGACCCAATTCCCTTTTCACTTATACCCGTGTATATCAGGAGCAACTCAACTGATGTCAGTGGACCAGTGTAAAATTAGTAAAAGAGAAAAGAGGGTCTATGTCCGTCAGGCTGACTGTCATATTTAAGCAGCTCCTCAGGAGGCAGCATCTGCTGCCCATCAGGGAAAGAAAGCTCTGTCTGGATGCAGCCTCACAGTACTTCCTTTCACTGGTTCAGAAGAGGCTTTGAGTCCAACAGAGCTACCTTAGCACACAGAATATACAGAATCAAAAGACAGTGGGAGAGAGAGGGAAATAATGGAGAGGGATTGAGAGCTGAGGGTATGTCTACACTGCAATTAAAAACCCACAGCTGGCCCAAGACATCTGACTCAGATTTGCAGGGCTCAGCCTAAGGGGCTATTTAATTGTGGTGTAGACATTCAGGCTCAGGCTGGAGCATGGGCTCTGGGACCCTGCAAGAGGGGAGTCCAAGCCCGAACGTCTCCACTGCAATTAAACAGCTTCTGAGCCTGAGCCCTGCGAGCTTGTCAGCTGGCACGGGCTAGCCGCGGCTGTCTAATTGCAGTGTAGAAATACCCAGAGTGGCCACAATAAAGAGGAAGAGAGCTGGAAGAACAGGAGATAACAAGAACATAGTTAGAGAGATAGTAGAGACAGAAGAAAAAGAGACTGATAAAATCGGAAGAGCTGACTCAGGTGTGAGGAGCTGCAGGGACCTGAATAATGGCATTGGATGCAGACAGATTGACAACTCAAAGAGTAAAGATGTCACCACTGTTTTGGTGTTAAAATGTTGTAGCCTATGAGATTTGCAGCGTGACGGGGATCAAAATAACAGTAGACACAATCTGAAAATTAGAAATGTGAGCAACAGCAAGGGTTTGGGGCAGCATTTTTCACTTAAGCAATATGCACATGGAATAAGTTGTCATGAAAGCAAAGTTTTAACAGATATCTACCTGTATTTGTGAAAGAGAGGGCACTGGAGGATATAGTATGACACAGAAGGGAGGTGGAGCTCATCTTAAATGTGGATTAGCTTTTTCCACCAAGACATCTTCATAGATCTATACAGAACTGAGCTGACGTAGCTTGGAATAAAATGGTATTGGTGTAACATTTACCTGGAACTATTTCAGATTACCTGGTGAGAGATCTGTTAGCTGACTCACCTTATATGGCTGTCCACGTTTTGGTCTTGTAATGGGCTACCTCATCTTCCATGTCATACCACTCTCCTCCTATCATATTACCTGCTAACCTATATTACCTAGAAATGTCGCTGTTCTTTATATAGTCTTTTAGGAAATTAGGGCACAGTCCTGTTCAAGTTGCAGTCTGAAGGAACAGAAGTTAAAGTCTGTTCCTTTAGCTACGTCTGTGGTGCAAAAGTAATGGAACGCATCAGCTGGCAAGCACCCTCCTGCCTTTGGTGTCGGGGGCATGCTGGGAACAGGGAAGAGGCAAGAGTGTGGTGAGATCTAGCAATCACCATGTGTTGTACAGTTCCTTGGCTGGAGCTGGTGCAGACTGGCCCGGAGAAGGGAACCATAACTAGCTCCATGATGGCTGCTGAATGGATCTCAGAGAGAATGTTAGCTATAAAGCATGAGGGACTGCAGGCCTTGAACCCTGGACCCACAGCCACCACCCAGCCTCTCATCTAAACAATTGGAGAAGGAAGCCAGTGAAGCGCTAGCTTGCAAAGGGCCCCGCCAGAGGCGACCTGGGGGGGGGGCAGGTGACCCCCACATATTCCCCCCCGATTTTTGTCAGGGTTTGCTGGCCGCACTCAGTTACATGGTGCTGCTGGGCCCTGTCCCTGCATGGCAGCTACTGGACCCGGCAAGCTGAGAGCTGTGGCCATGGAGACATGAAGCAGCAAACAGCTGGAAGTTGCAGGGAGAACTGCTGCTTTTGCGGCTGCCTCTCCCCACCTAGCTAAGGCGGCCCCTCCCTGCAGCTCCCAGCTGTTTGCTGCTGCCTCTCCACATGGAGCTAATGCCTGGGAGCTGCAGGGAGGGGCCACTGAGGGCAAAAGGGGGGCATGCTTGGGGTGTTTGTGACTCAGGCTGTTGGGGGGGTGAACCTTTAAATTGTGCCTCCCAACTCTCAGCAGGTACCAATCATCTCTGGGCTCCACCCATGAAACTCCTGATCAGGGGAAAAAATCCAGTATCACTGATTGGAGAGCTCTATTTAAACCAGAAAGAGAGACAGGAAGTTGTCTGAGCAACTAGAGGAATTGCTGCTGGCATGGACCCTGCCTGCTTACCTGACTTTTGGGTCCTGCTGTCCTGCCTGTTCCTTCCTCCTCGCCTGTTCTGTGTTCCTGTCCTTATCCCAGACCTCCGTCTCTTCTTTGTTTCTGCCTCACTCCAGCCTACTGCTCCTGTGTCTTACCCCTGATGCTGTCTCTTGCATCTGACTGTAACCATCAGGCATGACTGCCCAGGCCCCAGTCACTACATAATGTTATTGTCAGAGGTAATAAAAAGGGATCTCAGGTATCAAGGTATTATTAGGTTTTTGCCATCGTTAATACAGCCCAATTTCTGACTAATCTTCTGTATAATGTAAGGACATTGTGGTTGAAGCATGCTGCCACAATAACCGTATGGACAACTAACACTAGTGTTAGTACAGTTTGTCTTGCTCCCAGGTAAGCATACTTAGATGCCTAATAGGGCTAAATTTGGACTCAGAACAGTCTGAACCCTTAATTAATTTGCATCATTTGGAAGTCAAATTTGAAGATAACTTTATTCAGAGACAGTGCCCTTACTGGAATGTAGGATGGAAGAGTATGGGTGAAATCTTAGCCCCACTGAACTTAATGGAAGTTTTTCCATTGACTTCAGTTGAGCCAGGATTTCACCCACTATACACTGTAATCAAACCAAAAATGGAACAAGGAGTCAACCTGAAATTTCAGTATGTCTGTTTATTGTCAATTTCTACTAAAATAGCTGAAAAATGTGTAGAGGAAAACAAAAAACTTCCATAGAAAAACAGAACCACAAGCAACAAAGAACAGCACAGTTTTATAAAGAATAAAGCTTGATAAACCTTTTTTTTTAATTACAGAATTTTGTCTCAGTTCTACTTCAGCCATTTCTTTTGTAATTAATCTTCACTCATGTAAATAAGGATTGCTTGTATGAGTAAGGGTTGGATAATCAGACCCCTACCAGATGAAAGGAATGCAGTTGATTAGAATATTTTGATTTTTAATAAAATAGTTGATTCCCTGTCTTTAAAAAATATTTCCCTAAAATTAATTCAAAACAACCTGTATAACAAATTTTGTTGCCTTGATTAAAAACTGGCTGAAAGTCTATTAACAAATGTCAGTGATAAATGGCAACGTATTGAATTAGGAAGAAGCATCTCATAGGGCACCACACGAATCAATGTTAGGTCCTGTTGCAGTTAACATCTTCATTAATGATCTGGAAAGGGAATTAACAGCATGTTAATGAAATTCACAAATTATTCTAAACGGGGATGGGGGAGGAGTTGCAAAGACAGCAATAAAACAAAGCCACATAAAAGCATAGAAGTGTGTGCCAAAAGCACCACAGTAAATTGAGGAAATTGCAAGCTATTATTTTTGGAGAAAAATACTAAAATATACAACTATTCAAAGGGTGTGGAAATGTGGAAAGCAGTAATGCTGAAAGACTTAAGGATGATAGGGGAGAGCAAATATACCTGTGTTTTCAGAAATATGGCAGTATAAAAAGCCAGTGCAGTTTTGGATTGAATATTATTGCTGGTTGTGAATTATTCAACAAAACCAAGGTTCAAGTCCCTGCTTTGCCTGATTGACTTGAATCTAGATCTCCCATATCCGAGTTGAGTGCCCTAACCACCAAGTTATCAGTATTCTGGGGTAGAGATTGTCTCTCTCTTTTCTCTCTAGCGATGTTCACACTTAAAAAACTTAAAAGGTCTCATTTTCATTCTCATGTGGAATGAAAAAATTAAAAACCTCAATTTGTCATAGAACATTATTCCTGTTTTCTGGCTTCCCTAATGCATAGCTATCTGTCTTTGGTATGGATATGCCCCCACTACCATAGTTTCTGAGCTCCTTGTGATCTTTAGTGCATTTATCCTCACAACAGTCTGGTGAGTTAATAATACTTCTCTGAATGTCTTTACGGTGTGCACATCTGAAATACTGCACTGAGTTCTGGCACTCTGTTAGGAGAAAGATTTTGAGAAAATGGAGGACATTCAGAAAAGAGCTACAAAAATGATAAGAGGGCCAGAGGGGATGACATATGGGGAAAGATTAAAAGAACAAAATAATATTTAACATATGTAGCATGCTTAAGTGACAAGCAGGGGACACAATAAGCAAGATATTTACAACTATTTACAAGATACAAAGACGGAGATGAATTATTTTAGAGATGGGGAAGGTAGATGGCAATAAAGTAAAGTGAAAATTCCCCTGACATCTTTCTGAGAATGGGCCATGTTGTGGAAGAGATGTTTAAGTAGAGCATTTCTGCTTAACAGTGACCCATATTGTACAATTTTATCTTATCAGGCTGTGGAATCATCTCCCAAGGATGACGAGGACACTCCGTTGCTTTGAAATTTAAATCTAGACTGGACAAAGCATTGAAAAACTTAATGTGCAGCTCTAGCAGAGAAATGAACTAAATAAGTTATTTGGCCTTGTCTGCTTCTAAAGTCTGTGATTTCCAGGTGATCAAAGGAAGTTTTCTGCGTGTAGCCGCCCCAAGCACTAGTCATTGGATAGCCTGCCCAGTTTAACCACCTTGAGACAAATTACATGTTACATCTGCTCAACCCATAGGAAGCAACTAATGGTGAGGTTCCCCTGAGAATGCTGTTCCCATAATCATTCACTCCAAATGGGCCATGGTTTGTCCCACCCTGAAATAAACCAGGTGTCTGCCCCCAAACTCCATTGTTTTCTGAGCATAGGAAGGAGACAAGGGCCATCTGACCAGAGGCTTTGTGCCTTTGCATTTGTTTTGTCTCTCTCAGGTTGCTTCCTCTTCCTCACTTGCCCAGCCAACCCATGATCTTGGCCCACCCAATCGCCACACCCCTGCCTTTCTGTGGATCATAATGGTGGTCTATCTGCAGGCTCCTAGGAAGGTGGAAATACTGATGCAAGGAAGCTGTCCTCTCACCATCCCCATTCCCCATGAAAAAAGTGTGATCCATACACAGAAGAACCCAGCCCCGTCAATGCCCAGATCTCACGATTTGAGATATATGAGACACTTCAGAAACATTTAGTACTAATAAACTAGAAGCCAGTTGTATTTAATGTTCCACTTGTTGTTTTTAGGTAAATTAAGTGGTTGTAAACTTTATTTTTATGACATCAATAAAACAAGCCTTGGAACAAAAACAAACAAACAAAAAGAAGCAAGGGGTGCCACCAGACTCCTTGCTGTTTTTGGGGATACAGACTAACAGGGCTACCCCTTGATACTTGACACCAAAAAGAAGCTAGGTATTGAGAACACAGAATCTGCCAGGAGAGTAGGAAGGTTCAGAGAACAATACAAAAAAATGCCTTAAGTCTTGGAAAATGTTACATAAAATAAGTGAAAAGCTTTACAAAAACATGTATATCTGATAATTTACTTTATATATTCTGGCCTCTCCTCCTTGGTTAGACTTTTAAATTGTCTTGAGAAGGAGAACTGGCAAGATGACAGCATATATTTGTGGTGTTCATTTTACAATGATTACAAGAGGCCTGATCCTTTAGTCCTTACTGGGAAAACCTTACATCAACTTCAGCACCACAGAAGATGCAAGGTTAGGCTCATGATCTAGCAAAATAGGGTACTGGAATAGGAGTCAGGGCACCTGGATTTTAGTTCTGGCTCTGCCATTTTCCTGCTATGTGACCTTGGGCAAGTCAATTTCCCTCTTTGTTTTTGTTTCCTGCACTTTTGCATTGTCCATTTAGATTGTAAACTCTTCAAGGCATGGACTGTCTTGCTATGGCCAGAGCCTGAGCAGGTGTAAAATGCCATAGCTCCTTTCACTTCAGTTGAGCTACAGCGATTTACAAAAGTGGAGGATCTGGCCGCAGCGCAATGGGGCCCCAATCTTGCTTGGGGTCTCTAGACACTAAGGGAATACAAATAAATAATAAAGTTAAGTCCAGAGCAGATATACCCCAACAACAGGGCAGCAAATGAAAGACTGTGGATTCTAGGCTATCCTCTTGTGCTGAGTCAAGGCCGTAAAGAGTGTGGTCTCCACCTCCCTCTCACTTCCTTCTTACCATCCATAGAGAGAATGGGAACTTCTCATCACTCTTCACCTTTAGTTAGCCAGCCTTTAGGAAAAAAAATCTCTTATTTGTATGTAGTTGTAGTTAATTTGAGTGTTAGTATAGTATAGTTTAGTTAGGTAGTTAGTATTCTCATTCTGGGGTTTTATTATGCAAAAATCCCCAGTGTTCAAGCAATGTGCCACCTGTAGGGCCATGATCTCTGTTAGTGATAGGCACAAAAGCTACCTAATTTGTTTGGGTGAGGAATCCGTGAGGGGCAAATTTTCTATTTGTACCTCCTTTCCAATGAGGACAAAGAAGCAGAGGAATTTCTGCTTTAAGGTGCATCTCCTGGAAAAGGTGATGAGTCCCTCTTCAGAGCTTGACCCTGACCACAAGAGGACAGACAGTTTATCCACAAGTAAAGGCCCTCTGGCTGCCCTGGTTTCAAAGCCCAAATTGAGTAAGAAACACTGCTCATATTCTCATAGCCTCTTTGAAGCAGCCAAAATCACCTTCATCCTCTGAGACTGACAGACCATCAAAGTTTCCACAGAAATCCTGAATGGTCTTCTGGTGCCAAGTCGAGGTCTGGTGGCAGGCACTGACTCACCAACACAGTTGCTTGAGGCTCGAATGGATCTATTGAGACTTTGCTGTTATCAGACAGACCCTTGACCCAAGCACTGCCAAGTCTAGTACCACGAGCATTGGCACGGTAACGCTTGCCTCTGGTTTAGATGCCGTCCACACTGCAGTAGTGAAGTACCTTTTTTGTCTCTTTCTGCCGGATTTTCCTGTATTATATCTCCCAGCAGTGATCAGGTTAGCCTTGACCACATCAGCATTGTCAACATCTACTACCACTGCACCGGCAGAGACAAGTGTGACCGTGTCAATGTCAACTCTGCTGGCACCATCAGCATCAACCGACCCTTCAGCCTTCCAAATACCTTGCCTGCTTCCACCAGCTCTGCTACATTGTTAACATCAGTACCTTTAGATCAGCACTGTGTATTGCTGATGTGGAGACTTTCACCAACGCCTGCAGAAACTTTTCCTCCATTCACTGATAAGAGCTAAATTTCCTCCTCTTCACACTCTCACCATGATAGATATATATTTCCTCCTAGGTCTTTCAGGTCTCTCTACACCTGGTGCACTAGGGACACCAGAACCATAGAACAAGAACAATATTCTTACCAGGATGCCCCCGTGGGTACACACCATTGTGGGCAGTACAAAGACTGGAATATACTTTTTCAGCTTCTTGGATATCTTGAACTGCTCCAAAAGCATCTAGGCCCCCATCTGAGACTTAATCTAGCAGATCTCCAATACTGGTTGCTACTAGGGAAGATCCTCTTGAAGTCCCTCAATGACCTCCTTTATTAGTGCGCAGAGAAGAGGAGGCAAGGGAGGAATCCCTAGATGCCCCCCCTTATATTTCTTCCTTTTCCCTGGATGAGACCATCACTTCAGAATCAGCTTTCAGAGGAACAGCCGTGTTAGTCTGTATTCGCAAAAAGAAAAGGAGTATCTCCTTACCCTTAGGTTTTTTAAAAATGTCAGGACCTTATGAAGAAGCTGCACACATCTCTAGGTGTGCAGGCGGAATTTATGCAAAACAATCAAGACAAACTGTTAGATATCTTGCAAACTCCAGTTCTGGGAAGGGTTCTCCTTCCCATTAGAAGCCTTGCTGGAACCTGCCAAGATCTTCTGGCAGATACTGGCCTCTATTCCACCCACTGCAAAACAGGTGGGCAGGTGTTGCCAGATCCCCTAGCAGGAATTTGGTTATTCCTTTCCTCACCCCATCTCAGACTCACTAATGGTCTCAGCAGCCAAATGAGCGATTGAGACCATCTCACCCTAAAGCTACTCCAAAAGATAAGGAGTAAAAAATACTAGACATGTACGGCAGAGAGGCATATACCACGCCAAGCCTTCAAATAAGAGTGTAACATTATCAGGTATCGTTGTACCATCATACCTTTATTAATGCGTCAGAAATTTTGAAATTTGTAGATAAAAGATGGATTGACTGATTAGGTAAGCTTCATAGTATGTTTTTTTCCCCCTTTCTTTTGTCCCCCTTTAAGAAAAAAAAATCTAAATTATGACAGTGACAAAATGAAAGTTCTGGTTTATTACCACATTAAAGAGATAATGCACCTGGGAAAATAAGCTGTAACTCATTACTCACCATTAGTAATAGTTGAAATATCTCTGCATTGTCTCATCTCCTTACAGGGTGGATGGTGGGAAAATAAGAAATAAGAGCTTTTGTGACAGACTTAATTGCAGAGCTGAAGTAAAGGTATCATGATGTAACCAGTCATATAAACTAACCTTAGATATGAAAGCTTAATTGCCTCTTGTGTATATGGAATCCAGTAATTATCTGCAGGAATTCCAGATTGCTTGTATCATTATTATCTATCATTGGTTTTACAGTCATTTTAAAGTAGTGCCCAGAGGCCCCAGTCAGGATCAAAGTCCCATTGTGCTGTTCACTCTACAGATCAGTGCCTGTATTTTCACCCTTACTGTAAGCATACAGTGCCTGTATTTTCACCCTTACTTGTGTATTTGATTGGGTTGTAGCTCTAAAAACTACAAGGAACTCTTTTAGGAGAAGAAATACATGCTATGTCAATTAGTCTACATTATATCAATACAGTTTGATTTTTCCTATAGCCTCAAGCTCAGTCAGCGGTCAATAAATTAAGACCAAAATAATGGTACAGAACATTGTCCTTTGACCAGGCTACTGTGTAGTGTTATCTGGTCTGGTTATTTACTCTGGCACTGGAATCCCCCATGCTAACCTGCCCCCGAAGACTCTCTACTATTTGGTTATCCTTCACTGAGCTGTCTGTGGAGGTCCCTGTTCTGCACAGAATGAGGGGCAGTGCACCTGTGACACTGTCTGTCTCCTGCAGCCCTGTCTCCATGTGAATGCCCATCAGCCAGAGGTCCCCAGGAGTGCTGTAATTTCTGGGAGTGTGGCCAGGAGAAGGTGGAGCAGCCACAGCACAACCCAGCCAGTGGCAGCATGACTCCAGCAGAGCTGAACTGTCTAGTTGAGAGGGAGCGAGCAGAGTGACATCTGGCCCAAGGATGGCTCTAGGCTTCACACAGAAATGGCCCCTTCCCTATGGGTGTCTGAAATTCACGGTTTTGGGAGAGGATGCATCCTCCAACTCCTCAAGTCCCTTTCGTCAGAAGGGCCATTGCCAGGAAATCTCCAGAAGGGGAAGCTTGCAGAAGTTTCCCCACTACCCATTGCCTCCACTTCTTTGCCTTCTCCTGTGGTATTTTCTGAGAGAGGGTGCAATCTGGCCAGCAGTTACCAAATATAGGGGAAGAGTAATGTGTTGTTCAAGTACCACAGCTCTGCAGAGTGGTTTGCCAGATGTTGTGCTGGGGTTGTCCTGTTAACTCCTGATTACATGAGATTTATTTTAACCTGGGCGGAGAGACACCTGACCAAACAGTTACCACTAAGAAGCAAAAATCAATGTTTCCATGGGGAAAAGAATCATCTCTGCTTTTTGAATACCAGGACTTTTCTGAGATGGTATATCACGTTGAAATACACCATCTAACTTACTGATAACCAGGGTGACTGAGGCAACTGCTCTTTCAGACGGGCCTGCTCACCACAGAAATTTGAGATGCCTTCAATGCAATATTATGTTATACTTATCTGAAAAGAAATGGCAATAAAGCATAAGTAAAATAACAACCATCAATGTAAAAGTCTGAATGCACCATGGGTCTCATCTGCTCCCATTGAAGTAGTAGTGAAAGTAGTAAAAGTTCCATAGTATTTCTGCTCTGCTAAGGTTTAGATAGTCATCTATCTGAACTTCCAGTTACTTGTCTGAACTGATCTTTTTTAACTTTGCTCAATACTAACCATATCTGGTCGCAATACTAGACATCTGACTTGCTCACTGCTCAGATGCTTATGGATAACTTTACCATATATTCACCTTCCTGCAGTTGATATGAATAGTCATAGGGCAGGGCATATGTTGTGTAATACCTTAGGAAAGGAAAACAGTGCAGAAAAAAGTTAGGGTATCGTAAGTTAAGGCTAGCCCCATTGCTTTCCCTTCCCTTTAAAGGGTTTTACAGTTGATAGGGGGCATTCTGGCTCTTGCTGCTTAAATGATCAATTGTATGGTTATGTAATTCTTGGATGCCCTTTATTGGGGCAGTTATCTTTACAGAAAAGGTGTAATTCCAGTAGTGGCAGTTACTGGCTTGCAAGTAAAACTGACTGGACAAAACTCAGCCTGATGATGTCCCTCAGAAACTGCCTACCTTTGAAAGGTGGGCAAACTTTTCTGAACCATTCTTGTCTACTAGTAAGCACTGAAAGACACATTTAAGATTCCATAGCAAATTCCTGTCATAATGGAAGTTTGAATTAGCATACTGAGCAAAGTACATGAAATAATATTTGCAGCCAGTGCTGTGCTCATTCAAATCAAGTTATTTTTCCATTGTTATTTACATATTGTAGTTTCTGAGCTGTGAATGTGGAAGGATAATACTGCCTTGACTTACTGGGTTTTTGCCATCATTCTGTGCTAATGAATGGAGTAAGATAGTGTATTCCTTAAGATGTACTGCAGCCTCTTGTTCTTCTCTTTCACATTTTTCACAACAAATCACGTATGAAATAATAAATGCTTCAGAGTCCTGTTAAATCCTTGCTTGTTGCTATAGATACCAATAAAACCACTGTAAACTCATTCTCATTTTTAAAGAACCCCAAATGGCTTCAAAATTCCCTGCAGTTTTTTCAGATTGCAAATTAGGGGAGTTTGGGGGAAAATACTCTCAAGCAGAAATATTCAGTGGGAGGGAGAAAGTTAAGATAGTGGAAGAAGAGCTAGATGAATGGTGAGCCAGAAAGTAGATAAAAGTCTGTGAGGTCAGTGTAATTTAGGGCTATACATAAGAGACAGAACCAAGCCAAACAAGTCACAAAGAATGCAAGAGATAGTCTTCTGGATAGCCCTGGTAAGACTTGAAATGTCCCGTCCAGGTCTCAGTGCCTCAACATATGTAAGACATCGACAGATCAGAGACAGTTCAGAGAAGAGAAAAAATGATTAGGGTACCAGTAAGATTGACTTATGAATAAAGATTTTTCCCCAGGTTCACCAGTATGCTCCAGCTGCCTTGTACCACAGAAGCAAAGAAAAATAGCTGTTAGTCCATCTAAATGAACAAGTGAAGCCAGACTTTTACCTGCTTTGTATTGATGAAACACTGCAAAGAAGCTGCAGTGTATTGTTGAGTCTGGCTATTAAAGAGATAAATGTAAGGGCAACTTTACACAAGTGGCCGACCCACTCTTACACAGAGTAATGATTTCTCAAACAACTAAGAAACAAGTAAATGCTCTGTAGGATTAATGATAAATCAAAACATTGTATTTGATAAACATCCTCAAAGAAACTGCTTCTGATTTTTTTGAGTTGACTTTGGAGAGCTCAGTGCAAGTCCAGTGGTGGGAGGACGTGCAAAGGTGGCTTTAAGTAACAGCTTCCAAGCTGGTGAATTTATTCAGAGTCAACTCTTTCTGTATCATGGCCCTGCTTCACTAGCTCATTTGGACTGCTTTATGCTACTCCACTGGGGTAAGGCAGTCTTGAACCCAGAGCACTTTTCCCATGGCAAAGACTCTCCTATTTCAAACACTTTGCGGCTGGAAGCTTGGAGGCTAGTTCTGAGGAAAAGGGAATGTGGCCAGGAGAGCCTTAAACTGGGCTGTCAGTGACCAGGGCATGGGCAGTAAGGCCTAATGGTTTAAGCAGTAGCAGTGAGAGCCAGAGTCAGGAACTGAGCAAAACTGGAGAGGGCTGGGAACAAATCAGCGAACAGGAGTGATTGGAACTGCAGGTGTAAGCTTTGAGTATCCAGCAACCTGCTGCTGCTGCTGATTTTAAGAGCACGCCTTCTGGTTCCCTTCAGCCAATCAGGCACGTTGGCTAATCAATCAGTTTTGCTGTAGCTCATGTGTTCATTAGTCTTCCTGGAAACTGGAGACTCAGTGGCAGGCCTTTCTTCCTGACATGGGCTAATCAATGGCTACCATAATGGCTCCTGGGATCCACTGGCAGCCATCATAAATACAAGGCCGTTAGTTGGTATAAATTAAAGGAGCCCAAAGGTTACTTTAATTTAAATTGTCTGCCAATTAATCTCAATGGTCCTTATGGCAGCCAGGAACCAACCGGGTGTATGGATGCCCCAACATGTCCTCTTTTCTCAGCTTTCTGCACTGGCGGTAGCATAGGATCCACTTTGGTGGCTTTGCCCCACACATAGTTCCCCTTTTCCGGGGGAATCTGCCAGCAGTTGGCTGCACCAGGTTTAGTTACTGAGTGGCACAAAGCAGCCTGAACATACAGGAGAATCAGGGTCACAATATAGAAAGGTTAGTCTGAATGGATTGCTCCGTTTGAGTTACCTGGGGTTACTTGAGGCAGTAGTTTCCAGTTGTGCTGGCCATTGAATTTTGTTCATGGTCCAAAGTAGATGGAAAGAGGTAGGAAGGTCCTTAGTAAAACTGCTAAAAGAAACCACAGTATGCAGTCAAAGAAATAATGCGAAATGAATTGGTTTAGACTAATGCTCGGTGACTATGGGCTTTTGAGGAATCTGGTGAGGATACAAAATTATTATAGCTATACACCATTGCCTCCTTCAGAGGAGAGAGAACATCAGAAACTTGTTCTGACTGGAGAACTCTGATGGGACATCCAGCTTCCTCTCTTGGAATGTCTCTCTTCTCCTTTCCCTTGCCTTTCTGATCAGTAGTGTCAGTGCATAGCTCCTACTCAGTGTTTTGCCATTACATGTCACTGGGGCCAAACAGCTTCCAACTTTCCACTCTCCCATTGGTCCAATACAAAAGCATTTCAGACTTGGGTTCTTCAGCTCCTGCATCTCATAAAATGCCAATGAGAGGTATTGATTCTAAGGCAAAAAGCCATTAGCTGTCTCAATGGCTGGTGATATTCTGGAGGAAGGCAAGTTCTCTTCTGGTCTGGTCTTGTTCTCATTGAAGTTAATTGGAGTTTTACATGGGAGGAGGATTAGGTCTTTAGCTACCTCAGGGGACAAGGGAAAAACCAATACAGCCCATTTTTATACAAATACATTTAAAAAGCACTTTTTGTCTATTTGAAGAGGAAATGTGTGAAACTTGTTTGAACATAAATGACAGAACTCCATGTTCTCCTCCACCTTACAATTATCTCCATTTAGAACTATGCTTGTCTCACATATTAGCAATTTCCAGCGAAAGCTCCATCATTTCCCGCCTCTAGCATGGCTAATTACTTAAACAGCATATCCTTGAGGAGTAGTCCAAAAGATCTTTGAGATTATCATAGACTGAGATCACATAACTAGAGATATATTTCCATCTCTTTGATCAAATACTGTAATGAGGGAATCAAATTATAGTTCTTTTTCTTGCAAAAACAGGAAATAGAGAGGAATTACATTGCTGACATCCAAAATGCTGTCCAAATGCTCTACGATATGTGTGGTATTCTGAGGAGGAGAGACATTTATAATTCGGCATTCAGGGAACTGGGTGCAAAATACTGTTAATAATAATGGATGAGGTACACCTAACAATGCAAACAAAGGTCTAAATAACCCAAGGCCAATATTTAAAGAAATCCTTTATACTTGGCTTCTAGAAAAAGAGAAATAATGGTATTTTTGTCTTTAGAATTTTTTCCCTTATGTGAAATATTCTTTTTATGTATTAACCTTCATATTAGGTAAAATCATCCCAGCCACATATTTAAGATAAGTCAATATTCTTACCGAAGAATGGAATTTTTAGTGACATTTAAACTTGCAATGACATAATTTAACTCATAGACTCATAGATATTAAGGTCAGAAGGGACCATTATGATCATCTAGTCTGACCTCCTGCACAATGCAGGCCACAGAATCTCACCCACCCACTCCTGCAATAAACCTCTCACCTATATCTGAGCTATTGAAGTCCTCAAATCGTGGTTTAAAGACTTCAAGGTGCAGAGAATTCTCCAGCAAATGACCCGTGCCCAATGCTACAGAGGAAGGCGAAAACCCCCCAGGGCCTCTTCCAATCTGCCCTGGAGGAAAATTCCTTCCCGACCCCAAATATGGCAATCAGCTGAACCCTGAGCATGTGGGCAAAATTCACCAGCCAGATACCCAGGAAAGAATTCTCTGTAGTAACTCAGATCCCACCCCATCTAACATCCCATCACAGGCCATTGTGCCTATTTACCATGAATAGTTAAAGATCAATTAATTGCCAAAATCATGTTATCCCATCATACCATCTCCTCCATAAACTTATCAGGTTTAATCTTGAAGCCAGATATGTCTTTTGCCCCCACTGCTTCCCTTTGGAAGGCTATTCCAGAACTTCATTCCTCTGATGGAGAGAAACCTTCGTCTAATTTCAAGTCTAAACTTCCTGATGGCCAGTTTATATCCATTTGTTCTTGTGTCCACATTGGTACTGAGCTTAAATAATTCCTCTCTCCCTCCGATATTTATCCCTCTGATATATTTATAGAGAGCAATCTTATGTCCCCTCAGCCTTCTTTTGGTTAGGCTAAAGAAGCCAAGCTCCTTGAGTCTCCTTTCATAAGGCAGGTTTTTCCATTCCTCGGATCATCCTAGTAGCTCTTCTCTGTACCTGTTCCCATTTGAATTCATCCTTCTTAAATATGGGAGACCAGAACTGCACACAGTATTTCAAATGAGGTCTCACCAGTGCCTTGTATAACGGTACTAACACCTCCTTATCTCTACTGGAAATACCTTGCCTGATGCATCCCAAGGCCGCATTAGCTTTTTTCATGGCCATATCACATTGGTGGCTCATAGTCATCCTGTGGTCAACCAATACTCCAAGGTCCTTCTCCTCCTCCGTTACTTCGAATTGATGCATCCCCAGCTTATAACTAAAATTCTCGTTATTAATCCCTAAATCCATGACCTTACACTTCTCACTGTTAAATTTCATCCTATTACTATTACTCCAGTTTACAAGGTCATCCAGATCCTCCTGTATGACATAACTCAGTGGTTCCCAATCTTTTCTATATTGGGATCTGATTTCTTCAGACCCACCCCCACATTTAGCCAGGATCTAGCCTAGACCCCATTTAGCGATATGATAATGACCCCGACACACATTTGTGATTCCCCGGTGGGAAACATGGTATTCAAGTTGAGAACCCCTGATCTTAATAAGCATTTCCTTTTAGTGTTTTATCTTCTGGAAAGGAAAGGCTTCTTCCTGAGTACAAAGAAGTGAAGGGTAAAACCGAATGTTTTACTAAGCTATACTCTAGTAAAAGTAGGCCAGGTCATAAATCCTATTGTGCTGATTGCAGGGTTTACAAATATATAAAAAACCCCACAATAATTTCCATTTTTATTCCTGACTTGTATAAACCAAAATAACAAGTTTGCAAGGATCAGGTTTCAGCTGTCACATTATAGTGTTTCCATGACTGGTTTTCCAAGCCTCTCAGTATGTAACAGAGCTGGTAAGAGAGCAGCAAAAATGTCTATGCATTCTGGAAAGAAATTACAGCAATCCAAAAATTACATGAATGGAGTTGATGCATAACCTTTCACTGTTTATACATTAAGGCACAGATTTTCAAAAGGCTCAGGACCCAACAAGTGCCACTTAGGCACCTGAATAGTGGCAGGAATTTCCGAAGTGCTCAGCTGCCATTTAGGCTCCTAATTGAAATATGTATGTTTCAAAAGTGGGGGACACCGGGTGCTGAGCACTCTTGAATATCTGGCCACTTTATTTAGATCCTTAAGTGGGAGCTGAGCTGTTTTGAAAACCCAGTCCTAATAGTGGGAGTTGAGCTCTTTCGAAAATCTGGCCCAAATAGTGATACCGAACTGTACTCAGGGGTGTTCTCAGACATCTCTATTTGATATGATTTTAAGAATGTCTCTAGAACTTAATCAGAATCAAAATACTAAATTATCAAGAAATCACTCGATTTCTGTAGTAGCTAAGGCAGCAGTGATAAAATAGAATCTGTTGTTATTTTTATTACAGTACCATCTAGTAGCCTATGGCCCAGTGCTAGGCACTGTACAAACATGGTCCCTGCCCCCAAAGAGGTTGTGTCTGCACTTGAAGCCAATGGGACTATGGAGAGATGGGAGGGGAGAAAGCAGTATCCATAGTAGTAAGTGTGTGCAGGATCAAGCTTGATCCCATACTTCCATTTGTTGGGGGGGGAAATTAAATGCAGAGGACCAGGATTACCTGTATGTCTGTAACTAAATCTGGAACTCTATCAGTAGTAACTTCTGCTGTACATCCCCAATTTTGTATGAATCTTTATAGATATGTTGGGCTCATCAATGCGAAATCACCCCTGGATATGACTTTGCACATTCAGTTCTGGCAGGATCTGAAAAATAAAGGCTCTCTCTGCCTTTTTTACAAAACATAAGAAACTTAATTTGCAGTACCTAGGTGGTTTGGCAGACCGTCAATTACACTTCACTCATAAGTGTTACGAAAAATTAGTGGGTTTGACTGTCTTGTCTTGCACATTTTCAGAGGTTATTGTGGTTTCGTGTGTTATTTTATATATTCTAAAAGAAATGACATTTATTTAAACCAAAGAACAACTTCTTCCCCTTATCCCATCGTTTGCGGGTCAGGTCATCATGCAAGGATCCACCATCTTTGTCTGTCTAAGGCAGCACTGAGATTCACCTGCTTACCAGCTTCTTTTATGCAATCCATCCATCACTTCCTTAGCTTCTCTCAGGGTCTCTTTCCTAACACCCTCTCCTGCCTAACACTTAAAAAGACGGGAAGTGGTGTGGGCCAAGGGATGTGCTGGCTGCCGCTTCCCACAGCCCCCGTTGGCCTGGAACGGTGAACCGCAGCTGGTGGGAACTGCGATCAGCCGAACCTGGGGACGCTGCAGGTAAACAAACCATCCTGGCCCACCAGCGGATTTCCCTGATGGACCATGCGCCAAAGGTTGCTGTTCCCTGGTATAAAAGATATCAGTGTAAAAATAAGAATGTTAGAAGAGCCAGCTCTAAGTCTGGAAAAAAGCAATGAGTATTTGCCAGACTACTGAACTTAATCACCAACTATTGCACAAGTTAGAAAGAAAACAAACTGATGTGAATATAAACTTAATAAGGAAAAGTGGAAAAAAATACAAGTCTATGGAGAAAAAGAGAGTGAAAGTATTAAAGTTAAAACATATGAGTATATGAAAGAATGTCCTAGATGTGGACGGAGGCACCAATCTAGACAATGTCCGGCATATGATCAAACCTGTTCTATCTGCAAGAAACAGAATCACTTACCAAATGTTTGTAAACAGAGAAGTCTGGAAAAACTCAGAAACATACATTTAGTTCAAAATTCAAAAGTCTCAGAGAAGATAATGAATAAGGAAAACAGAGCTGACATTACAGATGAAGAAAATTTGTTTCTGGGTATTTTGAAACAGAGCCACTCTTTGAACTACAAGGATGAATGGACAGTTGCACTATCTACTAATGCATCATTTATTTTGTATGTAATAGATACAGGTGCACAAGCTAATGTAATTTCAGAGGAAATTATAAAATGTCTAAAAGTAAAAACTGTAGTAAGAGAACAAATACAAAATACAAATATTCATTTATGATCTTATAGTAATGCAAACATTCCTATTACAGGTATTTGTTAATTACAGGTCATAGTTAAAGATAATTTCGAAGACATAAGATTTGTAGTAGTTAAGGGATGAGGAGTTTCTATTTTAGGATTAGAAACATGTTTAGCACTAAATCTAATTGGTGAAATTCAGTCTATTCATGATTCTGAAACACTGGAAATAGAACATCAATTTACAGAGTTATTCATTAGCATTAGTAAATTGGATGTAATTTACCAAAAATATAGTTAAGTGAAACAAAGAAACCAGTTATATAAGCAACTAGAAAAACACTCTTAGCTTTAATAAATAGGGTACAAAAAGAATTAGAAAGGTTAGTTAATTTAGATATAATGAAAAGAGTGGAAGAGCTGAGTGAACGAGTGAGTTCGTTAATAATAATAGAAAAGAAAGATGGATCTTTACGTTTATGTTTTAGATCGAAAAGACTTAAATAAGTATGTTAAAAGGGAAAATTTAAAAATACCTACCAGGGAAGAAATATTTGGACAAAGGTCAGCAGCAAAATACTCTTCCTTTTTAGATGCCTTGAATGGAGTTTTGTCAAATCCATTGGAGCAAGAAAGTCAATTGATATATACATTTAACACACCTTTTGAATATTAATGTTTTAAAATATTACCTTTTGGATTATGGTAATATCTAACTGGGAATTAGTCCTGCTTCGAGCAGGGGGTTGGACTAGATGACCTTCAGGGGTCCCTTCCAACCCTGATATTCTATGATTCTATGATTCTATGATATGGTCAGCTCCAGAGGTATTTCACTGAGCAATATTTTTTTAAAAAAATATAGATGACACACAAGTGCACATAGATAATATAACAATATAGGAAGAACTTTAGAAGAGCATGATATAAGATTAAAGCATTATTTAGTGCAAAAGAAGCAGGATTGAAATTTAACAAAAACAAATGCAAAGTTAGATTGCAAGAATGAATGTTTTTTGAGAAAATCTGACCAATCAGGGATTACAGATTGATCAACAGTGAATACAAACCATTGATAATGCTTACCCGAAAAATAAGGAGTCATCACAGAAATGTTGGGGTATAGTTAAATTTGTAGGAAAATATATACCTAACCTAGCAGAAAAAAAACTAGTTTAAGGGGTTTGTTTTGTAAAAATAATCAATGGAAATGGGACTGTCAAAATCAACAAGAATTTAAGTAGTTTAAGCAACTATTAAAAGTAGCCCCAGTATTAAAACTATTTGATGGTAACAGACTTAATTGCCTTCGGATGTATCTGAACAAGGCCTAGGAACAGTTCTATTACAAAGATATGGTGATCTATGGAAACCAGTTGCTTGTGCATCTAGAGCTATGTCAAAAATGGAATGTCAAATTGCTCAAATAGAGAAGAAAGCTTTGGGATTGTTTTTTGGCATGCAAACAAATTCACATGCTTATATATAGTAAGTCTGTACAGGCAGAAACAGATCATAAACATTTAGTTACTATTTGAAAGAGGAACATGATAGACATACTGCCTTGGTTACAAAGATTATTTTTTCAATTGTATTAAAATGATTTAAAATTAGAATATCAGCAAGGCAAATCATTAATTGTTGCTTTCTAGAACTTATGATGTAACCAGTGTAATTGAAGAGGGTGGTGTGGTACATGTAGATGTACTTAAAAATGTTCCCTATATCAAAAAGAGTATGGGAAGCAATTGTACAAGCAAGTAGACAGGATGAGAATTTACAAAGCATTTTTATCGCTATTAAAAAAGGATATAAAAATTATACTGAAGCCATATAATCAATTTATTCAACACTTATCAGTAATTGAAGGAATTTTGCTTAAGGTAATAGAGTAGTAATTCCTTTAGGGTTAATGGCAGAGATGTGAAAATACATACATGAGGAACATGAGGCATAGAAAAATGTAAATATAGAGCAAGAGATGTTCTGTATTGGTCACAAATGAACCAGACATGGAGGGTTATAGAAAAGAAGTTGATATACATCAAAAATATAGAATTGTTCAGTCTAAACAACCTATGGCATTCAAGAAAACTTAGGACCTTAATCTAACGTAGGCTTAGATCTATTTGAATATAAACAATATGCATATGTTATAGTTCTTGATTATTTTCCAGAAGCATCTATACTAGAAAACACATGTGGCACACAATTAATGAATAAAATTAAATCAATATTTGCAAGGTATGGCATGCCCAATATGGTAATGACTGAACCTAAATTTCATACTCAAGAATTTAAAAGTTTTGCCATAGCATATGATTCCAAACATATTACATCAAGTCCAGGTTACCCATAACCTAATGGGCTAGCTGAAAATGGTGTTAAAATAGTGCAAAGATTACTAACAAAAACTAAAGAAACAAATACTGATTTATATTTGGCATGATTAAATTACAGAACATTACAATTACAACAAGATTTATCACTTGTACAGTTATTTAACAGAAAGTTTAGAAAAAAGTTACCTATGTTTTTTCAAGAAGGATATAAGGAAAGGAATACATATAAATATCACTGGAGTTTGTATCAGAGGAATTATTGTGATAGCGGGCTTTATTTGAAACCAAACGATAAGTGTATGCTAAGTTCCCTCTAAGCTATACAGCTGTGCAGCAGCCTATTAAGCGCCATGCAGGCACTCAGGGCTGCGGTGGGGAGAGATGCTGCTCCCCGGCCCCAACTCAGCCCAGCCCTGGATCTGCCATGGCTGGGGGAGTGGCACCTATCCCGTGGCCTCAGCTCTGGAGCTGCCGCAGCGGGGAGAGGTGCCTCTCCCCACCAGTCTGGTTTCTGCTGCAGGGAGAGAGAGTTAGGGGGAGTCCTCTCTCCACCGCCACAGTCCCAGGGCAGCCTGCACCGCAAACTCCTCATTCCTGGCCCCACCCCAGATCCCGCACCTCCAGCTGAAGCCCTGCCCACCCCCCCACTGCACTACAACCCTCTGCCTCAGCCCTGACCCCCTCCCACACTCCGTACCCCTCTGCTCCGCCTCTGCCACATGAATTTTGTTATGTGCACCAATGTGGAGATGATGTGTGACACCACCTCCAAAGTGGTGAACATAACAAAATTCATTCTGCACGCGAGTTGGAAAAATTAGAGGGAACAGTGAGCATATGTCTCTATAGTGGTAGAAATTGGGCTTGGTAAACCACTGTAACAAAAGAGGTAGCACCTCAATCTTATGATGTCATGACTAATAATTGTGAAGTAGATAGACAAAGCTGGAGACATTTGCGATTGTTACCTCCAAGGCCAGACTCAGCTGAAAGAAGAAGTGAGATAATACAGCAACAAGAGCATCAAGAAAATGAAAATGATACCATTCCTCTAAGTAATAACCACTTCAATAATACAGCAAACATAGAAGGTAGATGGTCATTGGGTCAAAGGAGACCTGTTAAAAGACTTATAGAAAGCTCTTAAGATAATTCTGACATAATTATAGATATAAATTTGTTCTAAAAAATTAAAAGGATGGAGAGATGGTGTTACTTTGGCTTTAAGAGAATGAATATACTCTTCAGGGTGTGGATGCTGACAGCTGGAGGAGGCGGTTGGTATATTAGACTGGTAGATGTACCTGAGTTAAGGTGCTCTGTATATATGTTAACTATATAGCTAATAAAAACGGTCAAATTACTAGCAAAGAATTATTATAAAGACTAGTGGAATACTTGAATATAAAACACCACAATACATATCCCCTAAGATGTTATTCCATCCTCTTCCAGTTTGGACCATATTTTATGTTCAAGCTTACCGTCTTCTGTAACCCACCCGCCCAGGTCCTTGAACTGGTCAGTCTGGTTTAGTAGTACTGCATTAATATCCAGTTCCCCTGCGGCATCTCTATGGACCCCAGGGCCTCAGTCTTAGTCATGTTCATTTTCATCCCACACCAGCTTACTTGGTCATCCTGCTGTTTTTTATTATTACCCTAGGTCTTTTTAAAAAAATGCCCTTATTGCTATGTTATCTTCATATAACAGCCTCTTATCTTCTCTCATTGGGCTCTTCCTCCTGACATAGTCCATCAATATGATAAACAGCTGCAGACTTGGGCTGATCCTTGATGCACTACGACTTACGCTTCAAAGGGGCTTGTAGTTCCAAAAGATGTTCAGATCACTGTTTTGGTGATCTATGTAATTTTTTTGCCAATTATTAAATCCTCAGATTCTCATTTCCTTAGCATTGCTGTGAGCATGCTTCTGTCCACTTTGTCTTATGCCTTTTCCAGGTCTATAAAAGCCCAGAAGCGATCCTGTTGGCAATCTAGCTGCTTCTCTGCCACTTGCTGAATTACACACAGGGCATCTGTGGTTCCTCTACAGCTGAAGTTTTCTTGTTGGAGGAAGGGCCCACCATTTTCCTAATCCTGGGATCCAAACTGAGTTCCAGTATCTTCATCCCATGTGACAGTAACTTTATCCCTTGATAGTTTTTGCATTCATGGATGCTTCCCTTCTAATGTATTAAGACCAAAATAGACTGGCACCCGTCTTTGGGAATTTTCTTGTCTCACCATATGGCTTTAATCACTCTGCTCATCCATTTTAAACCTCTTCATCTACACAATCTACATTCTTTTTAGTTTGTTCCACTCCTCTTGAGCTGATACCAAATCTTTTTCCTTCATGCACAAACTTCTCTTCTGCCCTTGCCCTTAACTTCCCATATTTCAATAATTTATTTTGACCTCAGTTCCCTCCTTGCCCAATGCTCAACTGCAGTCTTTACCACAAGAGGCTTGCGCTGCTACTTTCTCACTAGATATCACTGTGAAGTCCATAACTCGACTCCACTGCAATTTACTCACTATCATCAGATCAATCTGACTTTTGTTTCCACCATCGATGCATGTGACCAAATGACTCACTGTCTTTTTGGAACCATGTATTGGCCATCATCCATTGATTGGCAATACACATGGCTTCCTCATTCATGGTACCTAGGTTGAAATTTCCTAAGCACATTTCATACCCCCTTCATTTTTTGCCTATATGCTGGATAATGTGAATGCACAACAGCAGCTTCTCTAGCATTGCTAGTTTCTGCAAGTCTTAGCAGAAACTCTCTTCTTTATCGCATCCTTGTTGAGGTGCATATGCTGATATGACTAACAGTTCATGATCTTTAACTTGACCTCTCTCACTTACTCTAAAAACTTCAATCCCCATCTTCCTCAACTCTCCTCTTATTACCACCATGACTCCATTATGTCCCCTATTCTCACCTGTATACAAGAGAATTTACAATCTAAGCCCAACTCCTGGACTGCTTTCCCCATCCATTGCTTTTCCTGTATGCACAGAACATGAGTATCTCTCCTTACCATCAGATGAGTTATTTCCATGCCTTTACCAGTCAAGCTGGATACATTCAGTGTTTCTACTTTTATGATATGGGGTTTCTTTAACTATGCAGGTCACTGCTTTTCATCTGACTCTTTGCTCAGACCACTAGTTCCCGTGACCATCTAGAGAAAAGTTCAGATACCAGCTTCTAGAAATCCTACTGGGCTGTGCTGCCAGGCTTGAGGCAGGTGGACTATTGACATTGGACTGAGAAGCACTACCACAACTATCAGCAGTCTCTGGTGAAAAGCATAGAGTCCAGTCTCACCCCTCCTTATTACTGGTATCTACTATCTACTAACAATACTTACTATAATATCACTGTAACAACAATGCTCAGTGAATCATGAGCCTTCCGAAGACACCCAACATGACAAACTTTGCATTGGACACCACACAATCATTTTGCAAGGATGAACCTGGGGGTGCTGGGTGTTCTTCTGAGGTACAGAGCATCACAGTGTGTCTCTCTCACCAACAGAAGTTGGTCCAATAAAAGATATAACATCACCCACCTTGTCTCTCTAATATCCTGGGACTGACATGGCTACAAAAACGCTTCACACAGATCTACCTCAGAATTCAGACCCTTTTCTTTCCTCTACTCTTGATTAAGCTTTCATTTTCTATTATGCATGCAAGTGAGTGGTTATTGGGAACCCAACAGATGCTTGAACTTCTAGGGCCTAGTTTTGTAAGTACCCACTGAGGTTTGGTGTCCCTGGGATCTGGGACTGGAGTGGTAGATACGTTAACTATCTGCTGAGCTCCTCCCTAAGAGTCAACACTGATTATGCCTTTATCAAATTATTACACAGAATGTAAACTTGGGTTGCATGCAAGTATGCATCAGTATATTTGATATGAGTCATCTATCTGGGTAATAAGTCATTAGTCACTGAATCTTACAGCCTCTAGCGACTGCAGATGTAACTATTCTTCACCTGGAATCCTCAACTAAACACAAACGGAGAGAAGCCAAACCCTATGCAGCATGTTACATTCCGCAAGTGATTTGTCACTCCCTGATATACTCTTTTAAAAAGAAAATCTGCTACCAGCTGTGTCTGAGAACACTGCATGTTATCCCACCTGAAGATTTTATGCATGTCTGAATGGAGGTAGAGAATTACCATTCTCCCTCTGGACATTCCTTCGCTCCATGTGGAGTGGGAGAAGTTCACTGAATTTGGCTCATTGTATCATTGTTCCCCTTAAGTAAACAGAATTACTTGTTCTTAATACCAGCAGCAAATAAATCAGGAAATAGCCACGTTATTTTTTGACATATAGGGAGTCACACTTTCTGGATCCTGAAACTCACCACTGACAATTTATAATACTCATTTGATAGACCCTTTGAGGAGGGTCCTGTCTCTCTGGACCAGTGGCATTCAAGAAGGATTGTAACAATGTCTTTCCTCCTGCTATGTGCAACAGAAGCCAATGTTTGTCTTGAAATCAGAGTGATACATAGGAGTTCTGATAAAACACTAATCTACATTCCCCGGCCTTTGTCATATGATATGCACCATAATTACAAAAGGATTAATCCCTGTTACACATCAGGAATCAGTAATACCTGACTTTACTGCCTACTGTTGCATTTCTGACAGTGTGGGCTCCAATTCTGGCCATATCTATGCTAGTTTTCATACATGCTGTAAGTAAAACTTAATCCAAGACCTGATTGTGTTCTGTCTGACTTTTACAGAGAAGCTGCAAGTGCCACAAGAAGTGTCCAAACCAATCCTCCTGTCCTTGAAATGTTCATTGTGCTCTCTGTGTTTAACACAGAGTGAGCGATCACTCCTAGCCCTTTCTCATCCAAAATCATGTACTGCAAAAACAGAATTATAGTTACTCTGGGTTTTGGACCCAAGGGACTCATAGTTTTTTGGTATATTCCTCCTTCAAAGCTTCTTTGTGTTACATTCTTTGAATATACAAAGAGAAATTATATAAAAACAAATACTTTTGCTGGAAAGTTGCAAAGTAATACTACTGTATTTCTTAGAATTCAGAACAATAACACACAAGAACCCCAAAACACAGAGAGAAAAATCAGCCTGCTCCCTAAAACAGAGAGATAAATCAACCTCCCCATACTGAAGGCTGGCTTTCTGCAGACTGGCTCAGATGGTGATCATAGAATCATAGAATATTAGGGTTGGAAGGGACCTCAGGAGGCCATCTTGTCCAACCCCCTGCTCAAAGCAGGACCAATCCCCAACTATATCCCCAGAGCTTTGTCAAGCCTGACCTTAAAAATATCTAAGGAAGGAGATTCCACCACCTCCCTAGGTAACCCATTCCAGTGTTTCACCACCCTCCTAGTGAAAAAGTTTTTCCTAATATCCAACCTAAACCTCCCCCACTGCAACTTGAGACCATTACTCCTTGTTCTGTCATCTGCTACAACTGAGAACAGTCTAGATCCATCCTCTTTGGAACCCCCTTTCAGGTAGTTGAAAGTAGCTATCAAATCCCCCCTCATTCTTCTCTTCTGCAGACTAAACACTCCCAGTTCCCTCAGCCTCTCCTCACAAGTCATGTGTTCCAGTCCCCTAAACATTTTTATTGCCCTCCGCTGGACTCTATCCAATTTTTCCACATCCTTCTTGTAGTGTGGGGCCGAAAACTGGACACAGTACTCCAGATGAGGCCTCACCAATGTCAAATAGAGGGGAATGATCATGTCCCTCGATCCGCTGGCAATGCCCCTACGTATATATCCCAAAATGCCATTGGCCTTTTTGGCAACAAGGGCACACTGTTGATTCATATCCAGCTTCTCGTCCACTGTAACTGCTAGGTCCTTTTCTGCAGAACTGCTGCCGAGCCATTCGGTCCCCAGTCTGTAGCGGTGCATGAGATTCTGCACTTGTCCTTGTTGAACCTCATCAGATTTCTTTTGGCCCAATCCTCTAATTTGTCTAGGGCCCTCTGTATCCTATCCCTGCCCTCCAGGGTATCTATCTCTCCTCCCAGTTTAGTGTCATCTGCAAACTTGCTGAGGGTGCAATCCACACCATCCTCCAGACCATTTATGATGATATTGAACAAAACTGGCCCCAGGACTGAGCCTTGGGGCACTCCACTTCATACCGGCTGCCAACTAGACATGGAGCCATTGATCACTACCCGTTGAGCCTGACAATCTAGCCAACTTTCTATCCACCTTATAGTCCATTCATCCAGCCATACTTCTTTAACTTGCTGGCAAGAATACTGTGGGAGACCATGTCAAAAGCTTTGCTAAAGTCAAGGAACAACACGTCCACTGCTTTCCCTTCATCCACAGAGCCAGTTATCTCATCATAGAAGGCAATTAGGTTAGTCAGGCATGACTTGCCCTTGGTGAATCCATGCTGACTGTTCCTGATCACTTTGCTCTCCTCTAAGTGCTTCAGAATTGATTCCTTGAGGACCTGCTCCATGATTTTTCCAGGGACTGAGGTGAGGCTGACTGGCCTGTAGTTCTCAGGATCCTCCTTCTTCCCTTTTTTAAAGATGGGCACTATATTAGCCTTTTTCCAGTCGTCCGGGACTTCCCCGGATCGCCATGAGTTTTCAAAGATAATGGCCAATGGCTCTGCAATCACATCCGCCAACTCCTTTAGCACTCTCAGATGCAGCGCATCCGTCCCCATGGACTTGTGCTCGTCCAGCTTTTCTAAATAGTCCCGAACCACTTCTTTCTCCACAGAGGGTTGGTCACCTCCTCCCCATGCTGTGCTGCCCAGTGCAGTAGTCTGGGAGCTCACCTTGTTCGTGAAGACAGAGGCAAAAAAAGCATTGAGTACATTAGCTTTTTCCACATCCTCTGTCACTAGGTTGCCTCCCTCATTCAGTAAGGGGCCCACACTTTCCTTGACTTTCTTCTTGTTGCTAACATACCTGAAGAAACCCTTCTTGTTACTCTTAACATCTCTTGCTAGCTGCAACTCCAGGTGTGATTTGGCCTTCCTGATTTCACTCCTGCATGCCTGAGCAATATTTTTATACTCTTCCCTGGTCATTTGTCCAATCTTCCACTTCTTGTAAGCTTCTTTTTTGTGTTCAAGCTTCTTTTTTGTGATCACATGCTTCTCTACAGAGCCCCCAACCCTCCAAGCAGGACCAGGAAGCCACTGAGCATTTAAAGTGAGAGGTTACAATTGTAATACCATATACCAAACTTTGGTTTTCAGGAGAGCCAGCTCACACACTCTAGTCACCCAAAACAGGGCTAACAAGCACTCCAGTTTTGCAGCTGTATCTCTTCAGGTACAAGATGAATAGACAACCACAATGTGTTTTACCAGTTTTGCTTAGGAAGCAGCCCTAAGTATGGTGTTGTATTCTCTCATCCTTTTCACACCTGAGAAAACTGAAGCTAAGGTATAATGCTTAATGATTCTTGTGAATTTAGCATCTACTATTCTTGATAGTCATTGTTTGGGAATTTATTTCCTTCAAGGAAATTTTTACATCTCCTTTCTGTTCTGACACAGAAAACAAAGTCTTCTAGATGTTGTCATATGATTGTTGATGATTATTCTATTCAATTCAGTTGTACAGCTAGTCAAGCAGTATTTGATGAACAACATATTGGCAGATTTTACCCATACTTGTCAAATAAATTATTCAACAATCATTTTTGCTTTATTTGATGATCTGTAACAGCATTTCTGACTCTTCTGTGATCAGGATACCCTCTAAATAAATAAGCATTCTTGTCCCCAGACACTTTAGGAATTGAACAGTTGTTTTCCATCATCATGGTAAAAGCCCCCTGTGTAACTCTGAATGAATACCATTATTCTTCATAGGTACAGGGCTGTGAGAAACCTTTGTAATTTGAGTGCACAGGGATACTCCATAAAGCAGGTTGCATATCTGCTCTTTGCTGGTAACTCGGCAAGACACTGAATCCAGGTTGAACATGTAGTACTCTGCTACTACAGACTCTTTGTTTCCTGGATGGGTAAAACTGGTGAGGTGTAAGGGACCCAGTGGGAGATGAAGCAACATTGGCTGAGCCTGTAGGGAGGGCGGAGGACTCAAGATAGGCATTAGTCAAAACCAATCAGTGAATAAGGGAATGTAAATTATATTTATAGGGCACTCAAATGGCTTCTTTCTGGGTGTGCACCATAGCCCGCACCCCTCTGACATTGGGGTTTGACATGGAACCTAAGGCATGTTTACAGTTTATCTTTAATCATGGTAACCTGCTTCACTATTTTGTTACAGGATGGGTGATAAAAATATGCAGCTCTGATTTGCAGACAAACTGATGCTCAAAACTATTTAAGCTCAGTACGGTTCCCACAGTGTGGTTTGCGTCTAATAGCTCACCTGCATGAAGGAGTGGATTTTCTACCACAGCAATACATGCGAAGCAGCTGGCTGCAAATGAGAGTATCATCATTACCTAACAGTCCTGAAGGAACCCTAGTTGATATCATAATATTTTACAATTGTTCTATCAAAATTACAATTAAAATAGTCATTTTCTTAATAGGAAATTTGAATGAACTGTGGAAAATTTCTTACAGAGTTAAGACAGGTTATGGCAGATCTTGGGAGTCATACTTTATATTAAGGATAAATTTATAAATAGTTTATAAAGGATTTGTAAATTATTAATAGATGTTAGAAGCATGTTACAGACCTGAGTAGTATGTGTTATAGATGGTTATAAAAACAACAGTAAAAGATATTAATAAAACATCTATTAATCATATATGAAACTTTTATAAACTATTTATAAATGTACCTTTAATATAAAGTGAGACCCAAATTATGAGGGGACATATACCAATTGAAAGTTGCCACGTACATGCCAATTATATATTTATGTTTAATTTTATTACTATTTTGTTTATTACTACTACGTCCATAGAAAACAACATCACTATGGGGATTATTATGGTTTCACAGTGTCTCTTAGTGAAGTGGTTCTCAATCTTTTTCTATCTGAGCCCCCCCCCCCCCACATTCTATTTAAATTCCATGGCCCACCTGTGCCACAACTGGTTTTCTGCATATAAAAGTCAAGACTGGCATTAGGGGGTAATAAGCTGGGCAATTGCCCATGGTCCCACACCCCAGGAGAACCCGTGAAGATGAAGATGAGTTGCTCAGGCTTCTTCTTGAGCCCCGGGTGGCAGAGCTCTGGGCCCTGGACTTCAGCCCCATGTGGTGGGGCTTCGGCTTTCTGCCCTGGGCCCTGTTAAATCTAATGCCAGCCCTGCTTGGCGGACCCCCTGAAACTGATCGTGGCTCTCCAGGGGGCCCCAGACCCCTGGTTGCGAGCCACTGACTTAGTTCACTGCACAATACCAGTAAGTAATTTGTGTAAATTAATTGGGAGTGGATATTTTGAATTTAAACAACTTTTTACGTGTCCTTCTATAGGCATCAAAAGTACACATCCTTAGCTCTGTACAATCAAGGCATGGTGGCACAAATATAATTTACCTGTAACATAGTGAGTTGTATTCCAATTGCATACCCTTAAACAAAGCAAAGACAAATAGCTAGACCAGATAGATGTGTGTGTTCTCTTAGTCAGGGGAGGTGGCCCTTGATGGAAATGTCTTTACAGAAAAGTTTGTGTGCAAAAAAATTGGGTTATGTTAAGCAGATTCTAGTGTCTGTCTGTGTATATATGTTTGCATGTGCACAAAGGCAGAGTGTAACACAATCATAATTGTCATAGTTTTGAACACAAAAGACCAGGCTCATCCCTGGTGAAACGTCATTGAATTTGGTCCAAAGGCTTCACAATCTGCAACATTTCATTATATCAAGCAAAGATGGGGAGCATCAAGGACAATTTCTCTTCACTCCCCTGTAACGGCTGTTCTCCATGCCTGTGCCTAAGTCCTCCCAACAGCTGTGGAGGGTGAAGAGGAGTGTGGCTGCAAGAGCCACTAGCATAGCCTATGGCGTGATAAAATGTACGTGTGCTATCCTTATAAGCTGCGCAGCGTGTGGTCGAACTCACTGGATTCTTCTTCAGTGCCATACAGGTCTAGGAGGACTAAGGCAGCTCCTTGTCTTGGTAGAGCTGCTCTTCTTGTGTCTGCAGGGAGGACTCCAGTGGTGGGACTCCTCCCATATTTGGCCACGGAGGGTATGTCTACACTGCAATTAAACACTTACCGGCTGTCCTGTGCCAGCTGACTTAAGCTTGTGGGGCTTGGACTAAGAGGTTGTTTAACTGGGGGGAGGGATAGCTCAGTGGTTTGAGCATTGGCCTGCTAAACCCAGGGTTGTGAGTTCAATCCTTGAGGGGGCCATTTAGGGATCTGGGGCAAAAATTGGGGATTGGTCCTGCTTTGAGCAGGGGGTTGGACTAGATGACCTCCTGAGGTCCCTTCCAACCCTGATATTCTATGATTCTATGAATTGTGGTGTAGATGTTTGGGCTTGGGTTGCAGTCCAAGCTCTAAGACCCGCCCACCTCGCAGGGTCCTAGAATCTGCGCTCAATCTGAGCCCAAACATCTACACCACAATTAAACAGCCCCTAAGTCTGGGCCTCACTAGACTGAGTCAGTAGGCACGAGCCAGCCATGGGCTTTTAATTGCAGTGTAGACATACCCAGAGAGACTCCTTTAGCAATCCTCTTTTATTTTTCCTATAGCTACAGCTAAGGTCAGTGAGGATAGCTGCTAGGAGAAAATCATAGAAATGGTTAATAGCTTGGGCAATTCAGCATAAAGTCCCAATATTTAAATGTTGTTGCATTAAACAAAAGCAGGGCTTTGTATTTCAGAACAGAAACAGTGAGTTAGGAACTTAGACCCCCACATAAATAAATGAATACACCAGCTACTGGTGAGCAAGAAACTTGGCCTGGGTGCTCAGGTCCTGCAAGGCAGAGTAGGAGGGAATGTCAAAGGTTGCTTTCAGACACCTTGGAACTTCACTGATTCCATGCTGGACCAGAGTGCCCCAGCATAAGTTAAAACAAGCACCGGGCTGTTCTAATTTACACTGGCTGGTAACAACCCCAGAGGTTGTTATGCAACTGGGGATGACAGGAGCACAAGGTGAATCCCCAGCTGCCCTTTTAGAGCAGCTCTATATCCCCTTTGTACCATGGAGGCTGTGGATCTAGCCCAGTTTTCTCATTGTTCTTTGTCTTTACAGAATACAGACTTAAGATGGCTGCTTCTATCCCTTAAACACTGAAATCTGTGATGACTTTATTTTGTCAAACAGTTTGGAAGCAACTTCACTGTAGACTCAAGGCATGGTGACACAAATCTAACAGTGAATTGTTGTCAGTGACCAGGATGTGGGCAATTGTGCCTAGCGGTTAGAACAGGGGGGTCAGGCAGAGCGGCTAGAGCAGGATTCAGACATTAGAACCAAGGGTCAGAACTGGAGTTAAGGGACAGATGCCAGAGCTCAGGGTCAGAGCCAAAGTAAAAAATCAGAACTAATTAAACAACAATAGATTATCTGATCCAGGAATAACCCTATTTTGGTTTTGAAGGCAAAACTTCCACTGAAGTGCATAAAAATGTATCCCTATAAGGAGTCATTAGATTTAGCTCTGAATAGAACTTTTCTAGCAGCTTCAACTCTGGTATTGTGTGCATAGTTCCCTTTGTAATCTTCAAAGGGGCAAGTTTGTGGTTCAAGTTTTCTAAATATTCAAAACAAAACAAACAAAAAACCCTTTCCCCTTGGATGATTTTCCATTTTTGCAAGTGTAAGAGAAAAAGGCATGTCAATAAAATATGACCTCTCTAGCAACCTAACCTAAAACAGTTGTCCTACAGAGAGAATTCTGAGTCCATCAAGTTCACTTTGTAATCCTGTAGAGGAATTCAATGTTTATGAACAGTGTGTCAAACTTACAATCTAATATGCATGTAACTTGAGCAAGAAGGAGAGAGGGGAAAAGCATTTATGGAAGTTTCAAAAAGGGAAAAGTCAATATTTTGTTTTCAATTTAATGTGACGCAGAATTCAGCCTACACCTTAAAGCAATGGGAAAAAATGTGAGAGTATGGTGTTCACTTTTGATTTTCAGATAAAGTATTTCTCAAAGATATAGATTAAATGTTCATTACGTAAATGTACTTCCCCATCAATCTATCCTTTGTTCATTTAGATAGAGTGGCACACTGTTTCCATGTCAAACAACTCTTGATTACAAATAAATAATTCAACACTGAGTTACGCTGTCCACAGAGCATGAAAAAGGGAAACGAACTGGAAAAAACGTCAATAAATTTACACTACTAAATTTCAATCAGCTCATTCTGATTGGATAATTAAGCTCCAAATCAACAACAACAAAAAACTGCTTCCATAAGGGGAGAGATGAAAAAGACTGGGACTGTTCAGCTTAGAAAAGAGACAACTAAGAGAGGGATGTGATAGAGGTCTACAAAATCATGAATGCTGCGGTGAAAGGGAATAAGGCAGTGTTATTTACCCCTTCACATGACACATGTACCCGGAGTTGCCCAATAAAATCAGTAGACAGTAAAACAAACATAAGGAAGTACCTCTTCACATGTCACACAGTCAGCCTGTGGAACTCATTGCCAAGGGGTGTTGTGAAGGCCAAAAGTGTAGCTGGGTTCAAACAAGAGTTAGATAAATTCATGGAGGATAAGTCCATTAATGGTTAAAAGAAAAGGAGTACTTGTGGCACCTTAGAGACTAACAAATTTATGTGAGCATAAGCTTTCCTGAGCCTCAGCTCAATGAAGTGAGCTGTAGCTCATGAAAGTTTATGCTCAAATAAATCTGTTAGTCTCTAAGGTGCCACAAGTACTCCTTTTGTTTTTGCGGATACAGACTAACACAGCTGCTACTCTGAAACCCGTCCATTAATGGTTATTAGCCAAGATGGTCAGAGATGCAATCCCATGCTCTGGGTGTCCCTAAATCTGTGACTGCCAGAAGCTGAGACTGGACAACAGGGGATGGATCACTCAATGAGTGTCTGTTCTGTTCATTCCCTCTGAAGCATCTGGCACAGGCCACAGCTGGAAGACAGGATACCAGGCGAGATGGACCATTGGTCTGACCCTGATAGCCCTTCTTATGTTCTTATGGTATGTTCTCTTCCAGTTTGTTGTGGGAGCAAAAAGGGAAGGGAAATGCAACAACTAAGGAAGTTTGCTAACAGCCAACTCATTGCTGTTAAAGGGGAAATCTGAGGACAAACCAAATCAACGGAGTCTAAGAAAAAAGTTCCAAAAATGCATTACAGAAAGGGGTAGGTCATTTCAGCCATATCATGAACCAGCAAGGAGCCCAAGAGTGCATTTATTAAAGTTTAGGGGTTTTTTTTGCTTTATTATTAAATAACACAGATAGTTTGTCTTCTCTAAAAAAATAGATCTACATTTAAATTATATATTGCAAAATTAAGATTCCTTTTGTTATTGGATCAGACTCATGAACCGTCTGCTTCAGTATCCTGTGGTCAATAGCAGCTCCTTTAGAAGAAGGGGAAAGAATCCCTGTAACAGAACATTATGGAATAAGCTCCCCACAGGGGAAGTTTCTACCTAATCCTTGATCCCTTAATGGTTGGTTTATGACCTGAAGCATGAGCATTTATTTCTTTTATATCTTTTATCTTTGCTAATGTAACTGCAGATGTTATTATTCAGATAAATTTCCTCATTATCCTTTTCTTAAGCATACCAGGCTCTTGCTCTCTATAACAGCAGTAGCCAACCTGTGGCTCCGGAGCCACATGCGACTCTGCAGAAGTTAATATGCGGCTCCTTGTATAGGCACCGACTCCGGGGCTGGAGCTACAGGCGACAACTTTCCAATGTGCCAGGGGCTGCTCACTGCTCAACCCCTGGCTCTGCCGCAGGCCTGTCCCCACTCCACCTCTTTCTGCCCCCTCCCCTAAGCCTGCCATGCCCTCGCTCTTCCCCCTCCCCCACCAGAGCCTCCTGCACTCCACGAAACAGGTGATCGGGAGGTGCGGGGATGGAGGGGGAAGCACTGATTGGCGGGGCTGTCAGTGTGTGGGAGATGCTGGGAGTGGAGGGTGGGGAGCGGATGCGGGGCTGCTGATGTATTACTATGGCTCTTTGGCAATGTACTTTGGTAAATTCTGGCTCCTTGTCAGGCTCAGGTTGGCCATCCCTGCTCTATAATATAGTAAAGGAAAAGTCACTAGGTGGCATTGTTACACATCACCTTACAAGTTTTTTTTTCTTAGCATGGGAGCAGTGTACAATCTTTGAAGAAATGCTACATTGTTGTTAGTTTCGTGATGTGGATTCTTTTGGGGGAGCTGTTGTAAATAACAAGAGAATTTGCCCTTTGGGTTAATCTCTTACTAACAACAATCCATAGAGCAGAGTTGCTTCTTAGGAACCAGCCATTGGTGTTCGGGCTGAGCTTTCTGGAGGATGGGAGGACTTGTGTGCTGTTTGTGACCACCTTTGTTCAAAGACTGCTTGTTCAAGCACATTAACTGGTTTTGTGCCATAACACAGAGTAAATCTGAAACTGAAATCAATGTTTCATGATGCAGAAGCTAGCAATGGTTGCTGATAATGAGTTTAACAATAGTACTTAGGAAGTCAGTGATTGACAACATAGCAACAGATTGTCTGATCAAGGAACAAGCTATGCTATGTATTAAGTTTTCAGAAATATTAAGTCACTAAAGTTAGCCCTCAGTTGATATTTAAAATAATGGTACATATTTCCAGATATGTTCTTTATTGTTATTATTTATTTATTTTATTTTATGATTAGTGCCCTTGTTAATAAATTTTGATCTTGTAACACAGATTTGGTTCAGTAATTCTAAACATGCATATATTTTACTTCTTAAGTATTTATTAGACAATTGCTAATTAAACTGGAGTTAATCTATAACGGCACAAGTTACAGTATATTACACATTTAGAAATAGGATATGAATATGTTATGTTTTTGTTAGCTTAGTTGAATAAAGAAAGTATTACAACTTTAACAGGCAATGAAATCATGATCCAAATTTCCCATAGTTCACCAGGAAACTATCAAATTTATATCTGGATTAACGATGTGTTATATCTAAGAAAATATTGGAAACCAAACTAGCTTTATTCAGGATTAGATCTTCCCTAGACAAATTGGAGGATTGGGCCAAAAGAAATCTGATGAGGTTCAATAAGGATAAGTGCAGGGTCCTGCACTTAGGATGGAAGAATCCAATGCACCGCTACAGACTAGGGACCGAATGGCTAGGCAGCAGTTCTGCGGAAAAGGACCTAGGGGTGACAGTGGACGAGAAGCTGGATATGAGTCAACAGTGTGCCCTTGTTGCCAAGAAGGCCAATGGCATTTTGGGATGTATAAGTAGGGGCATAGCGAGCAGATCGAGGGACGTGATCGTTCCCCTCTATTCGACATTGGTGAGGTCTCATCTGGAGTACTGTGTCCAGTTTTCGGCCCCACACTACAAGAAGGATGTGGATAAATTGGAGAGAGTCCAGCGAAGGGCAACAAAAATGATTAGGGGTCTAGAACACATGACTTGTGAGGAGAGGCTGAGGGAGCTGGGATTGTTTAGGCTGCAGAAGAGAAGAATGAGGGGGGATTTGATAGCTGCTTTCAACTACCTGAAAGGGGGTTCCAAAGAGGATGGCTCTAGACTGTTCTCAATGGTAGCAGATGACAGAACGAGGAGTAATGGTCTCAAGTTGCAGTGGGGGAGGTTTAGATTGGATATTAGGAAAAACTTTTTCACTAAGAGGGTGGTGAAACACTGGAATGCGTTACCTAGGGAGGTGGTAGAATCTCCTTCCTTAGAGGTTTTTAAGGTCAGGCTTGACAAAGCCCTGGCTGGGATGATTTAACTGGGAATTGGTCCTGCTTCGAGCAGGGGGTTGGACTAGATGACCTTCAGGGGTCCCTTCCAACCCTGATATTCTATGATTCTATGATTCTATGATTCCCATATGTGGAAGGGAAAACAGAGACATTTGCAACCAATGAGAATGGAAACCACACAGATCTGAGTTGGGGTGAATGGAAATGGGGCATGTTGTGTCTGTAGAATCATTCTCTGTGCCACCACTCAAGAAGAAGTGTTTCTGCCAGTAATTTGCAGAATTTAGGACTGGAGGGTAGGCAGGCTGTGGGCTGAGGTTTGGAGGTGGTACACATCCATGAGGTTAGGAAGTTGTAGGCCTTTCCGCTGTTGGATCTTTCGAAACCCTCAGGGCAAATCCCCTGTCAGTCTAATGAGGGAGGGCTCCCTGCACATCTGACAGAATGATATTAAGGAAATTCAGTGAATGCTAACAAGCAAATCTACCAGTGCAGGATTAATTTGATATGGGATATGGCTCTTTGGTAGTATGTAATAGAACAAAATATTATAAGACATGAAAGAAAAATGGTGCTTGGTGAAAGATATGTAGAGAGTGCAGGTAGTAAGCAATGTTATTCAGTGTTAAATGCTGTGTTTCCTTGTCAAGAGAGGAGCAAAGGGAAAGGATTACAAACCAAAATATTAATAACTGATAGATGTTTCAAACCACACCACAGCTTGGAATAACCATTATAATGTCAACAAAATACCTGAAATAAATCTCCACTGGCTCTAAGAATCTCTTTTAATAGACAACCTTCTGTTGTAAGAGAGCTCTTCAAAGTAACCCGCAAGGTTTCCAATGGCCTTTGTAAAACTTTTCATTAAAGGCCACTTGTACTAAGCAACCAAGTTCTGTTCCTTTGGCTGGTTGCTTAAAACACATTTGAGTGTGCACAGGCTGATGTTGGGACAAATCTCCCCTCCCATTGGGACCCATCCCATTGGGGGTGGCAAAATTAACCCCTGTGCAGAGTAAGCAGGGGTCTGGAGATTTGGGGGAAATTCCATAGACCCAAACACAAAATGTACTGCCTCTTCACTACTCCCCAAGCCCCCTCTCTTGGGACAGCTGGCTGTGGTGGGACATGCACTGCCATGGGACATTAGCAGCTGGGCCCCACCTTCCTAATCTTCCAGGATATCACAACAACTAGAAAAGGAGTACTTGTGGCACCTTAGAGACTAACAAATTTATTTGAGCATAAGCTTTCATGAGCTACGGCTCACTTCATCGGATGCATGCAGTGGAAAATACAGTGGGGAGATTTTATATACACAGAAAACATAAAACAGTGGGTGTTACCATACACACTGTAACAAGAGCGATCAGGTAAGGTGAGCTATTACAAGCAGGAGAGCGGGGGGTGGGGGGTGGGATGTCTACCTTCAAATCAGCGGCACTGCTATGGGTACCCATATGGCCCCACAGTATGCTAACATTTTTATGGCTGACTTAGAACAACACTTCCTCAGCTCTCGTCCCCTAATGCCCCTACTCTACTTGTGCTACATTGATGACATCTTCATGATCTGGACCCATTGAAAAGAAGCCCTTGAAGAATTCCACCATGATTTCAACAATTTCCATCCCACCATCAACCTCAGCCTGGACCAGTCCATACAAGAGATCCACTTCTTGGACACTACGGTGCTAATAAGCAATGGTCACATAAACACCACCCTATACCAGAAACCTACTGGCTCCTATGCTTACCTACATGCCTCCATCTTTCATCCAGACCACACCACACAATCCATTGTCCACAGCCAAGTTCTACGGTACAACCGCATTTGCTCCAACCCCTCAGACAGAGACAAACACCTACAAGATCTCTATCAAGCGTTCTTACAACTACAATACCCACCTGCTGAAGTGAAGAAACAGATTGACAGAGCCAGAAGAATACCCAGAAGTCACCTACTACAGGACAGGCCCAACAAAGAAAATAACAGAACGCCACTAGCTATTACCTTCAGCCCCCAACTAAAACCTCTCCAACGCATCATCAAGGATCTACAACCTATCCTGAAGGATGACCCATCACTCTCACAGATCTTGGGAGACAGGCCAGTCCTTGCTTACAGACAGCCCCCCAACCTGAAGCAAATACTCACCAGCAACCACACACCACACAACAGAACCACTAACCCAGGAACCTATCCTTGCAACAAAGCCCATTGCCAACTGTGTCCACATATCTATTCAGGGGACACCATCACAGGGTCTAATCACATCAGCCACACTATCAGAGGCTCGTTCATCTGCACATCTACCAATGTGATATATGCCATCATGTGCCAGCAATGCCCCTCTGCCATGTACATTGGCCAAACCGGACAGTCTCTATGTAAAAGAATAAATGGACACAAATCAGACGTCAAGAATAACATTCAAAAACCAGTTGGAGAACACTTCAATCTCTTTGGTCACTCGATTACGACCTAAAAATGGCAATTCTTCAACAAAAAAACTTCAAAAACAGACTCCAACAAGAGACTGCTGAAGTGGAATTAATTTGCAAGCTGGATACAATTAACTTAGGCTTGAATAAAGACGGGGAGAGGATGTGTCATTACACAAAGTAAAACTATTTCCCCATGTTTATTTCCCTCCTTACTGTTCCTCAGATGTTCTTGTCAACTGCTGGAAATGGCCCACCTTGATTATCACTACAAAAGGTTCCCCACACCCAGCCCCACTCTCCTGCTGGTAATAGCTCACCTTACCTGATCACTCTTGTTACAATGTGTATGGTAACACCCATTGTTTCATGTTCTCTGTGTATATAAAATCTCCCCACTCTATTTTCCACTATATGCATCCGATGAAGTGGGCTGTAGCTCACAAAAGCCTATGCTCAAATAAATTTGTTAGTCTCTAAGGTGCCACAAGTACTCCTTTTCTTTTTGTGGATACAGACTAACATGGCTGCTACTCTGAAACAACAACTAGAGTTAATGTCACATAGACTCCAACACCCTTCTTTCCACCCACAAAAATTGACTTTATTTTTGTGAAAATCCCACAATTTTCCACACTCTGCAGAACTTTCCGAGAGTCGCGATCTGTCCTCTTGTCATTTACAAAGAATTAAAGTAAATTAGTCAGTGGCAACAAAGCTGAGGGCAGCACAATGGCAAGCAGAGGGCAAAAGATGCTGGGATTGAAACGTCTTTCACCTCATATAGTTGTTCATCTCAACCTACCTAAAATTAATTAAACTGTTTTCCCCCAACAAAATCATTACTGAAAGCTAAAGTTCTTTCATTTTCATTCCCCTTCAGACAGTGAGTGCAGCTGAGCAGGGCCCTGTCTCAGCTGTCCATCCGTATTCAGCAAAGTATTTAACCACGTGTTAAACTTAAGGCACTTGCTTCAGTTCCATTGAATTCAATAAGACTCAAGGATGTGCCTAAAGTTAAGCACATACCTAAGTGCTGCTTTGAACAGGGTTGGACTTAGGGATGTGCTGTCTTGTTATTAAGCACTGTTCAGAAATGTTTCAGATAGCTTCCAGATGAAATTAGGGAACTCCTTAGACTCCAATTTTCTGTCACCTCTCACTGTTCACCACAGCCATTGCCACAAATGAATTCATAATTGCGATGCAAGTCCTGTATACATGTTTCATCTTAGTTCGGAAGGGATCCATTAGATCCCAGAACAGAGCCCTAGGTAGGAGGGTTTGAGAAACATTTCAGTATGTCTATTCTTCTATTGTGCTCTATTTGTGACTGTCTTTATTAGTCATCAGACACACTGTGACAAGAGGAGTACAGCACAGGAGAATGGGTCTGTCAAAAAAACATGCTTGGGCCTGGGGGCAATCCAAAAATGGGCACCACCAGCATAGCTTAATCATCAGAAGCTAGCACTTCAGCAAGTGGCAGATCATGGTAACCTGCTGCAAATACAAAGTATCTTCTGGACAAATTTACTGTACTGAAGAAAGCACAAAGCTTACTTCATATCAAACACATTCCATTTAGTCACAAAATAATTTTGGCTACGGGCTATAAATCAACTTTCCACAAGCATTCATTTAAGCAAGACACATTTGCCCATGCAAATATCTATGAAAAGCAAATAAAAATAAAAGGATTAGGAATGTGGTGAGTCAAAATTCAGTTTATAACTAGCAAAATGTTCACCTACCTAGCTTTACTTTCAAGTGAACATGAAACTCAAAATGATTTGGCCCCAAACCTCTCTGTTATTGCTTGAGGGAGGAGGGGCTATCCTTCCTCACTGTGTGTAGAATTACTGGCCAGGGTGAAGGTTTTCTCCACCCTCAGTCACGTCCCAGGGAAGAGGCATCTGCCTCAGTGCAGTGATTCCCGTCTGGCACCTTTCATGAACAGTAAATTCACTGAAGAAAACTAATTGTAGTCACATTTACACTAAATTATGTTCACTCCAGTTTTGAGTTTGCTTTATGGGGTGTGTTTTAAGAGCCTCTGGAGATGTATTTTAAGGGGATGACTCCAAACACGTTTTCATTTTGTTCTCCCATTCCAGCTCTATGAAATTCCTCCATCCCTCCCCAACATATATTTTGAGTTATAAGCTCAATCCAAGACTTTCAAGCAAATTCAGGGGAAATTTCTTTTCAGATGACATAGGGCACAAACTTTTACTCTAATAGTCTAGGAGTTCCAATCCGACTGATCATACATTCCAAATTATAATTACAATAATACAGCAAATCACCATTAGTGATACCATCGTGTTACTTTGATTGACTGATTTTTATCCAGCTATAGCACATCAGAACCGTCACAGATCTTAGTTAGTATATATAGTTCTACCACAGCACTGAGACAATCATGTTTTACAATATTATCTTCTTGTGATAAAGCCCACTTGTTTCACATTATCCTATGAGTGTTTGTTTGCCACAGCAGTGGCAGTGCTGGTGAACAGCTCAAAGCAACTCCAAATATGACATAGCACCTCTTCAGATGTTAAGATGATTTAATATGACAGAACAGGGACATCTTCTCTGTCTAATAAAGACTGATCCTGTCTGCTTCAAACTGCTCCTGCTAACAAATATGATCACTAAGTTTTAGATAGGCCCAATTAGCCTATATGTGAAAAATCATTAACTTTCCTGCTCTAATGGAAAGTGAGTGTGAGGGATCAAACACTTGTAGTAATACACAAATGGTTGCTAGTCTTTGATGGGAGTTTCACTGACCTAGTTTCCTTGACTCATAGTCATTAATACTGTATCTCCTTACGGTCTCTTTATGCAAGTGGCAGGCAATGTGGTTGCCAGAGCTACCTATTCAGATGTGGATTTGCGGATAGGAGACAAAACACAGACTAAATATCTTAAGTTTCTGTCAGTTTTCAAGAAGGTGAGCATTTTTCTCCTGATAATACTGACAATTTTTAGAGTAACAACCCCCCTCCCATCCTGCTTTTCAACTAGCAAATAAATAAGTAAATAAATCAAATTATGGCATAGTTGGTAGATGGGAAAGTGAACATTCAGATTAAAGGGGCAGTCCAGCAATCTGTACACAGGCAAAACTCCTACTGGAATCTATGGACATTTTACCTGGGTGAGATCTACTGAATCTGTCCCTAAATTTGTTGAATTACTTGGCCTTCAGCAGCATTCTACTCACCTGGGCCTCAGTTCAGCAAAGCATTTAAGATTTGACTAGAGATTTGGCACTAATGCAGATAAGAAAATTAAATAAATTTGACCCTGGCTAATACTATTACAGTAGCTTCTTCTTTTTTCTCTAGCAGTGCTGTCTCAGGCAAGGTCTAACTCAATTCTCACTCATGGGCATTAAGCATATTCCATGCAATCATCACACCTGTAAATAACACAATTTATGGGACACAATTCCTTGTCTGTGTTCTTTTAATCAAGAACCTCAAGTGGAGTTGGTCCTAAACACCTTCTTTCACTACTTCTCCAAGATGTCATGTATAAAAGAACCAACCAGTGCAAGACTGCAGTGGGCTAATTTAAAACAAGATTTAGGAAGAACAGAGCTTAAATTCAGATTAAAACAAAAGAAAAGATCTGTGTACCATTTCCAGCTCAACACTCTTATGTAGATGGGTTCACTGTAGGCTTAGTTAGAATGAATAGAAAGAGCAAACTTAAAATTGTAGAAAAGTCCTCCTTTCTCCCATCTGACCCTTTTAGCCAAGCAGTATCTCAGAGATTCAGCCTCTGATTTCCTGTGACTCAGTCCCTCCTCCCTCCCCAGCTTGTATCCCAGACCATTATAGGCTGTGAACCTGATCCCTTTTTGAGGTTAAAAGTATGCCAGAATTTATTATTGTATCAGGCATTCAGGTGTAGGTTACGTCAGCATTTCTACAATATAATGCGTTATACTGTGTATCGTCCAGGGGAATGTAATAATCTCTTTTTTTGTACAATGGTGGTTCTCTTCTACATTATCTAGCATCCCTTCCTCTCTCCATCCCCCTCCCCTGCCCACCCCCCCACCTGTGGAGGTCAATCTCCTCTTTCAGAACCAAAATTTCAATTTCCACGTGTAGTTTTAGTCAATCTAAAGCGTCAAGGCGACTGGACTTAGGTTTGCATGCCGGTTGCTTCTGGTTAGAGGTTAGAATGAGTCAAGTTCAGTTTGACTTTAAAGCAACAATATTTATATATATTTTTTGTGACGTTGCCTTGTGTCAGTATTTTTACTGTATCTCAAGAATGAATTATTGATAGATGTATTTAATATGTTACACTCACAGCAGTTACAAATTCAGGTGGTGAAGCTAGTTTACAAACATTTACATTTTGCGGTTGGTTCATATGAAGCACGTTTGAATAGCTTTGAAAAAGAAACATGTAAGTATTTGAGTCTGGGCATGAAAAATTTACCAATGGAAAAATGGGTGAAATGTATGCAGATAAAATGCTCTATAGGCTTTAAAAATATGATCAATCTGATTTTCCACACATATAGACAAATATTTATTAGGCATGTAGAAAAGCTTACAGCAACATACAAATCAATACTCATATGTGCCCCAAAAAAGTTAAAATTTTGAGAGTCCCAATTCACCACTACCATACTCCAGTTATGAAATTTGACTGGTGGTAAAACTGGAGTAATACCGTGGTAAAGCAGGGCCTAAAGGGAAATTTGCAAAGGTCCGAAGGAGAGTTAGACTCCCAACTCCCATTGACTTTGATTTTCAGTGTCAGTTGGGGGCCTAACAAACTGTTGTGCCTTTGAAAATCTCTTTAGTGCTTACATACGATGGCAAATGAGGATACTTAATTTGTATTTTCTGTAGATATTTGCAAATCAGTTATCCAGTTTTACATCCTATTCTAGTTCTTCTTTTTTTTTTTAGGATGCATGATTTTGAGGCACGTCTAATTGATGATGATTCATTTAAAATGATAGCAATAGTCAACAGCGAGTGGAAAAAAAAGCTTGTGAATATGTTGGCATTAAGAAGCTGATGGAGATGTTGATTTTTGCAATTTTGAAACATCCAGACTTATTTCCAGGCTCTCCATCAAAATATGAATATGGTAGATGGTCTGAATCTCAAATGGTCCAGAGAGGGCTCTCTTCTGTCTCAGTTGTGTGCTTTGGTTACGTTATTGATTATTGTGTGAAGTTCTTTCAGAGGGTGACAGTGGCACTTTCAGAGGAAGAAGAAGAGCCTGTGCAACTGTTGCCTCATCAGTTCATTGGACTCGGTGAGAGGGAGACCTGGTGAGTCAGGACTCCCTGACAGCACAGACTGGAGGAGCAAGAAATAGGGCAGGTGACAGCTGCCTGGGGGAGAGTTTGTAGGGAGGGAAAAAGACTGGGAAGGAATTGGCTAGAAGACCAGAGGACGGGCTAGTCTGCTGACTGTCGTGAGCTAGAGAGCCAGTTCCAGAAGGTAGAAAAGGGCTGGAGAGTGAGGCCCTGAAACAAGAGCAGAAAGGAACTGGGAACTGAGTGCTACGGGCGTACTCACAGGTGAGTAGCTTAGAAAATTGCTGTACATTTCTATGCTTCACTGTGGGAATTGGGAGAACCATTTTCACCCTGAGGTTTCTATGGATCGTGGTAAGTATATCTGAATAAATCATGTGGAAAGAGGAGATTTTGAATGGACACGAAGAGACACTGTGTTCTTTTCTATAGCTGGACCAAGGGAATACTGAGGCAGGCACACTGGTCATGCCTCAGGAGAGTGCTCCAGGTGGGGCTGCTCTATGATAGGTCGGTATTCTGATCATGCTGCTGCCATTAAACTGTAGATCAGTGTTCATTGCTGCCTAGACATCTAATGCTTTATTATGAGAGTTTGCTCTACGTCTACCTTTAAAAATCTATCCTTCAACTGAGGCGTTTTGATGTGAGAGTCTGAAGTACTCATCTAAGAGTGGCTTGTAAATAATTGGTGATGTATACTAAGGGTCCAGCCTTGTAGTACAAGGAGTCCTTGACTTATGACTCCCAATTTACGTCGGATGCCACTTACGACGCTTTTCAATTGACTGCCCGTTTAGCCCTTACAACGATTGATTTGCATAACGTTTGCTTGAAATCACTTCCTGGTTGCGTTATACTGGGATGGAGCTGGAAGGGGTAGCTTCTGATTGGCTTAGAGGCAGCAGGGTAGCTTGTTGCCAGGTAGGGTTGCCACTTGTTTTTGATTGGCTCATGGCTCCAGGCTCAGCCAGTCAAAAAGCTTGAACAGTGATTGGCTGAGGCTCAGCATGTGTGCTGTTCTCCCTGGCTTTCTGAGCCTGTGTTACCAGCATTCTGAGCAGCACACGGGAATTTATATGGTTATTTGAATGCTGTTTACAAAATACAGTGAACAGTAAATACATTGATGTTGCAACATTAGTCATCTATAATTCATTTAGTACAAAAATCTGGGTTATTGTGGTGAAAATAGTGTATCAAGCCTTGGTTCAGGAACCAATCCCACCTTCATGCCATTAATTCTTATGGGAAAAGCAGTTTCAATTTACAATGTTTCGACTTACAACGCAATTCTGAGGAACAAGTTGTATTGTAAGTCTGAGCACTCCCTGTAGTTAAAATTCATATTGACTTGATTTAAATGGGAATTTGCCTGTACAAGGACTGGCCCCAGGTATCCTCAAGCTGGTGAATCCAAAGTAACCGAACTTTCACTGCAGGATCTGAGGTTTATAGAAATGTACCTTCCTAGTTAAGTCAGAGAAGGGAATTCTCAGGGCATGGCTACACTTGCAGATGTAGAGTGCTTTGAGTTAAACCAGCCTTCGGAGAGCGCAGTAGGGAAAGCGTGGCAATTCGTCCACACTGACACCTACAAGCGCACTGGCGTGGCCACATTGGCTGCTCTTGCAATGGCCACAGAGAGCAGTGCATTGTGGTAGCTATCCCAGCATACAAGTTGCTGCAATGTGCTTTTCAAATGGGGGTGGTGGAGTGTGACAGGGAGTGTGTTGTGTGTATGTGGGGGAGACAGAGAATGGGTTTTGGGGGGGGCTGAAATCATGTCAGCATGCTGTCTTGTAAGTTCAGACAGCAGCAGATCCCTCCCCCCTCCCTCCCACCTCTCTCTCTCACACACAGCATTCCACAGTAATGGTTGCTTTGTCTCCGAGCAGATAAGCAGCCGGCTGTCAGAAACGGAGCTTTCAAAGGGCATATCCACATTCCTATAGCGAGTTCAAAACAATGAGAAGAGTGGCCACTTGACTTAAGGGGATTATGGGATGTTTCCGGAGGCTGATCAGAGCGCAGTAATGCAACACCTCGTCCACACTGACGCCCAGGTGTTTCAGACAAGGCACAGCAAGCGTTAATCTTCTCGCCGAGGTGGAGTACCAGGAGTGCTCTAGCCATGAAGTCAGAGCGCTCTACGTGCCTTGCCAGTGTGGACAGGTAGTGAGCTAGGGCATCCGGGGCTGCTTTAATGCGCTCTAACTCGCAAGTGTAGCCAAGCCCTCAGTAGATACAAGAAACAAAATCCTGGCCCCATTAAAGCCAGTGGGAGTCTTGTCAGGAGGGCTAATTTCTGTAGGAAGTGGCAGGAAGGTACATCCCATTGTTTCAGAGGCATTCAGGAAGCTGTATTAATTTAAAGATTTAAGAGCAAGCTTTGGTGACTGGTGGCAGATGAAATGAATCCTGGAGGAAATCCACTCTGAAATAATTTGTTGAGCAGTGGTGAACTAGATTCAGTTACAATGTCAGGATTTAGTCACTTGAAATTGAATGTATACAATTCCATTAAGAATTATTATTTGTATTACTGTATCACCTAGGAGCCCCATTTATGAACCAGGGCCCCACTGTCCTAGGTACTGTATACACATTCTTCTCTTATTTTTTTAGCAGATTTAGGATCTGATCCAATGTCTATTGATATCCGTGGGAGTCTTTCAGGTGATTAATGAAGGGCAAATGGAGTTTCTAGTTAATACACATACTATATCAGAGTTGGGAATGTAAAGCTCCACTGCTTAACATTCCCAACTCTGATATAGTATGTGTATTAACTAGAAACCTTTTTATCTTAACCAGGAGAACTGCAGCATAAGTATCATTTTTTAATGAGCCTCTTGCTGCACTAGTATTTTGATAGGGTTGCAGTGGGGGCAAAGTAGATTGTGTCCTCAGAATTTGTGCTGGCAGCACATGGCCAGTAGTCCCTCCTTCCACCATAACCAAGTAGTTGTGAATCTATCCATGTGTCAATGCAGCATGAGGCTCATTAATGCTTGTTTTCCTCTCACCCTCCATGCTGTGGAACCTTTTTAAAACAGGTCCCACGGGACAGCAGAATGCAGTAGTAGCCATGGGCCATTGTCTACACAGCAAAGAAAAGCCTGCAGCTGGGCCATGCCAGCCGACTTGGTCTTGCAGGGCTTGGGCTCCAGGGCTGTTTCATTGCTTTATAGACAGCCAGAGGCCCATAGCCTGAGCCCCGCAAGCCCAAGTCAGCTGGCATGGGCCAACCATGCATTTTTGCTGTGTAGACATACCCTAAGCTCAAGGTATGTCTGCACTGCAGCTGGCAGATGTGATTCCTAGGTTGGGTAGACAGACTCTCACTAGCTCTGCTTGAGCTAAAACACAGCAGAGTGGACCTTGTGGCACGGGTAGTGGCTCAGGTTAGCCATGCAAGTCCAAGCCATCCTGATCTTCTAGGTCCTAAATTGGGTGGCTAACTACCGAGCCACTACCCATGCCACAAGATCCACATGGCTATTTTTAGCACACTATCTCAATCACAGCTAGAGGGAGTCTGTCCACCTGTGCTGATAATCTCAGCTCCCAGCTGCAGAGTAGGACATACCCTAATGGTCCTGCAGTGTCTAGGGGTCTTGGAAGCCAAACTTCTGTCCAGTTTTCAGGAGGACTGGAATGGAGACCTCTACTATGTTTGCCTCTGGCATGAATTAAAGCTGCTCCCTTGCTACCACTCATTATGCTAGCCTTTCAGACATAGGACTCCGAATCTCTAAGTATTTTGTCAGCTTAGTTAAAACTGCACTAGCGAAAAATACCCCATACGGTTAATATCCCATATTTTCTGATTGGAATGCTTGATGGTAACTGCAATTAAACAGAATGAAATAATTAACAAGAGCATTGTTGCACTTCAGTGTCTCAACAGATAGTTGTTCCAGTGGGAGAGGACAGCAGGACCTTTAAGCAGCTGCAATGAAAGAACAGCTGACAACCTTTGTTGGGTGTAAATGCGAAATGTACATTCAGTGTACTTGTTTTATCTTTTGTTCTAACATCTGTGACTTAGTCTATATGCCACTAGCAATTACTTGTGGAATTCTGGTAAAGAAAATAAAATATGATTACAAGTAGGAAAGCAAATATGATGAGTTATCATGGCCATTATAGCATGAGAATACTGATCTGGCACTCTTGAAATGGCTTAACTGCAGTAGGAATGCAATCAATCAGTTTTATTTGTGTAATATACTAAATCCCTTTAAATATATATCTTTAATCTTCTAACAAAATATGTCCTTTATTATATCCATTCGCATTGTATACCTCTCTCTCTTTTTCAGCCTTGTTTCCAGAAAAGCTCTTATAAATGTTGCCCCAAGCTGTTACCACTTCATGGATCATCTGGCAGGAAATGAAACTTCAATTGGAAGGGAGAATATAGATTTTCATGAATACTGCTCACAAATGAGTATCAAAATGATACTATTCTTTCCTCTGTTCTCATTTTCAGCATAATTAAACTGGGGCAAAGCGTGGAAAGTATGTGGGCTGCTATTCTCCAAATGTATTAGACTCCACGTCATGGCAAGGATCTCTTAGAACAGCCTCTCTACTTTACCTTGCTCCCATTTGCAATAACCCTCTCTGCCACTGAAATTGCTCTCATCATTACCCTCTCTAATACGCCAGGTGTTAGAATGCTCTAAGGGGAGTGTGGCAGTTCAGTTCCCAAATGTGACATATAGCAAAGCTGATGATAGTAAATGAGAGCTGTCTTCTATGCTGACATGTGCCCTGTTAAATAAGAATGGAAAAAAGAGTTGGGGGTGTGTGCCCAGGAAGTTCTAAGTGCATGTACAATTACACAGTTGCTGCTCTGAGCAGTGCATGTACGTAGTCACCTGAAGTTAAAAAAAAAAAGAGGAATGCTTTTCTGTTTAAACTTGCTTAACATGTTTTGATAATACGAGGGTTTGTACGTCAGCAGTAATTCATATTTAATTTCACTTTTCATTAGCTTGGCTTGCTGCCAGCTTTGAGAAAGCTGCTCTCTCTCCGCAAAACTTCTTAAATGCAGCAAGCTGTTTTTCTCTCTTCCTCCAGCTTCCTGAGCTGAGAGATTGGCTCAGAAAAGGGCTTTTGTAGCAGAATGCCACCATAAGTGGAGTGCCATCGGAGTTCAACTGTGATATTCAAAGAATAAACATGAGATATCAAACTTCTTAATGACTTACATAAGATGTAATGTTTCCCTTATACTGTAGCTGTCTGACAGCCTTCTGAGTTAACATTGCCAATTTGGGAGTTAAAAGAGAAGACAGGATTTGTAAACCTGTTAAAACTTCCTAAATACACAGTTTTTTTTTTCCAGAGAAGATACTTGGCATATAAAAATATCTACACTTACGTAATTTAACTGGACCATGCCATTTGTTTTACTCCTGCGAAACACAATAACACAATCTTGCCCCTTGAATTCTCCCCCCAACAAGATAAAGGCCATACAGATGTAATGTACATGACCTACAGACAGTTGGGCCCAGATTCTCAAAGGTATTTAGGCTCCTATCTTCCACTGAAATCATGGAAGGGCCCAGTTCTACCACTCTTACTCATGTTGAGTCGTAGATTTCCTCAGGGGTAGTTCCACTGATTCCACTGGGGTGCCTTGCAGAGTAACACAGCAATCAATCTGACAAATGGCAGCAGCATATGGCCTTAGGAATATCTCATTCATGTAGTGCCTAATCCTTCCGCGCTCCTTCACATGTAATATGGTATTATTCAACAACTAGTTCCAATGAAACAGAAATAAAGGGGAACAAAATTAAAAGATCCCATGTGGATTGTGTTGAAAGAAAGTTGTATGAGTATCATGGATTTTAATTAGAGAGGTAATGAAAACTTTCCAGGCAGAAGGACACCTGTGCTAATACCAGCAATGTGAAGCCCCTTGTTTAAATACTGGTGTGACACACTATCATTTGGGGAATCTCAGTTCTTGAGAACTGAAAGACAGAGTTACTCTGGGAGTCCACTAAATATTTTGTCGTGTGTAAGTTTCAGGTGCTGGGCATTATGTGGGTGCTGAGAATAGCACTGTCCTTTATCAGAGTACACAGTCAAAGGAGGGATTCGAATGCTAATTTGTAAAACCTATGAGAAGGCACAGAAAGTGCAGAAAAATAGCTGTGGTGTGACTGCAGAGCTGCAGTGTGACAGAATTGACTCCAATTGATAGCGTAGAATGCAAAACATGAACAGTGGGATTGCGTGTAGGAAATCCAAATGGAAAACTGACTGCAGGAGTTGGCTGGTAGTGTGATGTCCATAATGGATGTGTAGGTTTGGGAAGGCAACTGACCCACACATACATTATCACTGGGATTTTCAAAGGATCCTAAGGAAATTAGGTTCCCGATTCCCATTGAATCTAACTCCCCTAGGGCCTTTTGAAATCTCAGCCGACATTCAGAACAAGGAATGTAGCTTCAGAGAGTGTCTCCATTCTAACACTAGTTTTCAGTCTGTATTAGCCAGCTGTTTGAGAACTTTCAGGAAAATGTTAAATAGCGACAATAGTCTGTACTACTCCTCTGCAGTTTTAGACTTTATGTAATTCTCTTTTCCTAGTATTTATTTATATTTTTTGTATTTATTACAGTAGCTCTTATTGGCCATCAACAAGGTGAGGGGCCCACTGTCCTAGGCACTGTACACATGACAGTCCCTGCTCCAAAGAAGAAATAACAAATGGATTAAACAAATAAGTAGATAAAGAAGGTGGAGGGAGGACATAGAAACATAAATAATAGGATGTTTTTGCATACTCTAACTGACTACAGAATACTGTAGTCGTCTCCTCAGCACCCTGGGCTATCACAAGCACATCATGCCTGTCCTTCACTCCCTACAGTGGCTTCTCGTACATATCAAGTCAAGTCTTCATCCTTATCTTTAAGGTGTTGAGTGGCTGTGCCCAGGGTAACAAAAAGGTCACCTAAAGCTCTTGGATGAGGACTGTGGTAGACAATTCTGCTCCATAACACTATGGAATTTTCCAGGATAAAGCTCACATGTGCAGCTGACAGTCCAAGACTGTGCAATGAACTCCTCCAGGAGTGAAGAACCAATACAAACCTCACCATCTTCCACTCCCAGTGCAAAGCACACTTCTTCAGCCTTGCTTCCTCTAATATAAACACATAACAGCTTTGTGGAGAATGAGGTAGTTATCTGTACTATTTTTTTATGAAGATCAGGCAACTTCAGTTTGTTTGTTTGCTGTTATCCTGCCTGAATAGAAGGAGTTAAACCAAATGTCTGGGGGCTTTTCTAAGATGGGGAGGATGGGACCAGAGTATGGTAGAGGGAACAAGGGAAACAAAGAGGAAAGGAAACAATGAAAAAGTCAAGGTACAGTGGCAGGAAATACCAAGGGCCTTTGAGGAAACAACGGGGAAGCTATTTATTGGGAAATATCCTTGCCTGGCTCCAACAAAACTAGCAAGGTTTATCTTGTCTGGCCCAAACCTGAGATCAAGGGGAATACTAAATCATTAAAGTCCCCAGCCCAGGGAGAAAGAGGGGCTGAGACAGCTACTGGAGATGAGTCTCTGACAGAGATGCAGGGGATACCACAGAGGCTGTTAGTCACTCCCATCCCAGTAGGAGATATGTTTGGGCTGAGAGGAACTTACCCAAGTCTGGCAAGGAAAGAACAAAGTGTAGGTAAGAACCCAGGTGCATAGACATTTTATTGTTTTATACCTATTTTCTGCTTGCTTTGGGCTAATAAACAAATCGTTCTGAGTCCTTTAATCAGCTGCTGGTCACAGATTCCCGAAGAGACTTTCTTGCAGGTGCCAAGTACAGTTAGGCCTGCCATGTTTACATGATGAGGAAACAAGGGGGCTGCAGACCAGAGCTCCAGTCCAAGAGTGGTTGGACCACAGGATTCCACCCTTGAGAGAGCGAAGGAAGCCAAGCCTGCCATCTGAAGAGTGCACTCAGGGGACTAAAGGAGGGCTAAAGTGCAGCTTGCCCTGTGACCATGACAAGCATATATCCATATTTATAACAAACCCTCTTGCCAATCTGCAACACTCCATTGCACACACAATTCTCCCTTAGGGGAGAGGATGAGAGAAACAAACCGCATGTGACAGATGTTAGTCAAATGCGCTACTGGAAGTTGCTCAAATACTATGATGATGAAGGCAGTATAAGAACCTACATAGTGTTATGAGCTGGGAGAAATCCTCTTATGGGCTGTGCTAAAAATCCCAGTGAGGTTGATAGGAGTGAATGCAGTCCTGCTAATGAAAAGCTGTTAAGATAAGTTAATCATGAAACACCTACTCACACCTAAGAGAAAAAGGTTATGTGCACCTGTCCAGAGGTTTTAGACTAAGCAGGTGGAGAAGCTTTTGCTGTATAGTGTTTTGGGTAAAGTGTTTGTGTGTGAGGGAAGGGAGAGCAGAAACTGAGTCCAGGTCTACATTACACACTTACTTTGGTATAACTAGATCGCTCAGAGGTGTGCAAAATCCACATCCCTGAGCAACGTAGTTAAACCGACTTTAACCCCCCGTGTAGACAGCACTATGTCAGCAGGAAAGCTTCTTTCACCAACATAGCAACCACCTCTCGCAGAAGTGGAGATATTAAGCCAATGGGAGAGCTCTCTCCGGTCGGCTTAGAGCGTCTTCACCGGAAGCGTTACAGGGCACAGTTGCATTGGTGCAGCTATGCTGATGCAAGTTTGTAATGTAGGCCTGCCCTGAGAGAGACAGAGGCAAAATGCCAAACAGCAGCCAGTGAGCATGGTGTAAAACCTGGGAAACGTAAGAGAGATTTTGTGTCTGGTATTGGCTAAAGAGGCTTGGGGCTTTCAGCTGAGAAACTATTATTTTGTTTCTGGTTCTTCGTGCATTTGGCGGAGCAGGACCTGATATGTTCCTTGTAAATAAACAAGATTGCATCCAAATACTAAGTACCATCATCAGTTTCTACCCCAACCTGCCACAACCGCAGGGCTCTGAACTTTGAAACTGTGTGAGTTGACAAAAGGGCAACAACAGAATAGAATAGAGTACGCAATCCATAGCCAGTCAGTAGCAGTAATCATACAAGTATTAGTAGAGCAACTGCAGTGTATGTGAAAAACAAAAACACTACAGCTATGCATTTTTAATGGACATTCTCATTGCCTATCATAGCCAATGTGCCTTTGGTGTGCCCAGTGTTTTGCTTGGGCCCAGTGGGATATTTTGCAGAGGCTCTAACAAAACCAAATGTGGTGAGTAGCAAGATGATGTATAGTGCTAGCCAGGAAATGAAGGAATAGATGTAGTTAGTTACTGAATTAGGGTCATTTTAAAGAATAAAAGGTAATCCTGCTATTTGCTAATAAGTCAGGCATTTACTTTTTGTGGGTCAGACCCTTTTTGAGTCTCTTTGCTCAGCCATACTTCCAGGCTTGTGACACCCATTTGTTCCAGAACTTTTCAAAATCACGAACCATGTATTAATGTAAAGTTTGTCTGTGGGCCATCTCTTTTTCTATCCCCAGTGTGATGGGGTTGGGACTCACCACCGCAGCACCTCCTGCTGTTCGGTCTGGGAATTAGCTCAGTTCATGCAGAATTCCTTCTGCCAGTAGTGTCCCGTCCGTCTCTTGCCCTCGGTTGGCATCTTGACCCACATTGCTCCCAGCTCACGGCGTCCTCTTCAGGACACTGCCCTCTGGCAGAGCGCCCAAATCCCACTTGCCCCCTTACCAGGGAGGCGGGGCAGGGCATGTTACCAGCAGTCTTTCCAGTTGGCTCCTGCTGCAGTGGCCATCCACAACCCCTCGAGTCTAGCCTCTCTGTTCAAGGGCTGGTTTCAGTCAGTCACGGCCACCCTTCCATGGCCAGGTTCTGTACAAGGAGGAAGGGGTGGGGACCCAGGCATGCCCACTACTCTGGGTCCCAACCCAGGGACCTTCTAGTGGCAGCCTCCCTGCCCTCCTTCTCTCCCCTTGTCTAACTGTCCCGGGCCACTTCCCCTAGAATATCAGGGTTGGAAGGGACCTCAGGAGGTCATCTAGTCCAACCCCCTGCTCAAAGCAGGACCGATCCCCGACTAAATCATCCCAGCCAGGGCTTTGTCAAGTCTGACCTTATAAACTTCTAGGGAAGGAGATTCCACCACCTCCCTAGGTAACCCATTCCAGTGTTTCACCACCCTCCTAGTGAAAAAGTTTTCCTAAAATCCAACCTAAATCTCCCCCACTGCAACTTGAGACCATTACTCCTTGTTCTGTCACCTGCTACCACTGAGAACAGTCTAGATCCATCCTCTTTGGAACCCCCTTTCAGGTAGTTGAAAGCAGCTATCAAATCCCCCCTCATTCTTCTCTTCCGCAGACTAAACACTCCCAGTTCCCTCAGCCTCTCCTCACCAGTCATGTGTTCCAGTCCCCTAATCCTTTGTTGCCCTCCGCTGGACTCTTTCCAATTTTTCCACATCCTTCCTGTAGTGTGGGGCCCAAAACTGGACACAGTACTCTAGATGAGGCCTCACCAATGTCAAATAGAGGGGAACGATCACGTCCCTCGATCTGCTGGCAATGCCCCTACGTATACATCCCAAAATGCCATTGGCCTTCTTGGCAACAAGGGCACACTGTTGACTCATATCCAACCTCTCATCCACTGTAACCCCTAGGTCCTTTTCTGCAGAACTGCTGCCGAGCCATTTGGTCCCTAGTCTGTAGCAGTGCATTGGATTCTTCCGTCCTAAGTGCAGGACTCTGCACTTGTCCTTGTTGAACCTCATCAGATTTCTTTTGTCCCAATCCTCCAATTTGTCTAGGTCCCTCTGTATCCTATCCCTACCCTCCAGCGTATCTACCACTCCTCCCAGTTTAGTGTCATCTGCAAACTTGCTGAGGGTGCAATCCACACCATCCTCCAGATCATTTATGAAGATATTGAACAAAACTGGCAGCAGGACAGACCCCTGGGGCACTCCACTTGATACCGGCTGCCAACTAGACATGGAGCCATTGATCGCTACCTGTTGAGCCTGACAATCTAGCCAGCTTTCTATTCACCTTATAGTCCATTCATCCAGCCCATACTTCTTTAACTTGCTGGCAAGAATACTGTGGGAGACCGTGTCAAAAGCTTTGCTAAAGTCAAGGAACAACACGTCCACTGCTTTCCCTTCATCCACAGAGCCAGTTATCTCATCATAGAGGGCAATTAGATTAGTCAGGCATGACTTGCCCTTGGTGAATCCATGCTGACTGTTCCTGATCACTTTCCTCTCCTCTACGTGCTTCAGAATTGATTCCTTGAGGACCTGCTCCATGATTTTTCCAGGGACTGAGATGAGGCTGACTGGCCTGTAGTTCCCAGGATCCTCCTTCTTCCCTTTTTTAAAGATGGGCACTACATTAGCCTTTTTCCAGTCATCTGGGACCTCCCCCGATCACCATGAGTTTTCAAAGATAATGAGTGGCCCTCCGCACCCTCTAGGCCCTTTCTATCAGGGCCCGCAGTCTGGCAGGTATTGGGCCGGAGCCCTTCTATGCTCCTGCGAGCCTGCCCAGCACTGCTCTGTCTGAGGTGTCTGTGTCCTGCTCAGTAGACAGACTTTTGCCCCATGAAAGTCTGGGACAGCCTACCTGCTCCCTCCCTGGGCAGCCTTTATATAGGGCCTAGCCGAGCCCTGATTGGCTGGCTGTAATACTGGCCCTGATTGGCTCGCAGTTGGCCTTCTCCTGATTGGCTGCCTTTCTGCGCAGCTGCTCTGGCCTACTCTAGCCCTCTCTCTTGTAGAGGTGGGGCAGCCGCCCCACCACACCCAGTCACTCAGTTTCCCTGTAGCAATTATTACATTTGCTTACATGGAAATATTCCATAAGTATTCATGTATTTTTAGTTATGTCTTTAGTATGGTAAGCATTTTCCCTTTTCATCCTGCTTAGGGCCGCATTTAAACACATATTTAATTAAATCCTAATCAAGCTAATCGCTAACTTTAAGCATGTGTGTAAATACTGTCCTGAATAGGATTGCTTTCCCTGAATCAGAGTCTGAGGCCTTGTCTACACTGGCAAGTTTCTGCACAGTAAAGCAGCGTTCTGCGGTGTAACTCCTGAGGGGTACACACTGCCAAGCCACTTAGTGCACAGAAACTGCGCAGTTGCAATGCTGTAAAAAACCCACCCTGACGAGAGGCGTTGAGCTTTCTGTGCCGGGGCTACAGTGCTGCAGTTCCAGTTTAGACACCCTGGTCAATTACAGCACTGCAAT